>NC_057799.1:356674852-357021035 GCF_018294505.1 Triticum aestivum
CTCCGGTGAGCCCCCCACCCCCTGAAAATCGACTGACCCAAAAGTCGATTCAGTCGACTGAAGTGTAGCTAAATCGGAGCAGAGCGGCAGCACGAGCGATGGGGAGAGCAGCAGCAGCGCGAGCGAGCGAGAGCCGGAGCAGCAGCAGCTGGGCGAGCGAGCGATCGAGCGACAGCCGGAGCAGCAGCAGCAGCAGCGCGAGCGAGCGAGCGAGAGCCGGAGCAGCAGCAGCAGATCCGGCTGGTATCGCCGCCGCTGCCGAAGGGGCCTCGCACTAGGGGAGAGCCGCCGTGGAGATGTCGCCCGCGGTGCGGGCTTCAAGGTAGCCGTTCGATGGGGGTGCGGGATGGAGCACCGTCGGTGTCGGGAGGTCGAGCTAAGGAGAAGGTGCGATGCGATGAGTGTACAACCTCTTTTGTGGCGCCGAGTAGGCCTCAGCTTCGTCTGAGGAGTCGGTGAGGATGCTGCAGTTCCGGTGGAGGAGGTTAAGGCGGCGCTATGGGGATGGAGCAGCCGCGATAGACGAGGCGATCGTCGGAGCAGCTCCTTGGAGGTGGAGGACGGGGCGGCTGATACGTCTCTAACGTATCTATAATTTATGAAGTATTCATGCTATTATATTATCCATCTTACATGTTTTATATGCATTTATATGCTATTTTATATGATTTTTGGGACTAACCTATTAACCTAGAGCCCAGTGCTAGTTTCTGTTTTTTCCTTGTTTTTGAGTTTTACAGAAAAGGAATACCAAACGGAGTCCAATTGACGTGCCAATTTTTGTTGATTTTTTATGGACCAAAAGAAGCCCCTAGAGCAAAAGAGTTGGCCAGAAGAGTCCTAGGCTGTCCACGAGGATGGGGGCGCGCCCACCCCCCTGGGCGTGGGCCCCTGCCTCGTGGACAACTCGAAGACCCCCCTGACGTGTAACCAACGCCAAAAATTCCTGTAAATACAGAAACCCCCAGAAAATAACCTAGATCAGAAGTTCCACCGCTGCAAGCCTCTGTAGCCACGAGAAATCAATCTAGGCCCTCTCTGACACCCTGCCGGAGGGGGCCATCATCACCGGAGGCCATGGAGGAGGATCCCGGAGGGGCCATCATCGCCATGAAAGCCAAGGACCAGAGGGAGAACCTCTCCCCATCTAGGGGGGAGGCCATGGAGGAGTAAGCACAAGGGGGAGAACCTCTCCTCCTCTCTCTCGGTGGCGCCGGAGTGCCGTCGAGAGGGGAATCATCGACACGGGGATCGTCTTCATCAACATCATCATCACCATCCTCATCTCTTTTACGCGGTCCACTCTCCCGCACCCCGCTGTAATCCCTACTTGAACATGGTGCTTTATGCTACATATTATGATCCAATGATGTGTTGCCATCCTATGATGTTTTGAGTAGATATCCTTTGTCTTTGGGTTGATTGATGATCTAGATTGGTACGAGTTGTATGTTTTATTTTGGTGCTGTCCTATGGTGCCCTCCGTGTCGCGCAAGCGTGAGGGATTCCCGTTGTAGGGTGTTGCAATACGTTCATGATTCGCTTATAGTGGGTTGGTGAGTGACTGAAACACAAACCCGAGTAAGGGGGTTGTTGCGTATGGGAATAAAGAGGACTTGATGCTTTAATGCTATGGTTGGGTTTTACCTTAATGATCTTTAGTAGTTGCGGATGCTTGCTAGAGTTCCAATCATAAGTGCATATGATCCAAGAAGAGAAAGTATGTTAGCTTATGCCTCTCCCTCATATGAAATTGCAATGACGACTACCGGTCTTGTTAACGATTGCCTAGGATAATTCCGCACACCGACCCATCATTATTCCACACTCGCTATTTATAATATTTAGTAATATATTCTAACTTTATGATAACAGCACCTACTTTTATGTTTCAGCTCTCCGATATCAAGCAAAGTTATCCTCTTCATACCCACAACGTAGTTTTATTTCTCGTCTCTAGTTGGAAGCAAACGTTCGTTGTACGTAGAGTCGTATCAGTGGCAGATAGGACTTGAGAGAATATTGATCTTACCTTAGCTCCTTGTGGGGTCGACACTCCATACTTATCACTTCCACCTTTGGGAATTGCTATGATGATTCCCTGCACTTGGGGATTATCAGCGGCTGAACCGGCGGGATGACGATATGGACGAAGGATCCTCATCCGGGGAGGTGGACGAGGGACGTCGAGTTGTTGCGGTGGACGACGTCGTTGGGGAAGAGGCTCCGGCTGGGCAGCAGTGAGGTGGCGGACGGAGGAGGGTGGAGTTTCGCGGCTGGAGCGGAGAGGTTATGGCGGCCTGGGATTTCGAATGGCAAAAAGGAGGCGATGGGAGGGGGTGAACCATGACTTAGGGACGCGCTTGTCCAAAATGTAGGGTGTGTTACAAAAGTACCCCCACCAATTTGAACTAGCGGCCCTTTCGGCTCAGGGTTAGAAGGGGGATTTCGCGTGTCGGGATTTGGCAGCTGGAGGGAGTTTTCGCGCGCGTTGTAATTTTGGGATAGCAAGGTGCGGGTTGTGAAGGCGCCAATTTTGGGAGCACGATATCTGAATTTTTGGGATATAACAAGGCGCGGGTTGAATTTTAGGGACAAGCCTAACGTGTAATACTGTACTTGTATGTACCAAATCAATTCGCACTTCCCTCAACCAAAAAGAAAACGAAAAAATAAAACTATTCACACCACACAAAGAGAGAGTCTTGCCCCGTTTTCCTATAAAAATGCTATTTAAAGCTACTCATACCAACAATTTAGTGCAACTAAATGCTATTCGGTAGTATGAATCCATGTTATGTCCAATTAAATTTTTCCGCTTGTTGTATTGTCGGTCTACAAAAGTAGGGGCTCTCCTTTTGACCCCTTTACTTGTGCACGGGCAGTCAGAGCCACGCGCCATGGCCGCATGTAGCAGGGCAAAGGAGGGAAGCCGGAGAGAAGCCTAAGCACAAGACAACCAAGACAACAACAAGACCAGAAACACCAAAGAGCAAGAGGGCAAGGTGGACCCCCCCCCCCGGCAAGGCCCTTGCCGGGGCGGCCCCGGCAAGAGCCTTGTAGGGGCAATTTGCCCAACACCAACAAAGCGAGCCACCGTTGAGCCCACGGGTTCCGACCCAACCAACTACGTTGGAACCAGGGCTCGGGAGGCACCTCCGTGGTGGCATGCAGATCTTCGTCAAGATCATAAACATGTGAGATCAGATGAGGACCAAAAGACGGCGACCCTCGGCGGGATCCCAGCCGAGGGAATCCACAAGACCCCCGGCAAGCGCCTTGCCGGGGACGACTGCAACGCCACGGCAAGACCCTTGCCGGGCCCCCGGCAAGGCCCTTGCCGAGGGCGTCAGCGGGGCCACAGCCAGGCCCACGTCAACCAAGACTGCACCGCCATCCCCAAGCAGCTGCTAGCTCAACCAGCTGGGCAGGCACCTGCGTGGCGACGGGCGGCATCTATGCCAACTCAACAAGCACCTGCGTGGTGGCATGCAGATCTTCGTGAAGACCCTACCACCGCGCCACCTCAGCTGCCTGCCTGCCTACATGGTGTCGCATGCATCGCTGGCCTGGGCGCGTGTCGAAGCAAGGCGAGGAGGCGACGGACGGGACGGGCCTCGTTCCCGTCCCCGATAAAGCTAAGGGACACCTAAGTAATGCATTAAATGCGTCTTGTCCTGTAATACGGGTGATAAGCTCGCAGCACTGTAGACCTTTCCACCTCCTGTGTGCCACTGTGGCAGCCCCTTTCGACTATAAAAGGAGGCCCATGGCATACTGGAGAGGGATTCAGCTCTTTTGGGCAAGTGACACCCCGTAGCTAGCTCAAGAACACAAGAACACTCAATACATCCACCAAAGCAGGACTAGGGTATTACGCATCCTCGCGGCCTGAACCTGGGTAAACGATCCGTGTGCTTCCTGTTAGACCTGCTCTTCTCATGACCCCGTGCCCGCCAATCGTAGAAGGGATTCCAGTGATCACATAGGTGTCGTTTCCACCGACATCTTTGGCGCGCCAGGTAGGGGGCGCAGTCGTGAGAATCTGATCTAGCAGTTAGCCTAGTGGTTCTTCATCGCCATGGCTCCCAAGAAGAAGACGATCACGGCGATCGGCTCGTCGCGAGCTGAACGGCCCGTGCCAGTGCGGACGAGCAGTGGGCCGGTCGCGGGTTGAACCTGAGCCGTGGCCCGCGAGCACCAGCATCGCTCTGGCAGTTAGAGCCTGGCGAGCGGCGTCGTTTGTACGCAAGACGGCGGGCCGCACGCCGCAAAATCCAGAGACGGGGCTGGGCCCCCCGCAGGCAGCGCGGGGCCCTCCGGGGTCGCCGCCCTGCCACCCACGGGCGGCGCGACAACCTCCAGGACGCCCACCCCGGCGCCCACAACACGCTCTTCCCATGGTGTGCGCGACGAGCAGCGTCACCACGCCGGTGAGCCTAGACACCGTCGTGGGAAGAGCCCTGTGCATCATCCGCAGGACGAAGGAGCCTAGCATGCCCGCCGAAGCGCTGGCGAAAATGGCACGCAGTCGCTGGGCCGTGATAGAGCTCCTTCTAACATGGTTAGAAGTCGAAGCGCGCCACGATCCACACAGCTTTCACCACCACCCACGCCAGCAGAAGCTTTGGCGCGCGCGCAGCTGCTCCTCGACTTCCCTCGTGCTGCGGAGAAGCTCGACGAGTGGAGAGCCACCATCCAGAGCCTCGTCTCCGTCGCCAACAAAGACGAGCCACGCCCGGCAGGGCCCTCGGGCCGGCGCTCCGTCGAGCCACCACACTCCAGCGGTGGAAGGACCGGGGGAGCTGCAGCCACAATGCACTCTCCTCCCCCGCGCCAGCTGCCGCCGGTGCTGGTCCGTCGTGACGACGCTGGTGATAACATTTCCATAGCGTCGTCCGACCCACTGACCCACCGTGATCAACGCCAAGTTCTTCAGGACCGAGCCCATGAAGACGCTCGAACCACCATCGAGCGCCGGCGCGATACACGCCACCAGTCGGATAAGCGGGTGGGACCCACTATGGACCACCCAGCACCGGGGGGCTCCGGTGGTCTACCTTACGAGGTGGGTTTCCCGGCCTTTACCCATGAGCTGCGGCAGTTCCAGTGGCCGTCCCACCGCACGTTCAAACTCGACGTCGGTGAGAAGTACAACGGCAAGACCCATCTGTCAGAGTTCCTCAGCATCTACACCATCGCGATGCAAGCTGCCAGAGCTCGCGACAACAAGGTGCTTGCCAATTACTTCCCGTTGGCACTGAAGCCCAACGTCATGTCTTGGTTGATGCACTTGCCGGCGGATTCCATTTCTTCTTGGTTGGATCTGTGCCATGAGTTCGTTGGTGCCTTCACCGGAGGTCACCAAGCTCATGGCCAGGCTAGTGATTTGCATATCATTCCCCAGAAGGAGGGGGAAACCCTGCGCAAGTACATCCAGAGGTTCAGCCGGCTGCAGTACAACATCCCCGATGTTCATCCCGCCGCCGTGATTAGCGCGTTCCATCAGAACATGCGCAACTGCAAGATGTGCGAAGAGCTGGCGATGAACAAGGTCAAGGATGTGGCCGAACTTTATGTTCTGGCCGACAGATGCGCCCGGGCCGAAGAGGGAAGG
Source organism: Triticum aestivum (assembly GCF_018294505.1). NCBI lineage: Eukaryota > Viridiplantae > Streptophyta > Magnoliopsida > Poales > Poaceae > Triticum > Triticum aestivum. Next base: position 356,680,470 of record NC_057799.1, read on the forward strand.
AAGTACCCCCGACGAGGATGCTGGCGCGGAAACCGACTCCACGAACGAAGACACCGCCGCCCCGACAAAGAAGGGTCGGCACCGCAACAGGAAACGCAAGGATAAGACCGTGCTTGCTGTCGAGGGATCCGAGGACGCCGGCGCTGCCAAGAAGGCCAAGGCAGACGACCCCGACAAGGAAATAGCCGGGTGCGCCGCCTGCCGGGCCTTTGTGGCTGCCGACAAGCCAGGGGGCTCCGACAAGCAGTACTACAAGATCCACCGCACCAAGGGCCACGACCTCCAGAACTGTCGGCAAGTCGAGCTGCTTGCTGAGAAGCAAAAAGCTGAGTATGAGAGGCGGGACAAGGAGAAGGGCCAGGATGGTGCCGAGGGATCCGGCAAGAAGCGTGGCGGCCAAGGAGGTCGCCGCGGCAAGGATAACCAACAAGAGAGGCCCGCTCGGGGCCATGACAAGAAGCAAGAAGACGATGATCATGATGAGGACGACGAGTCCGGCGAGCAAAAGTTTCAGAAGGCTACGAAGGCCATGTGCGTCGATGGTGGCGCCTCATTGCATACTTCACACCGCCAGCTCAAGCAGTGGGCGCGTGAGATCACAGCAGCAGAGCCATCGTTCGACGCTCAGAAGCCGCTGAAGTGGTCCAGCACGCCCATCATCTTTGACGCCAAGGACCACCCAGACCGCACCACTGCGGTCGGGTGTTTGCCGTTGTTGGTCTCACCAACGATACGCAACCTCAAGGTGAACAAGATGCTGGTTGACGGCGGGGCCGGTCTGAACTTAATCTCGCCCGTTCTGATCAAGAGGCTGCAAATTCCCGATGGATACCTCGAGGAGACGGGCACGTTTCAAGGGGTCAACCCGGGAAGAAGCCAGCCAAAGGGGAAGATCACATTGCCTATGACGTTCGGAGGCGAGTTGAACTACAGGACGGAGAGGATTGTCTTCGATGTAGCCGAGATCCCCTTGCCCTACAACGGGATCCTCAGCCGCCCAGCACTAGCCAAGTTCATGGCGGCATCGCATTATGCCTACAACACGCTGAAGATACCTGGGCCGATGACCATCATCACCGTCTCCTGCGACAAGAAGGACGCGCTGATCAGCGCCGACCTACTCTACCGGAAAGCAGTTGCAGCAGCTACCGCCAAGGCACTTGCTCCTGCCGCTGAAGCCCCGGGAGGGAAGAAGAAGCCCAGCAAGACCTCTCGCACCCACTCCGGCAAGCGCACCTCTTCGGAGTGTTCTGCTACCGTCGAGGACGTGCCAGAGAGCTCCACTGGCAAGAGCAAGAAATCCAGAGCTGCACCACCAGAGACCAAGAGGGTGTCCGTCAAGGAGGATGGCACGGGAGGGGCTTTCACCATAAGCTCCACCCTCGACCGCAAATAGGAAAGCGCACTCGTCACTTTCCTGCGGGCGAATGTCGATGTGTTTGCGTGGAAAGCATCCGACATCCCCGGTGTTCCCAGGGAAGTGATTGAGCACCACCTTGCTGTCTGTCCCCATGCGCGACCCATCAAGCAGAAGGTCAAGAAGCAAGCTTTGGAATGATAGGAGTTCATCACAGAGGAGATCAGGAAATTGGAAGCGGCAGGTTTGGTGAGAGGAGTGCTCCATCCGACGTGGTTGGCCAATCCGGTGGTGGTGTGCAAGGCAAATGGGAAGTGGAGGCTGTGTATTGACTACACAGACATCAATAAGGCCTGTCCTAAGGACCGCTTCCCATTGCCGCGCATCGACAGATTGTTGACTCCATGACCGGGTGTGATCTGTTGTCATTCCTCGACGCATACTCGGGCTACCACCAGATCTTCATGACAAGAGAAGATGAAGAGAAGACATCATCTATCACCCCATGTGGTACGTATTGCTTTTTACGGATGCCTTTCGGGTTGAAGAGTGTTGGCTCGACATTCGCAAGGGCGGTCCAGATCGGTTTTGATCCCCAGCTACATAGAAATATGGAAGCTTATATGGATGTCATAGTGGTCAAAACCAAGGACAAGGCGACCCTTGTACAAGACTTAGAAGAGACGTTTTCCAACGTACGTAAGATCAACCTCAAGATGAACCCTGAGAAGTGTGTCTTTGGCGTTCCGTCTGGAAAACTTCTCTGGTTCTTTGTGTCACAGCGTGGGATCAAGGCAAACCCGGACAAGATCATGAGCAGATCGAGGCACCCAAGCAGATCATGGATGTGCGCCGGCTCACTGGCTGCGTTGCCGCCATGAGCAGATTCATCTCCAAGTCCGCTGAGCGTGCCCTTCCCTTTTTCAAAATCTTGAAGAAGGCAGGCCCAATGGAGTGGACCCCAGAGGCCGAGGCAGCGTTGCAGGATCTGAAGAAATACCTTTCCTCTACGCCAATACTGGTTGCGCCTAAACCACAAGAGTCGTTGCTGCTGTATCTGGTAGCAACGAATCAAGTGGTCAGTGCCGCACTAGTGGCGCAGAGGGAGGTCGACGAAGAGGCAGTGGCAACGGCAGGACCGGCGGATGGCAAGTCAGAGATTCCCCCGGCAGGGCCTGGTGCCGGCAAGGCAAGGCCCTCGGCAGAGTCCGACGCCATCAGGACAGGGCCCATGCAGCCAAGTGAAGTGGTGCAGAAGAAGATGATGCAGCACCTGGTTTACTTTGTCAGCTCCCTCTTGCAGGGGGCTAGGTCAAGGTACTTCGGTGTGCAGAAATTGCTCTTCGGCCTCCTTATGGCCTCGAGGAAGCTGCGTCATTACTTCCAAGCCCACGAGATCACTGTCGTCACCCGCCTCCCATTGCAACAGATACTGCACAACCCAGACGCAACAGGAAGAATTGTGGAGTGGCCTTGGAGTTATCGAGCTTTGGGTTGAAGTTTGAAAGTACTTCGACAATCCAGAGCAGAGTCTTGGCAGAGTTCATTGCAGAATGGACCTCAACGCCCGACGAAGAAATCCAGGAGACCGCTCTCCCCGGCAAGGAAGCAAGTCGCGACTGGATCATGTACTTTTATGGGGCTTTCTCGCTGCAACGCGCCAGTGCTGGTGTGCTGCTTGTCGCACCCACCGGAGAGCACCTCAAGTATGTGATCCAGATGCCCAGGGAGATGTCCACAAACAACACTGTTGAGTACGAGGGGCTGCTTGCGGGTCTCAGGATCGCGGCAGACCTCGGGGTGAAGAAGCTCATCGTCAGGGGTGATTCGCAGCTTGTCGTCAGACAAGTCTATTATCAGAGTCCATTGATGGAGGCCTACGTAGATGAGGTGAGGAAGCTGGAGGAGCGCTTCGACGGTATACAAGAAGAGCACGTTCCCCGAGCGAAGAACGACATCGCTGACTATCTGTCAAAATGCGCTGCATTCAAGCTACCTGTGGAACTAGGTACCTTTTTGCTTCGGTTAACTCGACCATCCGTCAAACCATCAACGGAGCCGAACAAGCGGAGGAAATCAGGCCCCGGCAAGTACTTTCCCGCCGAGCCCCCAGGGGCCGCCGGTAAGGGTGTCGCCGCGGATTCTGAGCCTTCCAAAGGGCAGCTGGCTCCAGCAGGGCGCCAAGCCCTGGCCGTAGAGATGGCTGCCCCCATGGTGGAAGAGATGCCTTTGGTCCTTGCCGTCGAGCCCCAGGTTCCGGCATGGGCACAGCATACCATCTGTTTCCTCTAGACAGGGGAACTTCCTGAGGAGCAGGAAGAAGCGGAAAAATTAGCCCGTCAGTTTGCCTTGTACCAGTTCATCGATGACGTCCTGTACAGAAAAAGACCGAACGGTGTGAAATTGAAGTGCATCCCCCAGGAGGAAGGACTGGAGCTGTTGGCAGAGATACATGGAGGCATATGTGGCTCCCACATAGGGTCAAGGGCCCTTGCCGGCAAGGCATTCCGGCAAGGCTTCTTCTGGCCCACCGCCCTCTAGGATGCGAAGGCACTAGTAACCAGGTGTGAAGCGTGCCAGTTCCATTCGAAGAAGCTTCATCAACCAGCTCAAGCCCTTCAAACAATCCCTCTCTCCTGGCCATTTTCGGTCTGGGGGCTCGACATACTGGGCCCCTTCCCCTGTGCTGTCAGGGGCCTTGAGTACTTGTACGTTGCAATCGACAAGTTCACAAAGTGGCCGGAGGTGGAAGCAGTGAGGAAGGTGACAGCACAGTCAGCCGTCAAGTTCTTCAAGGGACTAGTCTGCCGTTTCGGTGTGCCAAACAGAGTCATCACCGACAACGGCACACAGTTCACAAGCCACACCTTCATGCAATACATCCAAGACCTCGGCAGCAAGGTCTGTTTCGCCTCCGTGGCACACCCACGGAGCAACGGCCAGGCGGAGAGGGCAAATGCTGAAGTGTTGCGAGGCTTGAGGACAATGACTTTTCACAAGCTGCACAAGAGCAGAAGGCGCTGGATTGATGAGTTGCCGACGGTTCTTTGGTCGATCAGGACGACGCCAAATCAAGCCACCGGCCAGACACCCTTTGCCCTGATATACGGGGCAGAAGCAGTTCTCCCCATGGAACTCACATACGGGTCACCTCGAGTGCTCGCTTAGGATGAGCTTGAGCAAGAGCAATTGCGGCAAGATGACGCAACGCTCCTTGAGGAAGATCGTCTTCGGGCGGCTGTGAGAGCAGCACGCTACCAGCAAGCCTTGCGCTGCTACCATAGCCACAAGGTTCATGCCCGAAGCTTTGAGGAAGGCGACCTTGTTCTTCGGTGCGTTCAGTCCGCCAAGAATACCAACAAGTTGACGCCGAAGTGGGAAGACCCTTATCAGGTAAAACGAGTCACCAGGCCCGGCGCAGTCCGCCTGGAGACCGAAGATGCTGTACCAGGAGCAACTCCTGGAACATCGAGCATCTTCGCAAGTTTTACCCATAAGGCGCGGCTTGCCGGGCCTCCTGGACAGCCACCTTTTGTACAAGCTTTCCCGGCAAGGCATGTAACCCTCTGTACAAAGCCAGGCGCAGACCCTGAGCATAAATAAACGAAGCGTTGGCGCCCTAAGTTATAGCATGCATGCTAGGTTAAGTCCCTCCCTCGGTTTGGGTTGATAGTGCGTAGCGGCGACTAACCCCTAGCCTAGAGGTCGAGTGCGCGTCTTTCTGTTCTCTTTGGTTCGCAGGGCACGTGGACACTTCTGCTGAGCCACTTGGGAAAGAGAGAATGAACTGGCGCTCCGGCCCCGGCAGGCCAAGACTGCCGGGAGCTGAAGATACAAGGATCCAACCACGGCAAGCCAAGGTTGCCGGGGGCTGCGGATTCAGATAAGTCTTCCATCCCCCTGTTATGCATTTCCGTATAGAACTGGGACATGTGAAACCTCGTTTACATTCTTAAAACCACCGTGCTCCCCCTTTCCTGTACCCAAGAACTACCTCCTGGGCCGGAATTGGTCATAGTCGCGGTGGCAAGGAAATGAACGAGGGGCCTAACTCTACTTCGCCCCTGCCTCCGCCAAGAGCGCGAGTATGGCCGACTGAAGTGGAGAGACGGCAAGGCCTGTTGCCGGGCGACAATGTTTATCTTAAAAATAACAAGGATTTGTCCTTGGCGTGGGCCTCGCTCACGCACAAAGAACCCGGCAAACACCCTTTTTCATTAAAAACATCCCATATAGGTACAGTTCATATGGAATTAAAAACATGAGCAAGGGGATTACAAGTCTTAAAATTAACAAGTGCCCGCAGGCTTACAAAATAAAAAGAGATAAGGTGCCATAATCCCTTTCTTGTCCCTCTCCTCAGAAGGTGGAACAAGACAGCAGGAGGGCAAAAGGAGCGCCTAGGCGAGGTGCGAGGAGCAGAAGGCACCAAGAGAACGTCTTGGTGCCGGGAGAGGAGCTGGAAGATGAGGCAGCGGGCCGGCAATACCCGACGAAGGCGTCGGTGCCCGCGTACTCCGACTTGACGGCCGCCACTCGCCTTCTCCGGCCCACCTACGCCAGCCGCCCAAGGAGACGAAGGGGAGCGCCCCGATGGAGAGCTTGGCGAGGAAGGCCCTCGGCAGGGCATGAGGCCGAGGGAGGGGCGGTGCGGTCAGTCAAAGTCGGGGTCGGCATCCTGCCGCCCGACTCCCTCGTCGTTGTTGTCGCTGTCCTCCTCGTCACTCCCGCTCGAGGAGGAATCTTCATCGTCGGAGGAGCTCTCCACGCAGCACTTTAGACGTGTTCCAAGATCTCCAAAGACCTTGACGGAGAGCAGGCCGCCCTCCATTAACTTGAAGTGGAGGACGAGCCCCGCCGTCAGGCTATGGATGCGAGCGAACGTCTTCCATCCACGACGGAGGTACATGACGTGAGGAGCGGGGAAGTCGACGTCGACCCGCGTGCCGCCGCTCCCGCAACCCCTCATGTGCAGCCTGAGGGTCTGGGGCGGGTCGAGCTCCATCTCCTGAGCGAAAGGGGTGGGGAGGCGGAGACGACGACGCGGTGGCCGGCGCAGCCTGATGAAGAACTCGCGGAGCTGGTCCCCGACGTAGCCCTCCATCGCGGGAGGCATCGCTGGCGGAGGCACGGCCATCGCGCCACCTCGTCCCCCTCTCCCCCGACCGCCGTGGCGACCTCGGCCTCGCCCCCTCCCCCTTCCTCTCGTAGCCGGCTCCGCCGCCGCGAGCTCGTGGGAAGGAGGAATGCGCTGTCGAGCGGTGACCCTCGCCCCCACCGACGAAGGACCTGCACCCCCTCTCGCCATGACGGGTGGAAGGAAGGAGCAGAAGTGAAAGACGATGGATGCTGGGAGAATATGGGGGTGACATCCCCCTCCCCCTCCTTATAAAGAGGCGGGGTCGAGGCGCGGCTGCCCCACTCGGCCAATCCAGCCATCGGAGGCGCAGGGAATCAGGACCGACCCGCTGCCCCAATCAGTGACGGCCCGGTTTCCCGCCCCCACCGCCTGCCACCTGCATGGAGGGCACATGGCGAGCAAGCAGAATCGAGGGGACGGGGTGAGGCGACCGTTCCCCGCCCCGTGATCATGGGGCGTGGGCGCCTTGAAGACTGCGACCCGAGTCCACTCAGTAAATGAGCCGCGCCTCCACGCCTCCCTCTTTTCATGGGGAAGATGCGATCCGCCTCTTTACTACAACGTGACGCATGCGTGCAGAGACCGCACCGTGCATTACCCCCACGTCACGCACGACCCCCCACGTCGCGCGTTCAACGCGAGTCGTGGGGAAGCGCAGCGGACGGAACAGTTACTGCGGTAAAAATCCGCCCAACCTGCCCGCGCACTGTTCTGGGCCTGGCCCAACAACGTGTCGCGCTTATGTGTGGCCCAGGCCTGGGGGCTCCTATCGGTGTACAAAAGTAGGGGCTCTCCTTTTGACCCCTTTACTTGTGCACGGGCAGTCAGAGCCACGCGCCACGGCTGCACGTAAAAGCACAAAGGAGGGAAGCCGGAGAGAAGCCGAAGCACAAGACAACCAAGACAACAACAAGACCAGAAACACCAAAGAGCAAGAGGGCGAGGTGGACCCCCCCGGCAAGGCCCTTGCCGGGTGGCCTTCGCGGCCCCAGCAAGAGCCTTGCCGGGGCAATTTTCCCAACACCAACAAAGCGATCCACCCTTGAGCCCACGGGTTCCGACCCAACCAACTACGTTGGAACCAGGGCTCAGGAGGCACCTCCGTGGTGGCATGCAGATCTTCGTCAAGATCATAAACATGTGAGATCAGATGAGGACCAGAAGACGGTGACCCTCGGCGGGATCCCAGCCGAGGGTATCCACAAGACCCCCGGCAAGCACCTTGCCGGGGACGTCTGCAACACCACGGCAAGACCCTTGTCGGGCCCCCGGCAAGGCCCTTGCCGAGGGTGTCAGTGGGGCCACAGCCAGGCCCACGTCGACCAAGACTCCACCGCCGTCCCCAAGCAGCTGCTAGCTCAACCAGCTGGGCAGGAACCTGTGTGGTGACAGGCGGCCTCTATGCCAACTCAGCAAGCACCTGCGTGGTGGCATGCAGATCTTCGTGAAGACCCTACCACCGCGCCACCTCAGCTGCCTGCCTGCCTACATGGTGCCGCATGCATTGTTGGCCTGGGCACGTGTCGAAGCAAGGCGAGGCGGCGACGGACGGGCCTCGTTCCCGTCCCCGATAAAGCTAAGGGACACCTAAGCGATGCATTAAATGCGTCTTGTCCTATAATATGGGCGATAAGCTCGCAGCACTGTAGACCTTTCCACCTCCTGTGTGCCACTGTGGCAGCCCCTTTCGACTATAAAAGGAGGCCCATGGCATACTGGAGAGGGATTCGGCTCTTTTGGGAAAGTTACACCCCGTAGCTAGCTCAGGAACACAAGAACACTCAATAAATCCACCAAAGCAGGACTAGGGTATTACGCATCCTCGCGGGCCGAACCTGGGTAAACGATCCGTGTGCTTCCTATTAGACCTGCTCTTCTCACGACCCCGCGCCCGCCAACCATAGAAGGGATTCCAGTGATCCCATAGGTGTCGTTTCCACTGACATGTATAATGCATGTAACCTACTCATACCAAATTTTAGTGCATTCCAAATGTCTATACTACCGCTGCAATTCAAACTAAATTTGAATTCGTTTCTCTATTTCAATAACAATCTACAATCATGATTGTTGCCAACTTCAACCATCATTCGTGTATTACCTTAATAACACACCACATGATTACTATAGAGATAGATATGAACTATGTGTACTACATAAACTCGAATTCTATTTTTTGAATACACTTGATGTTGATTCCAAATAATAGTACATTTGATGTACTAACTATATATTCATAATCTAAACCATGTTCCATACGTGTACACCGTGTTTATCACCCATAGTATAGTGCCCCGCCCCCTACATTATGACAAGTATTTAGACCTGAGCTGCAAAAGCCACACATTAGCCCAAATTATGATCAATGTTCTATATGTTATACGTAGTACTAGCAAGATGCCCATGCGTTCCACAGAACATCAACATGATCAAGGGGAGGCCTAATTTGCAAATATGGAGAGGGGTGTGGGTATCTTTTTTCAAAATTGCCATAGTTTCCTTCCTATCCGTCAGATATAAATCGGACGGCCTATATTGCAGGATGGCACCATCATCAACAACTCCATTTTTTATAAGAGTAGAGATAAACATATTATATGTAGTATAACATGTTCATAACCACACCATGTGTATCACCGTTATATATATTCACACATGCGTCAGTTTAAAACATTATGATAAATTCTTCAAATATCTGAATTCACTTTTTATAATGAAGTATGATCTCTATTCGTCTTTTACACCCAGACAATCCTCTTATCTTTGTAGCTAGCTAGCGCTAACTTTCTCTCGTGCATACAGACGCCCGCATCCCTCTCACCCTCCCTCAGCATTCTCTAGCTCCATCGCACAAATTCGTCTTTTCACTTTAGGTCGTTCACCCACCCACGGTGTGTGTAGGCCCCCCCAGCTCCTTCTTTACAGGACACATCGATCGATATGCCTCTCTAGCCAGGTGTGCCTAGCACAAACACAAGCTTCCCCTCTTCTCTTATCACCGTCCATGCCTCACTCCCACCACTCTTTTCATCGATCTCGTACTCGCACACTCCTTCCCCCTCGATATAGTATGACTCTCGCACCACCTCCTAGATGCATCCCTCTCTCTCTATCCTTCTCCCCGTGCCTCATTTGCTTCTAACACACACATGCATGTATACTGATCGATCTCCCAACATATACCTAGGTCGACTTTAACTATTCCCCCCATCGATCGACGTACCTCACAAGTTATGTCTCTCCTTTCTCTGACAAAGGACGATTGATCTTCCTATGTAGTTATGTCTACTTACCACAGCCATATTTTCCCCCCCTCATCATTCGTGCATGCCTCCTGACCCGTCTCTCACACGCACGTGCACAGACAGGCAGCCATCCCCTCTCTTATTGATATTCCAGGCGTGCCCTCCGGTTGTCTAGCAAGCCTATCCCACCATTTGTTAGAAGCAACTCCACTACCACCCCCTCCAACACTCTAGCTCTGTCTCTCTCCCAACCTTATTCCTCTCCTACACATATGCATGGATGTCGATCGATCTCCCTTAATACATGAGGTAGATCGATCTCCCTTAATACATGAGGTAGGCCTATCTCCTCCTCCACACATATACCAGCCATTGTACCTCTATAGTTAATTAGGCCTCCCTCCCCCCCCCACCACACACCGATAGTCGAGCGCTGTAGGTAGGTATCCATGCCACAGAGACAAAACCGCACCTATCCCCTCTCTCGTTCTAGTAGGCCAGCCACTCTATATCTTTGACGTGGGCACACACATATTCGATGGCACTCTTTATCGACCGCGCGCGCACACACACACACATCATCATCCCTCTCTTCGACTCTATGGACACCTCGAGTCGATGATACCTCCACTCTCTTCTCGTGGATCGCCCCCTCTATACATATGGACTCTATTTCACACACATTGCATATGTTACATTTTTGATTGACCCCCCCCTTAAAAAAAACTCTCGCGAACCCACACACTATATCTCTCTACGTTTGTATCTCTCTCACACAACCCCACGTAGGTGGTGTACGTATACAAGAAGAGAATAGGTGCACCATGCACGTACTCACGCTTCGTGCCCAGCCACACCCGCACGGGTACACGGTGGAGCTCATTTCTGTACGAAATGGCAGCCCACGTGCTAATTTGAACGCGTGTAGCGGTTGTTCACCTATGGAGGTCGTGTACCACGCGTGCATGATGTCTACTACGCAACCTTCTTCTTGTAGACGTTGTTGGGCCTCCAAGTGCAGAGGTTTGTAGGACAGTAGCAAATTTCCCTCAAGTGGATGACCTAAGGTTTATCAATCCGTGGGAGGCGTAGGATGAAGATGGTCTCTCTCAAGCAACCCTGCAACCAAATAACAAAGAGTCTCTTGTGTCCCCAACACACCCAATACAATGGTAAATTGTATAAGGTGAACTAGTTCGGCGAAGAGATGGTGATACAAGTGCAATATGGATGGTAGATATAGGTTTTTGTAATATGAAAATATAAAAACAACAAGGTAACGAATGATAAAAGTGAGCGTAAACGGTATTGCAATGCTAGGAAACAAGGCCTAGGGTTCATACTTTCACTAGTGCAAGTTCTCTCAACAATAATAACATAATTGGATCATATAACTATCCCTCAACATGCAACAAAGAATCACTCCAAAGTCACTAATAGCGGAGAAAAACGAAGAGATTATGGTAGGGTACGAAACCACCTCAAAGTTATCCTTTCTATTGATCTATTCAAGAGTCCGTAGTAAAATAACATGAAGCTATTCTTTCCGTTCGATCTATCATAGAGTTCGTACTAGAATAACACCTTAAGAAACAAATCGACCAAAACCCTAATGTCACCTAGATACTCCAATGTAACCTCAAGTATCCGTGGGTATGATTATATGATATGCATCACACAATCTCAGATTCATCTATTCAAACCAACACAAAGTACTTCAAAGAGTGCCCCAAAGTTTCTACCTGAGAGTCAAGACGAAAACGTGTGCCAACCCCTATGCATAGGTTCATGGGAGGAACCCGCAAGTTGATCACCAAAACATACATCAAGTGAATCACGTGATATCCCATTGTCACCACAGATACGCACGGCAAGACATACATCAAGTGTTCTCAAATCCTTAAAGACTCAATCCATTAAGATAACTTCAAAGGGAAAACTCAATTCATTACAAGAGAGTAGAGGGGGAGAAGCATCATAAAATCCAACTATAATAGCAAAGCTCGCGATACATCAAGATCGTATCACCTCAAGAACACGAGACAGAGAGAGAGAGAGATCAAACACATAGCTACTGGTACATACCCTCAGCCCCGAGGGTGAACTACTCCCTCCTCGTCATGGAGAGTGCCGAGATGATGAAGATGGCCATCGGTGAGGGTTCCCCCTCCGGCAGGGGGCCGGAACAGGGTCCCGATTGGTTTTTGGTGGCTACAGAGGCTTGCGGCAGCGGAACTCCCGATCTATTCTGTTCCCCGATGTTTTTAGGGTATATGGATATATATATAGGCAAAAGAAGTCGGTCAGGGGAGCCACGAGGGGTCCACGAGGGTGGAGGGCGCGCCCAGGGGGTGGGCGCCCCCTGCCTCATGCCTTCCTCGTTGCTTCCCTTACGTACACTCCAAGTCTTCTGGATTTCTTCCGTTCCAAAAATAACTCTCCCGAAGGTTTCATTCCATTTGGACTCCGTTTGATATTCCTTTTCTGCTAAACACTGGAACAAGGAGAAAAACAGAAACTGGCACTGGGCTCTGGGTTAATAGGTTAGTCCCGAAAATCATATAAAATAGCATATAAATGCATATAAAACATCCTAGAAGGATAATATAATAGCATGAATACTTCATAAATTCTAGATACGTTGGAGACGTATCAGCATCCCCAAGCTTAATTCCTGCTCGTCCTCGAGTAGGTAAATGATAAAAGAAATAATTTTTGAATTGTGAATGCCAGCAGGTGCACAAGTTTGATCAATGATAATTTCAATCACCTTTTCTAGCATCATTATATGTCATAACAGTAGCTCATATCATAAAGCTTCTCATGATCAAGTAACAAGCTATTCACATGTTAAAGTATAGATCATAAACTTTCTTGAAAACTAACAAACCGTGTTATTAGTCATCAAACAATTACAATTCATCTTATTTTCAGGAAGAGTCTATGTCAGAGCTTTGATTTAGCAAATCCCACATACTCAACTATCATTTAGTCTTCCATGATTGCTACCACTCAAAGCATATTTTTAGAACAAATAGTATTCATCGAACACAGAGAAAGATAGGGGCTTAATGTTTCGCCTCCCAACTTTTTACCTCAAGGGTAATGTCAAAAGTAATAATTCATGCTCAGATATATTTGAATGGCCATATATGCTTAGATCTTTCCATCACATGATGCTTGCCAACTAAAGAGTAGGTTGGAATGAGAAGGAATACTACTGACTCTTGCATAAAAGTAAAAGATAGGCCCTTCGCAGAGGGAAGCAGGGATTTGCAGAGGTGCCAGAGCTCGAAGCAAAAACAAAGATGAAAATAATTTTGAGAGGTATGCTTTCATTGTAAACATAACGACCATGAGTTCCCAATATCTTCCATACTACATACATTATAGGCGGTCCCCACGCAGAAAGGTAAAGTTTTTACTCCCCCTCCACCAACATTCACACTCCACGGCTTGTCCGAAACAACGGGTGCTGTCCAACTATCAACATTCCTGGGGGAGTTTTGTTTAAATTATTTGCGAATTTGTTTTTGATCTTTTGATCATAGGACTGGGCATCCTAGTTACCAGCCATTTTCTCGTGAATGATGAGCGGAGTCCACTCATTGTGAGAATAACCCACCTAGCATGGAAGATACTGACAGCCCCTAGTCGCTACATGAGCGATTCGGGCATACAAAACAGATTATTATTTGAAGGTTTAGAGTTTGGCACATGCAAATTTACTTGGAACGGCAGGTAAATACCGCATATAGGTAGATATGGTGGAAACTCATGGAAGAAACTTGGTTCAAGGAATTTGGATGCACAAGCAGTATTCCCGCTTAGTACAGATATTTTGGCTAGCAAAGGATGCTAAATAGCAAGCACCACATGTTAGAGGATCCATAACAATATAACTTCTATACAAATATACCCAAGCATAACTCATTATGTTGTCTTCCTTGTCCAACTTCAACTAATTTTCTCAGGTTTGAAAATAATTAATGGGGCTCACAATCATAGAAGATGTCCAAGATAGTATTATATGTGAAATCTCTCTTCCTTCAATATTCTTTCATGAATTGTTCAAGTGACCAATACAACGTTTGCTAACCTTCAATAAATTTACCACCTCTACTTCTTATATGTAAAGTCATTACTCCCCATGGGATAAGCATATGAAACATATATAATTTCAGATTTATGACATTCAAATCATTCAACCATTTACTCATAGGATATAAGTGAAGCACACGAGTAAATGACAAACTACTCCAAAAAGATATAAGTGAAGATCAATGAGTAGTTAAATAATTATTTAGCTATGTGAAGACTCTCTCTCATTTAAGAATTTCACATCTTAGTATTTTATTCAAACAGCAAGCAAAACAAAATAAAATGACATGATGCTCCAAGCAAAACACATATCATGTGGTGAATTAAAATATAGCTCCAAGTAAATTTACCGATGAACGAAGACGAAAGAGGGGATGCCATCCGGGGCATCCCCAAGCTTAGGCTTTTGGTTGTCCTTAAATATTACCTTGGGGTGCCTTGGGAATCCCCAAGCTTAGGCTCTTGCCACTCCTTATTCCATAGTCCATCAAATCTTTACCCGAAACTTGAAAACTTCACAACACAAAACTTAACAGAAAACTCGTAAGCTCCGTTAGTATAAGAAAATAAATCACCACTTTTGGTACTGTTGTGAACTCATTCTAAATTCATAATGGTGTAATATCTACTGTATTCCAAGTTCTCTATGGTTCATACCCTCCGATAGTACTCATAGATTCATCAAAACAAGCAAACAACACATAGAAAACAGAATCTGTCAAAAACAGAACAGTCTGTAGTAATCTGTATCAAACGCATACTTCTGTAACTCCAAAAATTCTGAAATAAATTGCTGGACATGAGGAATTTGTCTAGTAATAATCTGCAAAAAGAATAAACTAAATATCACTCTCCCGTAAAAAGTTTTAGCTAATCTCGTGAGCGCTAAAGTTTCTGTTTTTTACAGCAAGATCACAAAGACTTCACCCAAGTCTTCCCAAAGGTTCTACTTGGCACAAACACTAATTTAAAACATGAAAACACATCTTAACAGAAGATAGATGAAATATTATTACTAAAGAGAACCAAAAAGCAAGAAACAAAAATAAAATTGGGTTGCCTCCCAACAAGCGCTAACGTTTAACGCCCCTAGCTAGGCATGATGATTTCAATGATGCTCACATAAAAGATAAGTATTGAAACATAAAGAGAGCATCATTAAGAATATGACTAGCACATTTAAGTCTAACCCACTTCCTATGCATAGGTATTTTGTGAGCAAACAACTTATGGGAACAATAATCAACTAGCATAGGAAGGCAAAACAAGCATAACTTCAAAACTTTAAGCACATAGAGAGGAAACTTGATATTATTGCAATTCCTACAAGCATATATTCCTCCATCATTATAATTTTCAGTAGCATCATGAATAAATTTAACAATATAACCATCACATAAAGCATTATTTTCATGATCTACAAGCATAGAATTTTTATTACTCTCCACATAAGCAAATTTCTTCTCATGAATAATAGTGGGAGCAAACTCAACAAAATAATTATCATGTGAGGAATAATCCAATTGAAAAATAAAATCATGATGACAAGTTTCATGTTTATCATTATTCTTAATAGCATACAAGTCATCACAATAATCATCATAGATAGTGACTTTGTTCTCATAATCAATTGGAACCTCTTCCGAAATAGTGGATTCATCACTAAATAAAGTCATGACCTCTCCAAATTCACTTTCATAATTATCACAATAATATTCAACATCCTCCAAAATAGTGGGATCATTACTTCCTAAAGTTGACACTCTTCCAAACCCACTTTCATCAATATAATCATCATAAGTAGGAGGCATGCTATCATCATTATAAATTTGCATATCAAAACTTGGGAGACTAAAAATATCATCTTCATTAAACGTAGCATCCCCAAGCTTTTGACAAACATTAATTTCAGCAAATATATTCTCAAAAACATCATCTTCATCAAACATAGCATCCCCAAGCTTGGGCCTTTTCATATCATAAGCATAATCACTCTCATCATTAATAGTGTGGATAGCACCAATAGAATAGCAATTATCATCATCACAATGAGTAGTACGAGCAACATCATTTGGGAGGGATACCTTTTTACCTTTGCGTCTCTGTTTTTTCTTTTTCTTCTTCACATCATGTGCGGGCTTATCCCTCTTTTTTGAGCTCCTTATTGATGAGATTGGTTGAATAGAAAGCTCCTCCTCGTTACCTGATTCATCATAAGAAATAATAGGAGGATATTGGGAAGTCTCTTCCCTTTCATTAGTGTTCTCTTCATCCTCTATTTGTTTTCTTTTCTTTATATAATTGGCAATATAAGGATTTTCAATGCAATTCACCGCACAATACATATAAATTTCTTCTAGATCAATATCGAGGAATTTCTCGAGGTTATATTCTGGAATAATCTTAGTTTGATATTTCATTTCTTCATAACCCAAAAGCAAACTAAGTTCATTATAATGTGCAAGGGAAATCAAGTCATCACAATTTTTGGACATGATTCGATCATGAAACAATTTGCATTTGATATTTAAATGACCATGTTCATTGCAAAGTTCACAAGTATGGCTAAGAAATTTTAAATTTCCAGCACTAACATTTAGCCTTTCTTGCAACCATTTAGTTTCTAAATGATTATGCCTCTTGCAATATCTATCTTCCCTATTTGGTGTGTACTTGCAAACCCAATGCACTCCACAAAAATTGACATGTTTATAGTAGACATTTTCATCATAACTAGTGCAATCATCATTAGTACTATGGATATTCAAGGAGTTCATACTAACAACATTGCAATCATGCTCATCATTCACATATTTTATGCCAAGCATTCTATGTAATTCTTCTTCTAGTACTTGAGCACAATTTTCCTTCCCATCATTTTCACGAAAGACATTAAAAAGATGAAGCATATGAGACAAACTCAATTCCATTTTTTTTGTAGTTTTCTTTTATAAACTAAACTAGTGATAAAACAAGAAACAAAAAGATTCTATTGCAAGATCTAAAGATATACCTTCAAGCACTCACCTCACCGGCAACGGCGCCAGAAAAGAGCTTGATGTCTACTACGCAACCTTCTTCTTGTAGACGTTGTTGGGCCTCCAGGTGCAGAGGTTTGTAGGACAGTAGCAAATTACCCTCAAGTGGATGACCTAAGGTTTATCAATCCGTGGGAGGCATAGGATGAAGATGGTCTCTCTCAAGCAACCCTGCAACCAAATAACAAAGAGTCTCTTGTGTCCCCAACACACCCAATACAATGGTAAATTGTGTAGGTGCACTAGTTCGGCGAAGAGATGGTGATACAAGTGCAATATGGATGGTAGATATAGGTTTTTGTAATCTGAAAATATAAAAACAGCAAGGTAACTAATGATAAAAGTGAGCGTAAACGGAATCGCAATGCTAGGAAACAAGGCCTAGGGTTCATACTTTCACTAGTGCAAGTTCTCTCAACAATAATAACATAATTGGATCATATAACTATCCCTCAACATGCAACAAAGAGTCACTCCAAAGTCACTAATAGCGGAGAACAAACGAAGAGATTATGGTAGGGTACGAAACCACCTCAAAGTTATCCTTTCTGATTGATCTATTCAAGAGTCCGTAGTAAAATAACATGAAGCTATTCTTTCCATTCGATCTATCATAGAGTTCGTACTAGAATAACACCTTAAGACACAAATCAACCAAAACCCTAATGTCACCTAGATACTCCAATGTCACCTCAAGTATCCGTGGGTATGATTATACGATATGCATCACACAATCTCAGATTCATCTATTCAAACCAACACAAAGTACTTCAAAGAGTGCCCCAAAGTTTCTACCGGAGAGTCAAGAAGAAAACGTGTGCCAACCCCTATGCATAGGTTCATGGGCGGAAACTGCAAGTTGATCACCAAAACATACATCAAGTGAATCACGTGATATCCCATTGTCACCACAGATACGCACGGCAAGACATACATCAAGTGTTCTCAAATCCTTAAAGACTCAATCCGATAAGATAACTTCAAAGGGAAAACTCAATCCATTACAAGAGAGTAGAGGGGGAGAAGCATCATAAAATCCAACTATAATAGCAAAGCTCGCGATACATCAAGATCGTATCACCTCAAGAACATGAGAGAGAGAGAGATCAAACACATAGCTACTGGTAGATACCCTCGGCCCCGAGGGTGAACTACTCCCTCCTCGTCATGGAGAGCGTCGGGATGATGAAGATGGCCACCGATGAGGGTTCCCCCCTCCGGCGGGGTGCCGAAACAGGGTCCCGATTGGTTTTTGGTGGCTACAGAGGCTTGCGGCGGCGGAACTCCCGATCTATTCTGTTCCCCGATATTTTTAGGGTATATGGATATATATAGGCGAAAGAAGTCGGTCAGGGGAGCCACGAGGGGTCCACGAGGGTGGAGGGCGCGCCCAGGGGGGTGGGCGTTCCCCCTACCTCGTGCCTTCCTCGTTGCTTCCCTTACGTACACTCCAAGTCTTCTGGATTGCTTCCGTTCCAAAAATAACTCTCCCGAAGGTTTCATTCCGTTTGGACTCCGTTTGATATTCCTTTTCTACGACACACTGAAACAAGGAGAAAAACAGAAACTGGCACTGGGCTCTGGGTTAATAGGTTAGTCCCGAAAATCATATAAAATAGCATATAAATGCATATAAAACATCGTAGAAGGATAATATAATAGCATGAATACTTCATAAATTATAGATACGTTGGAGACGTATCAGTGCACGAAACAAAGTTCGACTTGATGCGTTGGCGCGTTATTATTAAATAAAGTTATATCGCTCAATGGCACGTACACAGAATATAAAACGATTTTTATGGAGAAAAAGGTAGTACGCTCCACTATATACAATGGAGCCTCCCTGCCTGGTTTGTCTCTCTTCAGAGTATCTCACACAAGGCTGCGGTGGCCTCTCTCTCTCTCTCACCATTGGTCATTGATCCGGCCGCATCCCGTCCGCCGGCGGAAAGGGAGGACGTGCATCGTTTCTCCGTTCGATGGCGCCGAGGCAGCACGTCCCGATCTGCGGTACACGCAGTTCTCTCTGACCAAGCTCCGGCGCGGTAGGGCCTACGCCACCTGCTCGTTACCGCAGTATGGGCAGATTCCGCCAGCCGCCGCTCACCTAGTTACATCCCGACAACCTCCAGGTATCCCCTCTGGCCTTGCTCCACTGCCCGTCTTCCCACGTCGCTGCATGTGGATCTTCCATAGTTCTTTGCACAAAATGTAGCTCGTCCGGCGTACTTTCCATATTGCAATCTCATCCTCACACCGTTTTAGACAAACACAACCGTGTTGTTATCTTCCCTTAGGACAAGGAATATGCTTCTTTTTTGTCGTCGCAACTGTCATCAACAATATTTATCTTTTTACAAATTTCAAGTGGGCATATTTTAGAGTGTAGATTCACTCATTTTGCTTCGTATGTGTACTCCCTCCGTTCCTAAATATTTGTCTTTCTAGAGATTTCAACAAGTGACTACATACGGAGCAAAATGAGTGAATCTACACTCTAAATTATGTCTATATACATCTGTATGTAGTAGTCCATTTGAATCTCTAAAAAGACAAATATTTGAGTAGTCACTCGTTGAAATCTCTAGAAAGACAAATACTCCGGAGTATATTTAAGAACCGAGGGGGTGGTGCACAGCCGCATGGGAGACTCAGACCGGTCATTGCGCCGCATTAATACTGAGTAATGAGCAGTCAAATCATAAGCCCCACCTTTCCCACTGTAAGTTGCTCGGAAGAAGCAACCATCAATACGCTCTTCTTTGAATCCGCTCATACTACTCCATCCGTCACTGTTTATAGAGCGCGCTTCAGAAAAAAGAGAAAATCTCTGGGACCAAGGCGACTAGCGATCGGCCTGAAAAATAGCATTGGTAGTTATAGCACGACGTCTATTACTAAAGCAAATAATGCGTACACACATGCATGCAGTGCTTCCACCCCGGGTACACACATGCATGCACTTACTCCACTCTGTAGTACTACATCGAGAGAAAATTGCGGTTACCATGCCCTAATTAATTGAGCATTAAACCAAACGCGTCTAAAGTCTCTCTGGTGGTGGAAATGCATTGAGAGAAATGCATCATAATGAAGCGCGCCCTGTAAACTGTGACAGAGGGAGGAGTAGTATGAAGGTGCAAAACCAAGTACGCGTATGGCCAGTCGGTCAACGCACCTCCTCTTGGCATATCACTGACATGTGGGACCGGAGTGTGAGCAAACCGATCTCAATTGACGGCAAAATGGCCAACCCGCCGTTCCTTGAGAGAAACGAGGAGTGAGATGATAACCCACAAGTATAGGGGATCAATTGTAGCCTCTTTCGATAAGTAAGAGTGTCGAACCCAACGAGGAGCTAAAGGTAGAACAAATATTCCCTCAAGTTCTATCGACCACCGATACAACTCTACGCACGCTTGACGTTCGTTTTACCTAGAACAAGTATGAAACTAGAAGTACTTTGTAGGTGTTGTTGGATAGGTTTGTAAGAAAATAAAGAGCGAGTAAATAAAAAGTAGGGTTGTTTAGATAAAGACACAATAAAGTAAATAGCGAGTGTGGAAAAGTGGTGGTAGGAGTTGCGAAATTGTCCCTAAGCAATTTACTACTTTACTAGACCGATAGCAAGTATTATGTGGGAGAGGCCACTGCTAGCATGTCATCCCTGACTTGGAATTCTATGCACTTATGATTGGAACTATTAGTAAGAGTCCGCAACTACTAACATTCATTAAGGTAAAACCCAACCATACCATTAAGATATATCGGTCCCCCTTCAATCCCGTATGCATCAATTTCTATGCTAGGTTGAATCTTCTGTCACTCTTGCCCTCCAATACATAGTCCTATCAACATACAACTAACCCTATGGTGTGATTCACGCGCGCGCTCATATGATGGGCACCAAAGGACAGCAACATAACCACAAGCAAATTAAATCAATCGTAGCAATTCATCAACCACCGATAGGATAACGAAAATCTACTCAGACATCATAGGATGGCAACACATCATTGGATAATAATATGAAGCATAAAGCACCATGTTCAAGTAGAGGGTACAGCGGGTTGCGGGAGAGTGGACCGCTGTAGATAGAGGGGGGAACGTGATGGAGATGTTGGTGAAGATGGCGTAGGTGTTGGTGAAGATCGCGGTGATGATGATGGCCCCGGCGGCGTTCCGACGCCACCGGATGCGAGGGGGAGAGAGCCCCCCTCCTTCTTCTTCTTCCTTGACCTTCTCCCCAGATGGGAGAAGGGTTTCCCCTCTGGTCCATGGTCTCCATGGCGTGGGAGGGGCAAGAGCCCCTCCGAGATTGGTTCTGTCTCTCTGTCTCTCTCTGTTTCTGCGTTTTTTCCTGCTGCCCTTTCACCGTTTCGTATATATATGGAGATCCGTAACTCCGATTCGACGGAAACCTTCGCCATGATTTTTTACCCAAAATTAGCTTTCTTGCGGCTGAAGAAGGGCATCAACCGCCTTACGGGGGGCCCACGAGGGTCAAGGGCGCGCCTAGGGGGGTGGGGTGCGCCCCCTGCCTCGTACCTCCCTCGGGCACCGTCTCGCGTGGATTTTTCTTCCGGAATTCTCCAAATATTCCAAAAATATTCTCCGTCCGTTTTTATCCCGTTTGGATTCCGTTTGATATGGATATTCTGCGAAACAAAAACATGCAACAAACAGCACTACAAAAAAAGACACATCTGTGACATTTTGGGCCGAACGAAAAAAAATTCTATCATACATATGACACTTCTATGAAAATAATTGTGACAAAACCCGGTATCATCATAGATGTGGTGGGCTCCTACTTCTATGACTAAAAATCATGACAGAAAATGGGCTTTTCGTCCTGGGCGGGCTGGAGACGCAGCTGCATGACATTCTTTGGGCCGTCCATGACGGAAAAAACCGTGGTAGAAGCGAGGGGGAGGAAAATTTCGGGGAGTTCCCGGTTATGGTGGGAGGTCGGGGGCCGAGCGATGCGCGTTTCTCTTGTACACGTACGCGCGTGTGTGTGAGGCGTTGGCTCTAACTGAACCCGAGCGAGGCGTTGGGCTCTAACTGAACCCGAGCGATTGCACTGCAGGCTACGCGTTACTGAACCCGAGCAATCGATCGATGGCTGTTAACTGAACCCGATCGAGCGATTCCTTCGCTGCTGCTGCTAACTGAAGCCGATCGATTGGATGAACAATGAGCATTGCGGGGGGGTTGGATGAACAGTGAGTGGTGGCGTTGCCTCTGGATGAACAGGACCCCGTGGTGTGGAGGGCTGGATGAACAGTAGACGGTGGAGGGGTGCCCGTGGAGGGGTGGTTGAACAGGACCCCGTGGTGTGGAGGGCTGGATGAACAGTAGACGGTGGAGGGGTGCCCGTGGAGGGGTGGTTGAACAGTAGCCGGTGGAGTAGCGCGCGGTGGAGGCTGGATGAACAGGAGCACGTGGAGGCTGGAGGAGGTCGATGGTAGCCCGTGGAGGCTGGAGGAGGTCGACGGTGGAGATGAACAGTATCCCGTGGAGTCCCGTTTTGCGGTACGCCACACCCCTCCCGATGAACAGGACCCCCGTTTCGACCGTAGCGCTCCAAGACAAGTCCGTTTCCTCCGTTTTGCGGTACGCCACACCCCTCCCGATCAACAGGACCCCCGTTTCGACCGTAGGAGGTCCGTTTCCTCCGTTTTGCAGTACGCCAGACCCCTCCTGATGATCAGGATCCCGTTTCGAACGTGGCCGGTCGAACACAAGGCCGTTTCCTCCGTTTTGCGGTACGCCAGGCCTCGTTTCCATCGCCTGTTCCGTCCAAGCCCTCCCGATGAACACGACCACGCATTCCGTTCCAACCCAGCCGGTTGGCTCCCACGCGTTCCGTTGCCTCCCGATGAACACGACGCATTCTGTTGCCTCCCCATGAACACGACGCATTCCGTTGCCTCCCCATGAACACGACGACGACGCTGTTTCTCCGTTCCGACCCAGCCATGTACACGAGCCCTGGCCGTACGTATGCGCGAGTAGGCGTTCGAGACCCTGCCCGTATGTACGTACGTGGCCGTATTTTCTTTCTTGCACCCTGGCCGTTGTACGTATGTGTACATGCTACGTGCGCGCCTCTACTATGACACGTACGCGCCTCTACTACGACACGTGCGCGCCTCTACATCGACCAGTATATATGTACGTACACGTTCGCGACCAGAATGACAACGCTACGTACGCTTCGACCAGGTGGGTCCCGACTGTCAGGCACTTCCTTGCCTGCGAAGATGTAGCTGGTGGGTCCCAGCAGTCAGGGGGGTGATTCATTTTTTTGCCCGGACGCACTTCCTTGCGTGCGAAAGTGTAGCTGTTGGGTCTCAGCAGTCACGGGGGGAATCGTTTTGTTTTTTTTGCCCGGACGACCTTCCTTGCATGCGAAGATGTAGCTGGTGGGTCCCAGCAGTCAGGGGGGCGAATCGTTTTTTTTTTCGGATGCACTTCCTTGCGTGCGAAGATGTAGCTGGTGGGTCCTAGCAGTCAGGGGGCGAATCATTTTTTCGGACGCCCTTCCTTGCGTGCGAAGATGTAGCTGGTGGGTCCCAGCAGTCAGGGGGAAACGTTTTTTTCATGAAATACGGTGGCCCGTCCGGTGGGTCCCCGTTGTCAGGTGGAGGAATAATTATTTTGCGTGTAATAAGGAGGTACTTCCTTGCTGCGGCCGTGGACCCAGCTGTCAGCCTCTCCACGTACAGTCCACGTCCGATGGAAGCCATTCCTTGACCACGTTGACCACGCCACGCCGAGAGCACCAGGGCGGTGGATGACGGCGAGGCCTAGGAAGGGGACAACGCGGAGCCGGGGAAGACGCGGCAGTGGATGCCCACGCGTAGAGGAGTATGAGGGTTCACTCGTTCGGCTGTGGTGTGAGGCTGTCGTCGCCGCAGAATAACAGGGGGTGTGGGTGCGTAGGGGGATGGCCTGGCCAGCGGTGGGAGTAGTAGGGGGCCGTGAGGCCTCCGCGGCACCACAGCCGGCCACGGGCGGCAGGAGCAAGCGGCACGACCGGCGCTGCTTTGGGCGGCTGGAGCAAGAAGACCAGAGGTTGAAGAAGCACTACGGCTGTTGGATGGACATTGTACGGTCACTTGAGCTAGAATCGTTCATATATTGACTAAAGTTGACAAAGGCCTCCGTCCCAGTCAACTTAGTAGGCCCACAAGTCAGCCTCCCACCAAGGTGGGTCCCAGCTAGCAGGGGGGTATTCATTTTTTGTGCGTAATAAGGAGGCACTTCCGGTGGGTCCGAGCTGACAGCGGGGGGAACGTTTTTATCGCGAAATACGGTGGCCCGTCCTGTGGGTCCCAGCAGTCAGGGGGAACGTTTTTTCACGAAATACTGGTGGCCCGTCCGGTGGGTCCCTGCTGTCAGGTGGAGGAATAATTATTTTCCGCGTGATAAGGAGGCACTTCCTTGCGGCTGCCGTGGACCCAGCTGTCAGCCTCTTCACGTACAGTACTCTTCTGATGGAAGTCGGTCGTTGACCACACTGACCACGCCGCGCTGAGAGCACCACGGCGGTGGACGACGGCGAGGCCTAGGAAGGGGACGACGCGGAGCTGGGGAAGACGTGGCAGCGGAAGCCCGCGCGGAGAGGAGTACGAGGGTTCACCGATTCAGTTGCGGTGTGAGGTTGCCGTCGCCGCAGAATAACAGGGGGTGTGGGTCAGTAGAGGGATGCCCTGGCCAGCGGTGGGAGTAGTAGGGGGCGCTGAGGCCTGCGCGGCAGCACAGCCGGCCACGGGAGGCGGGAGTAGGCGGTCCCGCCGGCGCTGCTTTGGCGGCTGGAGCCAGAAGATCAGAGATTGAAGAAACACGACGGCCGTTGGATTGACATCCAACGGTTACGTCTGCTAGAATCGTTTTGTTGACGTATATAATAACTAAAAAAATCTTGCATACGCGTCAACTAAACAGGCCCACAAGTCAGACCACTCCCTCTTTTTTTAATAATTTATATATAGCTCATGGCAACTTCTTATGCAATTTATTGCAGTCGTTTTTTTGGTTGGCCAGGGCCAATTTCGCATATTTCTGTGGGTTCCAAACCATTTTTAATACCGAAATGTCGAGCCAGATTAAAGTACTTTGAAGATATATTTAAATTAGTTTAATGCCCGGTGAAATAGGAATCTGAAAATGTGAAAAAAAAATTCAGAAATTATAAAGTAATTGCCAATTTGTCATATGTTTTTATATTTACAACCCATTTCATATGACTTTCAAGATTTGCAGGCGTCTTGAAAGAGTTGCAGCCCATCAGGGCGTAGAAAAATAAGTAGGACTGGATTGGGTATTCTTCAGAAAAAATAAACTGGGCTCGTTTTCACAAAGAAAAAATAGCTGGGCTGGTCACATGGTGAACATAAAATATAAGCCTGGGCTAGACGGGCCATAGCCCAGTTCAAACCCTGCTCCGTCTCAACAATACCAAACAAAAAAATACTGCTCGAGTAGCTACGTCCTAGGTGTCAGCCGATCTTGTGCTGTTCTCTTGTCTATTGACTATATACGCTCACAATGTCGTGGGTCCCAGATGTCAGGAAAACACTAGGAGGAAGCATTTTAGTTTTCCATACGCTGACATGGTGGGCCCCTATGGTCATCCTCTCCATGTACTTCTGCCGATTCCTGTTGTTTGTTGACCATGTTGACAACGCGAGAGGGCGGCGCCGCGGCGAGCGCACCAAAGCGCGCGGAGGACATTGGCGTTAACGATTTAGGAGACGGTGGGTCGGCGATGCGTGCGCTGAGGCGCAGCCAGCCGTGGGAGGCGGAAGCAGGCGGCCCCGCCGGCGCTGGTTTGGTTTTGGCGGCTGGAGGAAGACAGGACCGAAGAAACACGATAGACTGTAAAAGCAACAGGAGTACTTAACAACCTTAACTGAAACCAGTAGGGGCACTTAACAACCAAAGCTGAAAGCAGTATGAGTACTTATACAGGTTCAATCGTACAAAGCACGCCTCGAACAGTGCTACTTTGCCTATTAACCAAGGGTGAGGCCGCCAAGCCCCAGGACAAGGCCCAGGTGCCACCCGGCGCATCCACAACCTTCTGAAAGCTGCTTCATCTCGCAACGTGGTCAATAAACAGGATATTCGCTTTAGAGCCATGGAAAAGCATGAACATAATCTTTTGTCCTATTCTCCAGGATGGACATGCCTTCATTATTTGAGACCACCCATGAATAAGTATCTTTTCACCTCCAAGGGGAATTGAGTAGGTCGACATAAACATCATGTTGTGACCAAGCGCAAGTCTGACCCGACCATGGTCAGGCATCTGTATAGGAACAATAGAACTCGGCAGTTCCTATTTCAAGAAGATCACAACTGTAAAACTATGTATAAGCAATAGTTTATGAACAACATATATAACAGAAAACAGCTCGTACCATAAGGTTCTCGACACAGTTGGACCTGTTCAACGAGTGCAGCAGTGGCACACATATCCCACGTGGCCTTCCACCATTGAAACGCCCCACAAGGACCTCAAGACGATCAATAAAGTGTAGGAACTTGTGGATGTCGATCCAGTCAACTTCAGTGCCATTAGTAACAGCCGAGTTATTACAGAGTAACAAACGAGCAGACTGCTTAACTCTGAAAAAACCTACACGTGCCACCAATTATAAGAAAATATTAGTTAGAAGTAGCATCTTCGTGAGAGATTCGTTGCTACTTCTAAAGTTAAATTGTGATTAGTTAGACAGAATAGGTGGATTAAGAAGTAATCGAGGCAACAAGCAAGAACCAGATATAAAACTAACATGGATGAACAATTGGAACGACATCGGGGTGGAAGATCGCAGTGAAGATGAGACCAGGTTCTGCTATTTCCATCAACATTCGTGCGCCAACTTTCAGTCTGTAACACTTGAGAAAGTTTATCCAAGTTCGGCCATAAAAAAAGCAGCGATCTTCTTGGTTCATGAACCCAACTCGGAACTTATATCCATGGCTTGTCTTCACTGTGACCATTAAACTAGTGTATTCCGTTATGGCAAGGCCGAGCATCTTGAGTACATGTGTTCTGGCAGAGCAAATAATACACTTTAGGAAAAATAATATGAGAACACAGCATGTTCAAAAAAACTCCACCCTCCCGGATAGAAAAGAGGATTCTAGGAACATACTGTGCGCGTTTCAAAATGCTGTGTTAGGATGAGAAGGAACAAGTGTGGCGTCTCGCCGAGGGCGCAGAAACCTGTAGGGTACTCGCACTTTGGGCACTGTAAATGAAACACACTAGATTCAGTAGGAAGAAAAATGCATGAACGGCGGTGGCTGCCATCCTAGGATTACCTGCGACCAAGGGACTTGGATTTATCGGGGATGGATGAAGAATTCGTACCTGGTTCTCCATGAGAAAACCCTATGCAATTGCCGAGAGGGGGTTTTCTCTGAACAAGCAGACGAGGGAGAAGGGGATTCAGGCCCAGTGAAATATTGCCGCTTCGTCCGTCCAGCTTACTGCTAAAGCTGGAAAGGTGGGGTTGTGATTTGATGGCTCATTGGGCATTACTGCGGCGCTACGACCGGGGTGTGTCTACCATGAAGTTGTGCACTCTAATTTGTGCATATGGCACGTGGACCCCGTTGCCGGTTGCCCCACATATCAGTGAAAGGAAGTAGAAAGACAGGAGTAACTAGTTACACATAAATATATTTTTTGACAGAGAGATACTCCCTCTGTAAAGAAATATACAAACCTTTTATATCACAGTCTCACCTTGCCGAGAAATATGCTCCCTCTGCAACGCACGGGCATTATGGGGGTTCAGCTTTTTTATGGGGGTTCAGCTGAGAATATAATACTCAGATAGGCTCACGGTTCTGGACTTTGGCCCGCAGGCCGACCCTGCATGTTTGGGGGCCCATGTGTTCTACCTCAGCGCTTTTCATATTGCAAGCGATCGGTACGGCGCTGGTTTTAGATGCTGTCGCAAGGCGAATACACAAAATTGAATAAAGCACGGCAGTTGTTGGAATGAAATCGAACGACAGTTCCTAACCAGCAATCAGAGTTGCAATTCTATCAACGATATACCATGTGATAAATAATACTGTCGTACTACGTATACACACAGGACACTTGTTTCACCATGCCAGATTATTACATCAAAATCTCTCGGAGGATAGATCAGTTCGGCAGTTGTGTGCTGCTACTGAAGAATTTCAAAGTTGATTTGGCCCAGCTCTCCTTGCCGAGAAAGTTCGATTTTGGCATCATCCCCTACCGCAAGATATCATTTAGATTTGAACCTTGACCATCCTTTAGCATCAATCATCATGCGACCATCCTTTGTACTTACGGTATATTGAGCAGGTTCATTCACACCAAGGCTGTGCATGGTAAGAGAAACTTGGCCGCGGTCGCCCGGATTGTTGAACGACTCCCTCGTTGCTCTAGGAATTCTCTGTTTGCAAACAAGAAGACATACCCAAACAGTTAGATCAACACAGTGAATCATGTGAAACAACATGGAAAGAAAAAAGAATGAAGCACTTGGGCGGCCAATGCTTACCAAGAAGGTGGACATGTCGGTTTTTGTAAGGACTTTGGTATATGAAGTGCGAACTGCAGCCCAGTCTGTTGCCGGTGCAACTGCACGGGCCGGAGCAGATGCAAGTGCAAGTGTTGGTGCAGGTGCCGAAGCCGTTGCTGCTGTCGGAGATGGCGCTCCTTGTAGAGCTGGTGCCGGTGTCGGAGCAGGTGCCGGTGTCGATGCCCGATCCTTCGGTAGATCAGACTGATCCGCTGACGCGGTCGGTGCCCAATCCTTAGCTGGATCAGCCTGAGCTGTTGCCGCTGTCAGTGCTAGAGCAACTGCCGGTGCTCGATCTGTGCGAGACAGCGGCGATCGTGTCTGGTCTGCTATGATCAGCTTTCTAACTTGACTAGGATCCGTGACCGTGATTCAGTTTTTTTCTTCATTTCTTTTAAACGCGAGAAGGACTAATTGTGGCATTTTTGTTAAACCAAACTGCAGTTCATCATAGGGATTCAGCTTGTACTCAGACAACAGACTGATCCAATTTTTTCCAGTAATATAAGTGATGGACAATGCCTTCGTTACTGACATGACATAAGAAGTGAAACCTGCAAAAATAGCCATCGTAGAGCAAACCAAACGGTTTATTCTGTGATGAATGTCACATGGCAAAACCTGCATCGTAAAATTGCAGTAAAAGAAAGAAAACATGACATTAAATCAATAAGATTTAGACAGTAAATCAATAAGATTTACTTGATGTGACACGAGTGAATCCTTACCAGGAAATCACTATGTTGAAGTACTAAACAGAAGATTGATCGTCCAACTACGCGTGGCATGCAGGGGCCCCGCCTACTCCCACAAGCAGGACAGTCCAAAGGTCGTGACAAATCATATGGACCGAACATCCATGGGACTGAAAATCCTGGTGGGTGCGATAAACCCTGCAATGCATACAGATATTGGAGTGTAACCATAATTGATAAACTGTCCTCACAAAAAATATGATCTGGATACTTCAAAATATACAGACTGAATTGAGTGGACAGACATTAACATAGACCGTTCACACACCAAAAGCGGCAGTACTAATAAACAATACAGGGTTCACAAACACAAGTCATGTACTGAACAATAGTACTTACTACAGACAAGCAAAGTTGCACTAACTAAACTCTGCAGACTATTTCTTGCCACCGACCTACAGGATGAACCCCGCATAACTGACTAGGCCATGGACTTCGTGTGAGATGTCTACATGGACCATCACCATCTTGTCAACCTTGGAGAACCTAACAGAGTGGTCTTTCCACTCATAAACAAGATGATGAAGACAGGCCGCATCAGATTTGTTGGGAAGCTTTACAAGAACCACACCCTTCGTAATCGAAGGCACGGCCAGGAAATTGTTGTGGTCAAGTACAGCCTCGAGAACACGCCTGACAACAATGCTACAGGAAAACACTAGTTCAGGACACGTGGCGACAAGGACACAGCAGCTGGATAGTTCAGCAGTAGAACTCATCATCAGGTCTTCCAGTTCACACGGCATGACTTTGAGAACTTCATCTCCACCGCGGACCTGGTTCTAATTCAAACAGAAACCATATTTTATTACTACCTCCGTTCAGAAATATAAGATGATTTTCGATATTATACTCCATATATGACTACATATACGCACAGAAATGAGTGAACAAAGACACTAGAACATGTCTTCAAAGGCATGAGAGCAGAGGGATTACATGCAATATCCATAACGCAAGTTACTGAGGCAAATATACCCTCTTAAAAGGTAGCATTGATGTTCATAAAGTACTCCCTCCGTCCCAAAATTCTTGTCTTAGATTTGTCTAGATACGGATGTATCAAGTCACATTTTAGTGTTAGATACATCCGTATCTAGACAAATCTAAGACAAGAAATTTGGGACAGAGGGAGTAGTTGAAAGTAATCTATAAGAAATCAGTGTCAACCTCTCGCATGTTTTGGTCAAAAGAGGAATTTAGAACCGTCATTTGGCACACTAAAATCACATGCAAGATCACCCAGAAAGTTGTACTACCAGTACTAGTACTGCGTGTTAGATGAAAAAACACGATCAAGATCGAGAAAAAGATCGTCAACAAGAGACATTACCTGGACTTGCTTAATGAGGGATCCCGGAGAGGGGGGCTTGGACAGGGCGATGGCTTTGAGCTTGTCTGCGGTAGTCTCGGCGGGGTGCTTGCGCTTCTTCGTACCATGAGCCTCAACGGTTTTGGCCAGAGCCATAGACATCACGTCGGCCGGTGCTCCGGCGTCCATCCAAGAGAGGAAGCTGAGAGAGAAGAGTGAAAGGAGGAACGAGATGAGGGAGAAGCGAAGCGAGCGGGGGTTTTCTTCAAGAGAGGAAGCTGAGAGAGAAGAGTGAAATGATGGTTGCTTCGTCCGTCCAACTTACTGCTGGAAAGGAGGGGGTTTTGTGATTTGACGGCTCATTGGGAATTACTGGGGCGGTTCGATCGGGGTAGTCTACCGTCACTCTACTACAGAGAAATTTAGTGCATGGCTAGTGGACCCAGGTGCTGGCTGTCCCACACGTCGGCGAAAGTGAGTAATTTAGTGCATGGCTGGAGGAGGATCCGCACGGTAGAGCGTGTCCACTGTTTTTCTGAAGAAAAAATGATTACAGCAAGCGTTTCCACTCTTACGATGGAGGAGTGCGAAACACGGCAGCCACTTGAACATACACAGTGCTCCTACTACTAGGCATGTGCAGTGGTTCATACGTCAGTACTACACAATCTTGTTGCTAGTGTAGTAAGATATGACGATAACAAATGATGTTGTGCGCATGTCAACTACTCCTATATGTAACATAGTATCGCTTTTTCGACTGTCCGGTCGAGAATGAACGGTGAGATCAATGTTAACAGAACTAGGTCCACAGCGCACGGAGAGTACGGTGCTACAGTACTCCACGAAACATGAACCATATGAAGCACGAATAGTGTTAGGCAAGGTGTACGAAGGGTGCACGGGATGGGAGCAAAAGTTCCCTTCTCGACCCACTTTTGGGTGTTTGGCAGAGTGCATGAAGGGTGCATGAGTCCACACTAGTAGGTTGACAAAAATACACGAAGAGGAAACAACTATATTGAGATGAGAATGCAACCAAACACACCCACACACTTTGTGCTACAGTGACTGATCTGCACCGTCTGAGTTTGATCCAACGGTCATGTTGCGCCGAGACATGGACATGCCCATGCAGAGGGCGCCTAAACACCACCGAAGTCCCTCTGCTTCTCGAGGCGCACGATGTTGGTGATGCAGGGTGCAACCGCCCGCAGAGCCCGCTCCCGGTCGACGGGAGCCAGCTCGTCAAAGACGGCGTCCAATGGCACGAATGGATTCCGGTGACGGAGCCCTGGAAGGATTCGCCCGGCAACGGCGACGGCAGCCCGCAACCCCTCCTTGTCCAGCTCAGCCCCCACCATCGCGCGGAGATGACTCAGCTCCTCGAAGATATAGGTGAAGAAGGAGACCAGGTCAGGAAGCCGCAGCTCGTTGAAGTCGACCGGGTGGTCGAACGGGTTTAGCCCGACGGCCGGCATCGTCGCGCTGGCACGACGGTAGGCATCGCGCAGCCGCAACACGTGCGTGGCAACTTGGTTCACCAAGTGGCTGAGGCGATCCTGGACCTCGTCACGATCGGCCCGCTTGCGCTCCAGCCGGCTCCCCTGATGGCCTATCGTATCTCCCGCTTTCTGCAGCAACGCCGCCGACGCCTCGAGCATCTTTGTGGTGGACGCCTGCCGCTTTTGAAGCTCCATGAACTCCCGCACATAACGGAGGAGCATGGCACTCCTCTCCTCCTTGATCTCACGGAGCTCCACGTCCTTGGCCCTGAGCTCCGCATCCTTGGCATGGAGCTCCTGTGTCAGGCGCCTCACCTCGGACTCCATGATCTGCTGCGCCGCCATGGCACCAGGTAGAAGCAATGGGGAGAGGAAGCAAAGGGGGCGAAACGGCTGAAAGGCAATGCAATCTACGGGAAGGCGGAGGGAGCGGGGAATCTTTTGGTTTTCACCACGGTAAAACACCAGTCGACGACTTCTCACACCAGTCGACGACTTCTCACTAATTGCTGCCGTGCCTGCTCCTGTCAATCAAAAAATTAAAAATCCTGCCGCGCCTGCTCCCGTCAATCAAAAAATTAAAAATCCTGCCGCACCCAAACACCAGAGCAACACCGCGGTGGATATTTAAATTTACCTGCCGACAAGTAGATAAAAAAGGGGTGAAAAAACAAATGTGGCAGCGGCCTAGCTAATCGGTCGAACTAGCCCAACTAGCTAGCCACCGTGCTTCACTGATGTACTCGGCGGGAAAGGTGGTCTTTCGTGATTTGACGACTCATTTACTTGCTTCGGCGCTACGACCGAGGAGGACCCAGAAAACGCGCGGTAGGGCGTCCCACGTCAGGAAGAATATATGCGTGCACCACCCGGGAGGACCCCGAAACCGCGCGGTAGGGTGTGCCACGTCTCGGCACAGAGGAAAAATGTGCGTGTAAAAATATACTGTATCAGACGTAGTACCTATGGTTCGACCTCGGGACCCAGCCAGTCGGTCGAAAACACCCCACTAGCCACACAGCTTCATCATGCAAATGTGGCACGGAGGATAGATGTGGTTAGCTCCGTCTCGACCAGCCACAACGTCTCTTGTTCTAGGCGATTCTTCTATTTTCCAAGCTTTTTTTAGTTGTAATAACACCACGGCAAGCTAGCGCCGCTCTTCGTGTGTGCCCGTGCAAAGGTTAGACGATGGAGAGAAGAGAGATTAAGATTGCAGACCTGAGACCCACCAGTAAGTGAGACAACGGTCATGCACGTGTTGACGAGGCACTCCCTCTACTCTACTCAACGCAAGTACTGTATAAAATCAAGTTATGGGACAAAGCCAACAACCGTTCGTTTTTTCAGGCTATCGACTTACGCTTTGTAGTCCAGGTTGCCAGTTCGAATCTCGTCTTTCAGATTTGTTAGTTTTAGGTCCAAATTTGATTAATGACAAGTGGGACCCCAGTGTGTTGTTTCGATATTTCAGTGTAGGATGGTTTTTTTGAACAAACACTTTGCGTGGTTAGACAAGTAACGGCGCGAGTTACACGTATTTTGCAAGTTTACGAACAAAAATGACAGCGGCATAGAATATCACATCCACCCCGCAGCTTAGATACTATGGTGATACGAGTTTTTACACCGTTGGAAGTGAGATCCAATGGCTTGGGAGTAGTCTTTTTAATTATGTGCAATTTCCAAACTCTCCAAAGGTTTTTTTGCAAATAAAACATTCAGGCCTCGTGTGTGCTGCTGCATCTTCGATCCAACGGCTCCCCGGTGCTCATATTAGGTGCTCCCCGTAGCTTAATTACCCGCTACGGTGATATGAGCATCTAGGTCGTATGATCAGTGATCAGATGGCACATGCGTAGTACTTGTACTTTCTGCGCATTTCCCAAACTCTATCAGCCGTATATTGCAAAAACATTCAAACCTCCTACTGTGGGCCATTAGATCTCAGTGAACTCGTATCACCATAGAATCTACGGTGCGGGAGCACCTCATACTCTCCCGTGCGAGAAAACATAAGGTGCTATCGCAGCTTGGATGCTACGGTGATACGAGCTTGGAGGTCGTTTGATCTGAGATCCAATGGCATCTGAGCAGTCTTTGTGCTTGTAAGCAGTGGCCGAACTCTTTTGGGGCTTTTCTGCAAAAAACCCATTCGAACCACCGAGGAGGTGTTGGGTCACAAATCCAACGCCTCCGAAGAGCTTGTATCACCAAAGCATCTAAGGTGTGGTAGCACATGATATTCTTACATACAGGAGAATATGATGTCCTCCTTCATCTTAGATGCTACGGTGATACGAGCTTCGAGGCCGTTGGATATGGGATCAAAGGGCATCTAAGTAGTTTTTGTACAAATTGTGTGCAATTCTCAAACTCATCAAGGTTTCCTGCAAAAATATTAAGACACATCATGTGAGTTGCTATATCTCAGATCTACAAGCTCCAAGCAACTCGTATCGGCATATAGCATCTAAGGTATGGGGGCACATGATATTCTCCCGGGGAGGAGGGGTGGGGTGCACAACCAATCGGTGGTTGGGAGGGTGGGGACAAATATAATCTAAACAACCCTAAACAGAGCTCCACAATTTTATCTAAGGTCGAGGGGTTGACCCCCGACAATCATAGCTCCGCCTAAACACAACATTTGCATGTACTGTAGTACTAGACTTAATATTCATGTTTCAGTTTCATGTTCATTTTAAATATTGAACTGAGGACCATGGATGTCTTACATTTTACTCCCTTCGTTCCTAAATATTAGTCTTTTTAGAGGCTTCAAATGGACTGGCACATACGGATGTATATAGACATATTTTAGAGTCTAGATTCACTCATTTTGCTCCGTATGTAGTCACTTGTTGAACTCTCTAAAAGACTAATATTTAGGAATAGAAGGAGTATTTTTGAATTCGTGTCATACATGCATGGTTTGGAAAAATAGATGCACTATACTTATTGGATTGTTGTTGTGTTCGTGCGTGTGTGTCTCTATGTGTGTGTGTGTGGTCATATGCTTGATACATACAAAGTTTTCTCACCTCCATATTGTTCATCTTTTAAATTTGAATTTGCATTGGAAAACTTACTAGGGATACCATGAAATGTGAAATCCACGTTGAGATCACTATATCACAAACTCACTCTAATTCAACAACTCATCATAAATCAATTACCACGTTGAGATTAGTATTTGCAAGGAAAATATGGGTATTGTAATACACATAGATTCGTTCGGCAATTTAAAAGGTTCCTTTTGTATTCTCGAATGGTAGGACCCAACGGCATACCAGCCAGACCTTGGCTCGTGTTTATCCTAAAAAAACCGGGCTTGTGTCCTTCGGTGGCGTGCGTGGTACGCACATTAGGCAACCCCAACCAGTCGAGCCTCAGCGTTTCAAGTCGAAATATCTGGCGGCCAGAATTCCAGCACTAGGAAATTCCCCTCATGTCCCCGGTCCATAATGACTACCGATGAACAACGGAGGGATGCTTTAGTAACTAGACAACGTTACCTACCATGCCGAGCATGGTTCAATTCCCTCGGTCGCCGCTCGTCAAGGTCACCCGTCAACTACATTGCCTAGTACTACTACTACACCAGGAAGAGCACAGAATTGAGCCCGTTTGTTCGTGCCTAGTACTTGAGTTAATATATCAGGCAATGCACTGGTACGGAGGGATTATCCTTTTACTCTGCATATATAACTTGTCTGAAGTCTAACTAAGCAAAATGTTTGACCAAATCCTTTCTTAAGAAATACAACAGGACAGATGTACGGCTTGAAAATTTATTGCATGATGCAGGTTATGATATTGTTTCGAATCCTGGATCTTAAATTTCAGAAAATCCAAAAGTGAGCATAAATTCTTGAAACTAAGCATGGTCACGTGATATGGCACAAATATTACTTCGTAAGTTTTTTCTTCAATTTGAGACAAGCTGCTTATGACAAGTTGCACAAATGAAGAGCCAAGGTATTTTGGAACAAAGACCTGTCACGTTAAGGCGAACGCTTTCACTATTGAAACCGTGGGCGTTTACGTGTCGCCACGAGTCCCCGCTTCTCATCGGCAGGTGCCGTCCGAGCAAGCGTGTGAGTCGACGGGAGGCGTGCGAGCAGACCGCTGCGCCGGCTGTCAGGGAGGCGTGCGAGCAGACCGCTGTGCAGGCTCACCGGGAGGCGAGCCCTTTGACCAGGCTCCGCCGCCCACCGTCGTCCCAACTCCTCCCACTTTTAAAGTCACCGGCGCCGCAGTTTAAAATCAACCCTGCACTACCCGGTATCGCTACAATCCTCTCTCTTCCTCTCTGATTCTCCTGTCGTCTACCTCCAACTAGCCTAACCTAAACGTACGCCATGCCGCATCACGATGGTCTGCCCTTAGTGTTCCAGTTTCCTGAGGATGACACCCAGCCGGAGTCTCAAGAACATAAGGCGCTTTGGGACGAGCTTGAACTGGCCTTGCGGGAAGACGTCGCGCCTGTCCCCGCTCCCGTTCCGGCTCCCGTCGCCCCAACTGCGCCAGCGCCCATCCCCGTGGCATTGATGGGCTGGGAGCCGCACATTGTCGCCGAGTTTGATCCCACGGGGTTCCACGAGGTCCCCGCCGACTTTCACGCGCCCGTGCACCTGCCAGCGCATGCGCCTGCACGTGCACTGACGCGCACGCCCGTGCCGGTGCCCGTGCACCTCCTAGTGCATGCGCCTACGCGTGCACTGACGTGCGCGCCCGTGCCGGTGCCCGTGCACACGAATGTCTCCGCCGCGCCGTTGACAGCGCCTAACCCCGCGCGGGTGCCAGTGCCCCCCTCAGTGGCATGGATGGCCGCCGTCGACCGCTTCCTTGCACCAACGCCAGTCGCCTCCTCCCGCCAGTTGACTCACTCTGAAGTCCAGAACATTTTGGCCTTCCTTGAAGCTAGGCCAACGTCCAAGAGTAGGCCAACAACGGTGCAAGACGCCGCCGTCGCCGTCGGTCAGTGGCCCGACGACACACAGAGCACGACAGAGGAGCCGCTTCCCACCGCGAGACGCCCCCACCGCCGCCGCGTAATCTAAATTTGCCATGAAAAACGTTCGGATTGCCATGCTTAAAATCCGAATGTTTATCATTTCCGTTTATTTTATATCAACCGTCGTATAATTTAAAGTCGGAGTCAGACTGAACGAAATGTATGGTTTGATCGATTGAATGTTCTGCTAGAGCCGAATCAAATTAAATATAAAACGTCATCAAGCCACATGTATTCCTTGTCATCCAACGACTTAGACTGCTTCAATGTCGAGCGCTCAACACGTTTAGCGTGTAGTTAATTTCATGCCAAAAATAGTGCTAATCACATGACAACACGCAAATAATATCCTAGTAGTTAATATCCGCATGCACTTAATATACTTCCAAATTAACTTGCATTGCACGTACACACTGACTAGTGCTGCTAGTACGTGAAACTGGTGCCGTGACTTGTGAACGCGTCCAGATATGGTCAACGGCAACATCGCCCGCGAGTTCTTCCTGTTTGCCCGTGCGTCTAAACGCAGAAGGGGAGGAGAGAGAGAGCACACATGGAACCCACCAGTAAGTGAAGGCGAATAGTACTAAAAATAATATTACATGTTATCCATTAATTAGGCTGTGGTAATATAAAAACATTATGTGAACAAAGGGGGTACAACACACATTGCTATTCTACGTATGTTGCCTATTGACGTGCGGCTTGAAGGCCCGGTCGCATGTTCGATCCTTGTCCTTTATTTTTTAATTTGTATATGGGTACAAATTTGTTTCATGACATGTGGGCCCCTCGGTGTGTAGTTTGTAGCTTTAATTTGTGGGTCGAAATTTGTTCCATTCCAAGTGGACTATCGGTGTGTAGTTTTGTAGCTTATTTATAATAATTAAAGAGAACAACATAGTTTTTTCAATAATACCATGGTGCGACGTTGAAGGTGAGAAAGGACGTGCGAGAGAGCGATGACCGAGCCAGAGGGAAATCAACTAGGGGAGTTGCGTGGGTTGCAACGGTGTTTGGAGTAGTTGTGGGCCGAATGCCACGAAAATATAATCTAAACCGACTGGAATAAATGCCTACACAAATTAATCCAAGGTTGGAGTTCCCCTCGTAATTCAAATAGCTCCGGCTTTGCGAGGGATGGAGAGGTAGTAGCTTCAACGCGTGGAAGATACGGTGTGAGAAAGCGAGGTCAATCGAGAGACATATAGATAGAGAGACAAAGTGAGTGTGGTCCGACATTCATTGAACAAATATATATGCTCTGGAGAGATATTGTCCGATTGAGCTTTTTGGCAAGGGTGAGGGCTGTAAGATAGAGCTTGAGAGATGATCCTGTTGGGGAACGTAGTAATTTCAAAAAAAATCCTACGCACACGCAAGATCATGGTGATGCATAGCAACGAGAGGGGAGAGTGTTGTCCACGTACCCTCGTAGACCGAAAGCGGAAGCGTTAACACAACGCGGTTGATGTAGTCGTACGTCTTCACGATCCGACCGATCAAGTACCGAACGTACAGCACCTCTGAGTTCAGCACACGTTCAGCTCGATGACGTCCCTCGAACTCCGATCCAGCCGAGTGTTGAGGGAGAGTTTCGTCAGCACGACGGCGTGGTGACAATGATGATGTTCTACCGACGCAGGGCTTCGCCTAAGCACCGCTGCGATATTATTGAGGTGTAATACGGTGGAGGGGGGCACCGCACACGGCTAAGAGATTGTTGATTAATTGTGTGTCTAGAGGTGCCCCCTGCCCCCGTATATAAAGGAGCAAGGGGGGGTTCGGCCGGCCAAGGGGAGAGGCGCGCCAGGAGGAGTCCTACTCCTACCGGGAGTAGGACTCCCCCCCTTTTCCATGTTGGACTAGGAGAGAGAGGGGGAAGAGGTGGAGGGGAGGAAGGAAAGGGGGGGCGCCACCCCCCTCTCCTTGTCCTATTCGGACTGGGGGGAGGGGCGTGCGGCCCTGCCCTGGCCTCCTCTCCTCTCTTCCACCTAGGCCCACTAAGGCCCATTAAGTTACCGGGGGGTTCCGGTAACATCCCGGTACTCCGGAAAAATCCCGATTTCACCCGGAACACTTCCGATATCCAAACATAGGCTTCCAATATATCAATCTTTATGTCTCGACCATTTCAAGACTCCTCGTCATGTCCGTGATCACATCCGGGACTCCGAACAACCTTCGGTACATCAAAACATATAAACTCATAATATAACTGTCATCGTAACGTTAAGCGTGCGGACCCTACGGGTTTGAGAACTATGTAGACATGACCGAGACACCTCTCCAGTCAATAACCAATAGCGGAACCTGGATGCTCATATTGGCTCCCACATATTCTACGAAGATCTTTATCGGTCAGACCGCATAACAACATACGTTGTTCCCTTTGTCATCGGTATGTTACTTGCCCGAGATTCGATCGTCGGTATCTCGATACCTAGTTCAATCTCATTACCGGCAAGTCTCTTTACTCGTTCCATAATACATCATCCCGCAACTAACTCATTAGTTACAATGCTTGCAAGGCTTATAGTGATGTGTATTACTGAGTGGGCCCAGAGATACCTCTCCGACAATCGGAGTGACAAATCCTAATCTCGAAATACGCCAACCCAACAAGTACCTTTGGAGACACCTGTAGAGCACCTTTATAATCACCCAGTTACGTTGTGACGTTTGGTAGCACACAAAGTGTTCCTCCGGTAAACGGGAGTTGCATAATCTCATAGTCATAGGAACATGTATAAGTCATGAAGAAAGCAATAGCAACATACTAAACGATCGAGTGCTAAGCTAACGGAATGGGTCAAGTCAATCACATCATTCTCCTAATGATGTGATCTCGTTAATCAAATGACAACTCATGTCTATGGCTTAGGAAACATAACCATATTTGATCAACGAGCTAGTCAAGTAGAGGCATACTAGTGACACTCTGTTTGTCTATGTATTCACACATGTATCATGTTTCCGGTTAATACAATTCTAGCATGAATAATAAACATTTATCATGATATAAGGAAATAAATAATAACTTCATTATTGCCTCTAGGACATATTTCCTTCAGATCCAGTCACAGACGTGTAGATATATTTTGTGTGTGGGAGGAAGCAAGGTCAACCGATCACATAGGGTCGCCGTGCGATCGAAAGAGTGAGACGGGTTGGAGAGAGTGACCTAGATAGACGATGTGTGTGAGAGAGTATACAATGTGAATAGGTCGAATTGGGCTCAAACATGGTGATATATTGTTTTTGTCCGAGAAAGAGCGAGGTCAATCGAGGCATACGGAGAGAGAGAGAGAGAGAGAGATTGAGTGAGTGTGGCCCACCATGAGGTCGAAAGAGTGGCGGCGGCTTGGATGGACTGACCTAGATAGACAATCTGCGTGAGAGAGTATAGAGTGTGTCGATCGAGGCCCGAACAGGGAGATATATCATTTGTGTGTGAAAGAAAACGAGGTTAAACGAGACTCAGATAAAGAGAGCGAGATTGAGCGAGTGTGGCCCGTCGTGCGGAAGAAACAGTGAGACAGTCTCGAGGGAGTGACCTATATACAACGTGCGTGCGTGCGCACGAGAGGTTGGGGGGCTAGATAGGCAATGCATGTATTTAGCGCGAGAGGGTGAGAGGGAGAGGGGAGAGAGAGAGAGCTCGGCATGGGGTGCAATGGTGGGTGTGTGAGGTAAATACATTTGGTAACAGAGTGGAAAAAGGGGTTGTGTAGTTGAGAGACTTAGAGATCGAAACATGGAGAGAAAGAATGAACGTGTGTTGGAAACCGATATCTTCCTAAGGTGGCTAGGAGAGGAAGATTGACTGATACAGGAAGTATGTAGCGTTTGTGCGGGGGGGGGCTAAAAACAACATTTGAATGTACATAGTACGAGACTTAATATCGATGTTTCAATTCGGTGTACATTGTAAGATTTGAACCGAGGACCAGGCATACGGGTAATTATTTCGAATTTGTGCCATACTAAGTTTCGAAAAGTTGACATTGACTCAGTTTGTTGTGCTATTTTGTAGGTCATATGTTTGAATCCATCCAAAAGTTTTCTCACTACCATGGTGTTCATCATATACATATGAATTTGTATTAAAAAGTAGCATGGATGCAGTGAAATGCGAAATCCATGTTAGAATTGGAGATCGCTACGTGACACACACTCCAATTCAAATAACTAACTACGTGACACACACTCTAATTCAAATAAGTAATTATGTGACACACACTCTAATCCACGTTAGCGTGGGTACCGTTTCGATTTTTTTCAAATAACTCCTCATCAATTAATTTATAGTACTCCCTCTGTTCACTTTTATAAGACCTTGAAGACATTTCAGACAATGTGCAAAACAGTTCATTTTAAGTTGTCTGAAATGACTTACAAAAGTGAACGGATGGAGTATCTCGTTTCGAATGACTAATTATTGCAAGGAAAACACGGGCATGGTAATACATACAGATTCATTTGCAAATGAAAGAAGATTCGTTTGCATTCTCAAATGTAGGCACACCAGGCAGACCAGGGTCGTGTCGGGGTGGACGCTGCTTCCGTGCCTTAAAGGCAACTGCCTTTGGGTCACTGACATGTGGGCCAGCCACCTGTTGGGCCCACATGTCATGGACACAAAGGCAGGTGCCTTAAGGCACCGAAGCATAGTCCTGTCGGGGTGGTCGCGTGTGTCGGACGGACGCGTAGCGCCCAGCCACCCACCCCCCTCCCCCTAAAAAAAGGACGGCGACAATATAAGTTCGCGCTTCCGCGTTTCGGATTGAAATATCAGGCAGCCCCAATTCCAGCCCTGCAAAATCTCTCTTCTCCACCGTCCCCTTCTGCGCCCAGATTGCTCAAATCCCTAATTCGCCGCCAACCCTCGAATCACCCCTCGTCTCGTCTCTTTCCCCATCGTTCCCCACCTCTGTGCCGGACGACGACGACGAAGACGACGGTCGCGCTTCACCACCGCACCGGAGCTACCTCATCTACGCCCTCGTCCACCGCACCGGGTGGTCCACCGACAACGTCGGCCGCCGCAACCGACGTGCCTCACAGACACCGAGTTCCACCGCATCAGGTGCGCTTCACCGACGCCGTCTCCCAGCTCACCGGGGCTACTTCACCGAGCACGTCGTCGCACCTCCGCCCCCCGAGGCCGTTGGGGCTTCACCAACGGTCTCGTCCACCGCATCGTAGCGCTCCGCTGCCACTCAAGATCTGCATCCGTGCGCGGCCAGCCAACGCCAGCGCATCACCCTCAACGGCTCTGAAGTGACCCGCACTCTAGCTAGGCGAGCATGCCCAAACGCCGGCCCGAACTAGGTATCCACACATCACTCCCTTGTGCACTGTTCCGACGATGTTTGGATATCCTTTCACTGCTCTCTTAGCTTACACGCCTATGCAACTCTGACTTTAACTCTTATTTCTTCTGGAGATATCATCTGAAACAAGCAAATCCATTTTTTAGCGAAGCATGACGGCGCTACGGGATCTGGTACACATCCTGCACACCTGTATAACCTTGTAAGTATCTGTCCTCCGGTACAACATCAAGGTCGATTCCTCTTATTTGATCAACCATTCGCCGTGTCAAAAATGCAGAGGGGGATGCAAGGAGCACAAGGCCTGCACATCCAAGCAAGTGGTAACATGGACTTGTACATGGAACATCCCAAGCGCAAGCAGAGCTGCAGTGAGCCTGTACAACGAGCTAGCATAAGTCCCTGCATTTCATTTAATTCGTACTGGCATTCATGTATGATTTGTGTGCAGTGGCTGATCCACGAATTCAAGTTACCAGGGGCGAACATTTAACTTAAAAAATACGAAGGCACTTGCACTCCGGAAATCAACATAACTTGAGAAATGTGAAGCTACATGCACTTTGAAAACCAGCTAATGATCCAAAGTAGTTCAGATTATAAACACTAAATGATGCAAGCACC
The DNA here is from genome assembly GCF_018294505.1 of Triticum aestivum. NCBI lineage: Eukaryota > Viridiplantae > Streptophyta > Magnoliopsida > Poales > Poaceae > Triticum > Triticum aestivum. Next base: position 356,723,494 of record NC_057799.1, read on the forward strand.
AAAAACACAAAATGCAACATGGTGTACAAGGACTACAAACATGGTCTGTACCTGCTTGAATTATTCGTTCTCTGGCTGAAAATATCGAAGTGTAATTGCACGTATACCCAGTGCAAACTGCATATCAATATATCTATCCTGCACAAGTATGCCAATAGTTTCAAACAACAGATTAGAAAAGTATTTATGCTATGTTGTCATGATACAGGGACTTTCTGGTAGATGGCCTCGACGTTTCCTCAAGCTATGAAAATGCACTATAATTTGCTTGTCATCAATGCCTGCAAATCTCTGTCACTCTCAACATAGTAGATCATCATTAGACACTAAATCCTTCAATGAGCTTGCAAAATGCTTGCATTAGATCCCTCATTAGACACTATATGTTCATCACCAGGAGCATGTAAAATGTTTGCATCAAATCCTTCATTAGCAGTCTGTTCATTAGACACTTCAGGCTCAAGAACAACATGAGCTTGTATGTTTGCACCGGAAACTTGATTAGATACATCAGATTCAGTCAGTTCAGTATTGATTGGGGGAGTTATAAAATAAGTAGAAATTGGTTTCATTTTCTCATAGATTCCCTACATACAAGCAGTTTTACAACACCGTCAGGTTTAACTATTGGCCAGAAATTGAAGAGTTGAATTAGATATAATCAGGGATGTGATGTACCTGCTCGTTGCGCATGCTACTCTTGCAAGCTGAGACTGTCCGTTTGCGCAAGCTCGATGACATGCCCGTGCTGCCGCCGCTGCCTCCCACACAGGCTACACCCAGGGTTGGATCTTCATCTTCTTGTCCTTCCGTTCGCTTGAAGCCCGGCGACCGCCCTCCAACGAGGGCGCGAGAAAGTGTTGTGTCGGTTTGTCCAGTGGCGGCTAGGTTAGGAGCGAACCAGGCTGGAGGCTGGAGCGAATGAATTGGGATTTTTCCTGCTGTCGATCGATATGGGAGGCGCTCGTTTGGGCCGTGAGCCTGCTATAGGGCCTGCCTTGCACTTATGTTATTGGCCCATCCAAATTGAAACATTTTTCTTCATTTTTTACATTGCCTGCTCGTGCGTTGGGACGAACAAAACTAGCGTTGGCCAACCTGGACGACTCAAACTAGGTGCACACTTTCCAGCCACCTGAGGCGGCCGCCCATACCAGCCCCTATGGTGGCGTCACCCCTTTTTTGCGTGTATGATTGGATAGTGAAAAATATTCCAGTGGCGCTTTTGATTTACCCATAGAATGGTTGAATTGCTTGTTTCTATGAACTGAGTTCGCCAATAATGTGAAGGATGCCAGTCTTTTCATCCTATTGTAGATTGCTTAGATCTCGATATGCCAAAAGTAATCGCATGAAATATACAGTAAAAGCCAGTGTGATGTGTTTGGCTACAACTAGTCTGACTACACGTCCTCATATAACATATCAAGGACGCACCATCTTACCAGATTAACCATTCGACTTACCCATGCAGTGTGGGAAGAAAGAATTATTGGGACTGCGTATCCAAGTAATTGATGCCATGGACTCCTTCGTACAACCTTGTAAGCAAAAAAGAAGTTGCAGTGTGCCTGTACAAAGAACTAGCGTAAGTTCAGTTACCTGCTTCTCGGAATTTTAGTTAGCCACTTATTGCAAAATTGTTCAATTACGTTGCTTGGCTTAATTTAGTTTGCTACTGATTACATAATGGCACAGCCTGTTAATCATATTGTAGACTGCGCCTATCTATGTGTTTGATACTTACTGTTAAGAATTACCTGTTTGCCTTAACTTAAATATCTACTTGTTTGTTTAACTGCTTTGCTGCTGCAACAGCGGGTTACAATGATGTTAATAACTACTTTTTAGCATCCAATTGAAACTCTTTAATTCCTTGTTTGTTTAACTGGTTTGCTGTTATAACTCCCAGTTGAGATGTTTTGCTAACTTCAACTTTTCTGAATCCAATCGGAACTTTAATGGCAAAACAAGTTAGCCCAAGATCAAAGAGCGAGGTCCCCATGGACGTTGCATCATCCCACAGCAGTGGCACCGGCCCAATCGTGCATTATGAATTGCCAACTGCTGATGCTCTAGAGGCTAAACTAGTGGTAGAAAGAGATTCTGCTTCTGCACTTAGAGATGAAGTTGACCTGTTGAGGAAGCAAGCAGCACAATCACAAGCAGTACTCAAGACAACCATTAAATATTTGGTGGATTTCAAAACGAAGCAAGCTGAGACTGACCAGATTGTTAAGGTCCTGAAGGAAAAAAGGAAATTAAATTCCTACTTGGTAAATCATAGGTGAAATGTTCTTTCCATAGTTGAATAACCTTTGTGTTGTCTGTTCATGTAATCAATCAAACCAATTTTTTAGAGATCATGTAATAATTGTTTTTTTTTGGTTTGTAATTTTATTTGAGCACAAGTCTGTATTAATTGATAAGACTCGGAGACATTTCATTTGGATTGCTGTGCCAGACCTACAAATATGCCAATCGGGCTGAATGTGCATTCAGCAATAGTAGTAGTATAGATGGACCATAAGTGGCACGCATCGGAAAGGGCCAAGATGCTGGCTAAAAAAAGGATGTTTTGTAGCCAAAAAAAAGTACAGCGGCCTGGCTTATGTATGTTAGTTGATATTATTGATCCATATACTCTATAAGTGTTTATATGTCTGTTAGTTCTGTACATTCTTGGTTGATTGACTCGGTATTTGAATCTTGATACATCGCTTGTGTACATATCTAAATGGGAGTACACATTATGCTGCGTGTGACATTTGAGTTGGACATGAAGTGTTCCAAATATTCGAATTCACCTTAAACTAGATTCTAGTTTCTGAATTTGAGTATCGGCATTTGTAAACCATATTCATATATGATAGTGGAATACATCTTTGTCGTCCTTTTGAAGATATATAAAAACACATAGAATGATTTATAAAGATTCATATAGGAATACAAAATGGATTCGAATTTAGTTGCCAGGGTAAACGTGGATGCTTATTGTCCCAAAATTCGAAAGAAGCAGCAAAATGTCCACTCCCACGTCGGCTGCCCGAAGCCAAGTGTTTGGGAGATGGAAATTACTGTCTACCCATTACACGGACAATCCATCGGCCCGACTTCCACTGCTCTAAATAGGGGTAGGTTAGTAACTTCAATTAGACGTGACACGACCGCCTCTGAGCCCATTCCGACACGGTGGGCGTCAAACATGGGCGGCAAAACTCATTTGATTCAAGCTCGTCCGAAAGACCTCTGTTTCTCCCTCCATTCCCCATTCATACACGGTGGGCGGCAAAACAAACTCGACTCGGCCGAAATCGATGTAGGCAAATATTTTCAATAGGGGCAGGTTTGTAACTTCACTCAGACATGACACAACCACCCTACCTGTCAGCTCCGTTCATACAACGTGGGCGCCAACCATGGGCGCCAACCACCCTCTCCTTGCCCGAAATCGCTCTGGGCAAATATTGGCGAGATGCGAGATTACCGTCCTATCCCCAACCGACGAGACGTCCAAATATTAAACGGGGGCTAAGTTCGTAACTTTCCCATATTTCAGACAGGCGCATCCCAAAAACATGGTTCCCCGTACCTCTCCCTCCATTTTCCCATTCATACACCGTCCGCGCTAGAACACCCCATCCCCACACCAGCCTCCGTCCGCCACCCCATCCATCGCCGCCGTCCTCCACCACATCCATCGCCACCGTCCTCCACCATGCCGGAGCGCCTACCAAGACCGCGTCGTCCACTGCTAGAGATGGACGTTTCTCATCCATGGCGACGGACCAATAGCCTTGCATCGCGTCCTCTCGCTTCCTCGGCGCCGTCGTCCTCTTTGTCGGGGCTGCTCACACGACCTTCTCTTCCACCGCAACGGGACTTATTCCCCGATGCACCCGTCTACCGTCGCAGATCTGCTTCAACGCCACCGACAGCCATCGCACCCCCGATGCCTACACGGCGCCGCAAGAGAGGTGGTACTTCATATCTCCTCAACTTTTTGATCTCAACCAGAAAATAGATCTTAACTTGGTTACTCTACTTTCTTTTCAGCTCTTAGAATTTAGTTCTTAGTTCGAAGCAAACAATGGATGCTAAATATCATTTCTCCGGTTTGCAGCTTCAAATCTGCCATGCCACAGCCATAATACGGTTTAATTGATCATGCTTAGGGTTTAATTGATCATGTTGGTTCCGTGGTGGTTTCTTTAATAGAAATCGGAGGGGAAACCCTCTTTTGCTAAAAAAATATGCTTAGAGTTTCCCCCTTTTATGATCATTATACGATCAGAATACGTGCTTCGTGTCATAATAACACTGCTCCACCCATCAAGCTAAACAAGCTTAGTTGTTCAAATACGAATCTGATATTATTAAAACAGAGTTGTTTAATTGGTCATGTAAATGTTCCTAAATTAGTTTCGAAAATGCATGTTCGCCGCTCTTGTGTGTATCTCTACAGGGTGCCCACAGTGGGCCGGCCCACCCTGGGATTTTGGGTCGTCCCAGGCCCCGATTCCCCTCTGTTCTGCTGCGCGCTTCCGATCTCTACTCGCCCCCAGCCGCCTGCCTCGCCGGCGACTTGCCGTCCCCGGACGGCATGACTCTAGGAGGAGACGCCGGACTAACAGGAGGCCAGGAGCCGCTCGCCCAACAGCGTCACCGCTACCCGGGCGCGCCGCCGTGCCTACCTTCCCAATCCGTTCAGGGCTCAGGCGTGCAGCACCCACCAAGCCAACCCGATTTATCCTGAGATACGTCCTCAACACTCAGCAGCCACTCCTCATCACCCATTTTATAATTGATTCATTACTCATTAGGCAGGACTGTCATTAGGGTTTGTTGTGTGCTCAGTGCTACCTACACTTAATGGTTCAGATGTATTTCGGTAATCTTTAGTACCTCTAAAGTTCACAGGGTTTTCAAAATTCCGGCCCTCAAAACAGAAACTAGTCATTTTGGATTGTTGGTCGTAGTGACATTGACCCAGATTACTACTGCAAGCCAGGTTTGTTGACAATTTTACTTGTCTTTCTTACTCATTCGATATAATATCCAATTATTCACGTCGATTAGTTGCAAACAATAAGTGCTAAACAAACTTCTTCATTCAGATTTTGGATGGTCTCTTACTGCAGTTACAATTCTGCATACTTGTCCTAGTAAGCTCACAAGTAAATGATTGATTCACTACATCTATGCTTGCCTTGTCATATTTGTTGTCAATATTCTTTTAGGGTGGACCACCCTGTTTCTAAATACTGGAACCGTAGACATGAGTGAATAGTATTTCTCTATGTGATCTCTTCCATCATGTGTGGGTAATGAACACTGCATTGTATAGAAAGAAAGTGTCATTTCCAGCTTTTACATAGGTTTCGATCTTTTACATGGAATACAATCTGCCTACTTGCTTGTGTCGCACTACCAACACTCCACCCTTGAAGCTAAACATTACGCCACTCATAATTGCTTAGTTTATTTGTTCAAATACGAATTTCATATGATTCTAATGTTCCTACTTCAGTTTGAAATGTGTGCCTGCCTGTTATAGAGACATAAGGGGTTTGTATTTCTGTGTGTGGTCTGGTTAGCACGGTTGGGGAGGTGAACTTTGCATATGCAGGGGTTTATAGGGAGACACTCTTCGAGTTGAATCCGCAATGCATTACATAGATAATCTGACTACTTTTTATGTTTTCATGAATCTCAGATTCTGAACAGCATCATAATGATTATGAGCTTGCGCGCATGAAAAGAATAAAGCAGAACAATGCCATGGCTGTCAAACTTGGCATTAAGGGACTGAAATGAAGTCTGGATGCAATGCAATGCAAATGCTCTCCACCTACAGATTCATGCTCAGAATATGATCCTAACAGTGATTCTGAGCTAGAGGGAGACCTAAGTCAATGTAGCTCCCTAATGGAGGAGTCAGAGGAAGATGCCCTATCTTATTCACCCATCAAGGTACTTGCTCTAACTTTCCAAGGTTACATTGCTCGCACATATCTTGCAACTAATGCTTTGCATTGCTTCTACTTTGTTGAACTGCCATTAGCTTAGTTTACACATTGTGTATGTGAATACGCCCTGCCTATCCATTTTCAGTACATATTCCATCTGTCGTCATACCATATTTATCCATTCAAATGCTGTTCTTGTGTATCAGACGTTCAAAAGGAAGAGGGCGATTGCTGATCGTGGAGGAGCACAAGCAAAGTATTTGGAAAAGGTAGTGGCACCTGATAAATCAAATAGCCCATTAGGTGTAGTTGCAATATCACCTGACCCACAAAATACCCCAACTCTAGCCCTACTACACTGGTCATTTCTGATGCCCCAACTCAGCAGACCCCAACTGCAGCAAACAGTATGATTATGCCAGTTGACATAGCACCAGCTGTACGATGCAAAACCCCCATTCCAGCAAAGAGTACACCAAATCTAGTTGCCAAATCCCTTTTCGAACCAGAGAGAGCCCCAATTGCAGCAAATAGGACCCCTGTTCCATTTCTTCCCAGTTTAGAAGACGAAGCTTATGTTGTTGTCAGGAACTTTGTGTTCATCTTTCCTTCATGGAAAGATTATACCGCAGACATAGAACAATTTCCAGTCTTCCTCCGCAACTTACACATAAGTAATGTACTAATGGTTATTCATGGTCATTACTGCATATGTATCTGCTGACAGAAGACACAAGATTTCATTCTTTTAAATAGGCGAGGAGCAAACTGGATTGTGATGATGAGCAAGGGTTGGTTGCGCTTTTCAAGCACTCATTGATGAAGTATCGTTCCTACCTGAGGCAAGCGCACTTCGATGGCAAGCCTCTGAACGAAATTTCTGTAAAGTCTCCGGTGCTACATTTATCCGACGGTGACTGGAATAATCTTGTTACACATTGGTCTCGGCTGCAGCGTAAGGTACTGTCTATGATATCACATCACAATTTGAACTACATTTCTGCATTTGCCTTAATGTCTCACTTGTACGAAAACTGTTAGCAGAAGAACATTCGTTCTCAAGGGACCACAGAATCTCACAACTATACTGCACACTGATTGCTCTTGTGAGTACCTCTTGCCCTGTATGACCATACTTACTTTCATAGCTGTTTGATTATGTAGCATCACTGCACATGTTAGCCTCGTAATCGTCCATTTGGTGGACATTATAAGATCCATATGGACTCTTACATAAATTTAGAATCAACCCAATGCTTTTGAAGAGGTTTAGCTCTGCAGTCCTCTTGTAAGGACTGAACGTGGTCTTTCACTGTACTTACATTAACAGCTACTCCCTCCGTCCCATAATATAAGAACGTTTTGTACAGTACACCAGTGTTCAAAACACTCTTGTATTATGGGAAGAGGGATTGGTTCATTTTGTAGCATTCTGCATATTATCTCCCTCTCCCACCACTTACTAAAAAAGATCGGTTCGCGCGCAAGGGTTGGACTCGTGCTTCAAACTAACAACAGTACATAATATCCAACAAAAGAGGGTCCTGCTACGGTAGCAGAATACATGGCTCAGTCTAGATATCAGCACGAATCAAGTTGTGCATATTTGCTATTGGCATGAACCACATCGCCGCATGTCGGGTTTACAAAAGCCATCCATCGCATGGAAGCTTGATGCCTTTCACACACTGAAGATTATCTGGCAACAAGCTGTGTCGACGAATCTCTGGATATGGTGATTCATGAAGCCCATGGTATGATGTGTAAACACAGCCCCCCCTCGCGAATGGAAGTTGCATAGCACAGTAATCATCGCCGGTGATATGATCGATGATTGGTTGGATGATCGGATAATTGAGCCCGAGGAACAAGGAGTGGTTGCCGAGGCTGTAAACCCGCCTCCAGTTGAATACGCCTGGCCCAACGGAGCTGGGATCTTTCTCGAACATGAAGCAGCCATAGCCATCAATGTCACGAACGCCCCACGCATTGTACTGCATGTGGTTTGATGTAATGGTTTGGTCAATTTGGTACGTGCGAATGAGCATCAAATGACCACCGTCAGCTGAACGAGCGATAAACCACCACCCATCGGCTGGTATGATTCCAGGTCCTGGAATCATGAAGGCCAGCGCATTTGCGTCTGCTGGAACAATTCAAATTGGAGACCAAAAGGACAAAAATAAACAATCATGTTCAGAGTATGTGTGGAATTAAGATTATTATAACAGTGACACATATCATAGATAGAGAATTGCAATGTCGTGGTCATAATCATACCCCAAGTTAAAAAATAAGCCAATGGCTTTCATATTCTAGCAATATGTCATGGTTCAAACATCATGTAACAATGAGAGGAAAACAGCTATGACAGCGCCTACTCATATTCTACCATAGCACTTACTACTACTGTTCTCATATCAACTCTAAGCAATAACATGCGTTGTTATAAAAATCTTGTAAATGAGAGTAACATATAGCAATCATGATGTTATGCTCATAATATGTATTCTAACAATCATTAGATGCCAATTGTTCTCATATCAACTCTAACAATAACATGTGTGGTCATAAAAATCTAGGAAATGAGAGGAACATATAGCAATGATGTGGTTATAGACATGTTATGCATTCTAAATTTGTAACAAATGAACAGGCAGTCGTATTCATAAGGTAAAGATGAGATGAGATAGAACAATTACACGACGATAGATTCCACCAGTATAGGCAGCCAATCTGTGCGTCGACCGCGTAAACGATGCCATCGTGCACTATAGCATCAGACAGAAATGTTGCCTCAACAGGATTGATGATGAGCCATAACCATGTATGGCGACCGGATTCCAGATAGACTAATCCCATGTTGAACAAGGCAATGAGCTTGTAATCCATGTAGTCTTCTGATGGTGTGGGCACTTCGTAGATTACAACTTTCTGCAAACAGAGGTCGAGCCAAAAGCTTGACGCGTCTCGTGCGTAGTAGGCAGGAGTGTCCGGCGGGCCGCGAGGCTCGATGGCGGCGGTATCCAACGCTGGAAGGGTGATCTCTCGCTGGGTGTAGATATCCATGAGACGCCACGGACTACCGGTGTGGTGGATGAGGACGATCTAGTTGGCCTTCATGCCCGCCCAGTAGTGGCCGCGCATGAAGGACAGGTGGACGGGTAGTGGTAGCATGTCGAGGGGCACCACGGCAACCTCCGTAGGATCGTCAAGTCAGTGTCTGGGCCACCTGCGAGGATCGGGCATCAGCAAGCAGGGTGTCTTGAAAAGAGCCGGCCGGTTGCAGACGAGTAGACGGTACAAAGACACCGAGCATGTAGCCAGACGGACGGTACTGAGTAGGTCCATACGACTACAGATCTGCTCCAAGAGAACATCGGGGAGGGAATTCCAATCGCGGCTCTGCGTGTCAGTCGGTTCTGCCATTGGGGTTTTCGGTGCCTGCGAGCCAGCGGGGAAGTGGATTCGGGCGGGCGAGCGAAGAAGCTTCTCCTCGTGTGGTCGAGCAGTGAGCGGGGGGATATGGTACGCGCGAGCTACCAAGGAAGATGGCGCGGGCGGGCGAGCAGTGAGCGGGGGTAAATGGTGTGCGGCCGACGATGGGGAAGAGAGGAGGAAGAAGAAGAGAGGAGGAAGAAGAAGAGAGGAGGAAGAAGAGTGGAAGACGAGGAAGAAAGTGCATTCAATCTCAATTCTACTAGTACTACTACCAGGATATACCATCCTTTGGAGTGTAAATAGTTACACCGATGACATGTGGGTCTACCACAACAGGGCCCATATGTCAGTTAATGGAGGATAGATGTGTGTAGGCGTATTTGCGGAAGCGTTCTCTACTGGCAAACATGATGGCAGTACTGGGTAAGGCTGATTTAGTAACACCAACACGCTGGTTCAGCTTATTAATTACGTGTCCCATCTGTTGCAGCGTATATTGTCACTTCACTGCGAAGACTAGTTGAATAGTTCTCTCTGACCGAGATGGAGAATAATGGATCGCGAGGACTTCCTTTCTACAGTATCCCTATGCCTCTACGCTCACTTCACTCATTTTGCTCCGTACCTAGTCACTTGTTGAAATCTGTAGAAAGACAAATACTCCGTATTTGGGAACAGAGGGAGGCTTTTACTCCGTACTATTTGGGAACAGAGGGAGTATCACCATATGGAGGGAACAGAGGATGCTTGAAATATGAACATGTTAATGGGAGGGAGTAAGCCCCATGCATGCATGCAACATGCAACACTCACACGTACACATGGACGCACGCAACACTCACGCACCCATGCGGCACACAGCACACGAGGCAACACACACGCTCACGCTCAAGTGCTCAACCTACTCCCTACGTCCGTTAAAGACTGTACATTTAGAGATTTACACATTGACCAGGGCATAATTAACGCCCAAAAGTAGCAGACTTATGTGTGCATGTGACCATTGAGATAAGAAAATTAAATGAAGGCCGTTGCATGCTGTAATTAAGGATAGACATGTAGCCTATACCTACAGCACAAGTTGGTGCATTAGTCAATCAATATCGATTTAGATTTAAGGCTAAATGTATTGGAAGTGTAGATGTACATCATGTACTACACTCTTTGTTTTATAGCCGATGTACACTCTTTGTTGGAAGACCGAGGGAGGACACGTGCATGCACTCACATACACATCCAGGGCGGTTCGCGCGCAAGGGTTGGACTCGTGTCGCGCCTGCGTAAAGTTTTGTTTAACTGATTTCTTTGCTCTACCAACTGATAGGTGGGACCCAGAAACCAGGTGACAATTTAACCAGTCAACAAAGTGCCACGTCGACTATGTGGCCGGTGAGTAGGGTGCAATACGGTGCTCTACGATGAGCTAGTGATCGTATAATCGCCGCAAAACTATATATAGTGACCGTAAAGAGCGTATTGTTACATACGTTGACTGCCATTCTATTTTTTTCATTTCAAATTAAGCCATATTAATCGGAAAGGGCGCAGTATGGACTACTACTACTAGTACTAGTACTGCTTTGATGTGTCCCGTCAACTCGCCGAACGAGGAGAAGCTTGCTTACTACGCCTCTCCCTCGCCCACGCGTGCGGTGGTTCGTAGGACGAGGAGAGGGTTTTGACTACAGCGCCCTCTCCCTCTCCCTCGCCCTCGCCCTCGCGGTGGACGTGCAGCAGTTCAATCGGTGTCAGATTGCCAGAAGCATATTGTACTGTAGTATCATCATTGTTGGACCTTCCGAAGAGGCGAAGAGCCAAGTGCAAGGTTCACACGAGTACGAACTGTTGAACCTCCCAAAGAGGCAAAGAGCCAAGCGCAAGGTTTTATAGGAGTTGTCGTCCTAGTAGGAGTGTACTACAACTATAGCGAACGATGCTACTGTATGATGCTGCCACGTCACGTATATCCAAAGCTGTGCCACCTTTTTTTCTCAAAGAGCGTGTTGGAGCCCGTGCAACAACCACACAAGTTGCACGTACACATAACACATTTACTAGTAATAAATTCTAAAGGATAAATGCCAGTATGCCACACAAGTTCATCTCCAATTCATGTGATAAATTTGTGCACGACTAGTCTACATATATTCACAGCGCTACCGTTCACAATTACCGTACTCCACTTACACGTTATAGATGGGCTACATGTCCTCCTCCAGCTTCCAGTCCTAGGTGTTCTTCATGGATGGCACGATCCATAGCGGTGGGCAACGGGAATCATTGTCGCAGCTTTCTAGTCCGGTTCCACATGATGGAGACTCATCCAAGCTGAAGCGGCATAAATCAGGGATAGCGTGTCCCAGCATGTCGTTCATCCGGCGGTGCGCACTGAAGACACAACCATGCTTCATGAACGGCAGGCCTTCCGTGTCATGCACGGAAGGTGGCATCCGCTTCACAATGGGGTAGCTATCCCCGATGAAAAGCGAGTACTCTCCAAGAGTGTTCCTCGGCACCCACGTAGCATCACGGGGGTCGAACTCGGCGCCGTTCATCTAGTACACGTGGCATCCCAGATCTGGACACATGGTGACGTACATAGTCAAGGTCCATGCATAATAATGTTGTGCTCAAATATGGCGGTCAGTAATACTGTGCAGCAAATAGTACTACTCCGGTATAGAGGAAGTAAAATAACCGGCTTATTATATATAGCCACTCTTGGCTACATGGATGAGATAGTAAGACATGGAAAAACAAAAATGGTATCAGCTAGTGGGTTCAAGTCTTCAAGGTCCTAGCTAGCTATACGCGTCCTCCAAGGTAAAAAGTACTCCTACTAGTACTACAAAGTATACTACTAGTACAACAATGAAAGAGAAGGCGAGAGGGTTAAAAAATGGAATACCTGGGTAGATGGTGACGGTCCGGTCGTGGTAGATTGTGTGACCATGTTGCACATCAGTGGTACCATGGGTAACGACTGCTAAGATAGTTGATCCCAATATGCCAAAGTCAGCTACAAGGTTCCAGGTTAGACCGAATCGCGGATGCAAATGCACATCCAGGATCGGCGATCTTATTTTGATCGGGGGATGACTGGTCCCTGCAAAATAATGGAGTACCGTTAGGGATGCAAATGATGGTTTGTGCATTCCGTTTGTAATCTCCCGTACCGTAGGATGGCAACCAGATGAAACAAGTCCCCTGGCTTGTCACCGCGAAGATGCGGCCTAGATGGCGCACGGCGTCTTCGAACATGTAGGGGTACAAATCTGCCGCCGCCAACATGCGCCAGCCTCTCCCGTTACTGCCTCTTGCGTTGATGGCAATCCTTATGTCGAACACCGCGATGAGATAGTAATCATCGTAGCCGCGTTGCTTTGTCGGCGGGTCCGCAATTGCTATCTTCTTCAATCTCATGTAGGCATCATCATACGTATTCAAGCCCAGCCAGTCCGGAAGGCCGATCCCAATGGTGGAGAAGGGGTCTACCGGAACGGCCGCACTGCTGTGGATGTTGTGCAAAATGATGGTGGTATCCGGCCGGAGGTATGCAAGCCAATCTTCGTTGGCACCGACCCAGACCTATATATAAGATGGTGGGCAGCGGAGAAATTACGGGATGGAAATGGAATAACTAAGTGCTACATGATCAAACTCCATTACTGACCTGCTCATCGGACAAAATCCGACTACCTCTCAACGTCGGCAACTCTAGCGGAGTCAACGTGCAACCATGGCCAGGGAGCGGTGGACTGTTCAAAGGATTGTCCCATAGAAGAAACTTCTCCTCGAGGACGCATGGAAGACCAACAAGCATGGCCTTTTCCCAAGCCTATTTAAGCAGCGTCTTGAAAAAGTTGGTGCAGGAAGCACCGAGTCTTGCGGCGGTGAGGACGTCGGAGCGGCGTGCGATTTCTCCCAGAGGATCGTCTTCCAAGGTCTCCCAACCCCGACGAGGAGGAGAACCGCCTGGCGAATCCATGGGAGCAGCGACGAACTGCCTTCTCTTCGGGGGGAGGGGAACTGGCGAGGAGGAGATAAGAGCGTAGTAACCGCAGGGCCTCGTCCCTTCCAACTGTAGATCGTTCCTCAGCGAAGGGGTGAGGCTATTATTTACTACTAGTACTAGCATTATGGAACGTTATGGGATTGCATTATACTATAAATAATAGCACTAGTAAGAAATTTTTGGCACTAGGTAGTAGTTTTTGGCGTGGATTAAGAAATTTTGGGTATGTTTTTGCCATTTTTTGTACACACCAGCTGGTGTCAAAAACGTCTTACATTATGTGACGGAGGAGTACGTACTCGTACTGTAGCAGTACTAGTACTACTTTTCTCAACTAGTAGTGCGATGTACTGTACTTCTAGTCTAGTCTAGTATAGTGCACCAATTTTGAACTCTTGAATCTCAGGGCCAAGGAGCTACAGTTGGAAGTGGAGGGTACTACTGTTCTCTAGAACCATCCTGTACTATCAATGCAGGGGAAGTACACCTGCGTAGTGGCCTAGTGTGTACTCTCGGTGCTCTATTCAGCCGCTCCTCTCACGTAGCTGGCCTACTCAGCCGCTCCTCTCACGTAGCTGGCCTACTCAGCCGCTCCTCTCACGCACACACTAGCAGCATGTTTATCAGCGACGGTTACTGCTGGGGCAGAACATTTGAGTTATTTGATACAGCGAGACTAGGCTTTTCGCTTCCATTTGTGGAGGTGTAATGGATCTCGTCGAACTTTGTTAGTAGTTCCTTCTTTATGAATGAGATGAAGCAAAGCTTTTGCCTCCGTTTCAAAAAAAACACATCAAGATGAATTTCTTTTATAGTAGAGCCGATAATGGAGTGAAGTCCATGTGTGCAACGCCACAAGCTACAGAGTAGTAGTAGAGCACTTTACGTATAGAGCCATATTGCACAGTTCCCAATGCCCTGCCAGGCTTTTTCGGCTCCTCGGGCTTAATTGGGAGGCGCTAGTTTAAATATGCTACTAGCTGGAAGCTGCAAGCGAGGTGCGGCTAGGGCGAGCACGCGAGCCACGGGATGCTGGGAAGGAAAACCCGTTCACGTGGCTAGGCTGTCCAGTGCACCCAGATTGTGGGGCCGCGCGTCCGTTTGACTTCAAAACTCAAACTACCCATGTAAAATATTGGCTCGCAGCGAAGTGTAGTAGTACTATTTAAAAAAAAAAGGCCGCCGTGCGTTCGGCCGGGATCGAACCCACAAAACGAGGTATACACTCCTGCGACCACTAGTAGTACTCGTTGGAGTACAACGCAACCTAGAATCGCCTTTTGTCGCTAGTAGTACGTACATTGTTCCTTACAAGAAACCCCTAAGAGCATGGTTAATAGTATAGCCAGCTGCTGGCTATAAGCTAGTGCCATGTCATCTACAGCCCATCTTATAGCCAACATGTACAATAATAGATCAAAAGAGTGTACTACTTTTTTATTATGTGGCCCACTTCTCATTCTCACAAAGTGCCTAGGAGCACGTGCTAGAGCTGGCTCTTCACGAAGAGCCCGCTTACCTTCTCTCTCCTCTTCTCTTTCCCCCAACTAAGCAGAAATATACTAGTTTATTTCTTATAGCCCACTGACTCAGCTCTATTGTACTTGCTCTAATAATGCAAGAAACCACTAAAATGCCAAGAAACTACTACCACTTGCATACGTGGCAGACTTAAGATAAGACTACCTTATCAACCATTGTACATGCTCTTACCAACAAAAATCCTCGAGTGACCTCCTACCTCCGGCCCGTCCACCTAGTCATCCTCGGCCATGGGACGCAGCTACCGCCGCCGCAGAAGGCGAGGTCAAAACCGCCGGCGGTGCCGAGCCCATGTTGCGGCAGCCCGGATGCCAGCTCCGTCTGGCGCTCGCAGCCGCTAGCTAGCCAAGATAGCTCCGTCCAGCTACTTGTCTGCAAGGTTTGCTAGCTAGATTGGCACGGCAGCGCGGCGGCTTGCTCGTGCACGCCGCGCTAAGGCCAGCCATCTGGCTCGAGCGAAGGCCAGCGCGGCGGCTTGCTCGCTCATGAGTCACGCTCGGGCCAGCCTGCCAACCCGTGCGGAGGCCAGCACGGCGTCCGGCCCGTCCGGCGGAGGCGGCCAACTCGCTCATCACCGGCGCCACCGACGAACACGCATCAGTATTGTTTGAAGTAATGTTCAGGAAAAATAATGATTTGAGGGGGAATAACAGGATAGAAGGTCAGATGTGGGTCCCTCTTGTCAACGGTCAAACAAAATGTGTTGGTTTAAGCTGCCTCGTCAGCACGGACATGTGGGCCAACCCTGTCATAAATGGGTTTAAACGAACCTAATCGGTAGGAGTACTAGGTAGTTTTTGGCGTGGATTAAGAAATTTTGGGTATGTTTTTGCTATGTTTTGTACAATAGATTCTTCCTAGGGCTGGTTGAAAGTGGTAGTTTTTTGTTAAATACTCTACATATTGTAAGTAGGACTGAAAGTTAAGCTTTGGAAGCCAATAAGCAAGGCTAGTTACATAGTGCATATGTGTACATGATTGAAAGTAAATATCAACCATGAGTGACTAATATCTTGATGGAAAACTCGAAACTATGGAATACTAGGAAAAAATGCATGGTTGGAAATACTAGCAATGTTCATGTCCGTTGCAACGAATCATAATTAGGATAATACTTATTCACAAACTTGGTACAAAACACTCTAATTTTGATATACATATGTCACTAGAGATATATTATGTTTCAATTAGAATATATTCCTTGGGCTGTTTTGGTGAGGTCAGGGAGGGATGTGGTTGGTTTTAAGATACTAATTATGGGTTTTTCTGCAAATTGGTAGACAAGTGAGATGTTGGTGAGAAAAGGCAACAACTTACCTCACAATCGTTAGATGTAGATCTAATGGTCAGAAACGACAGATGGCAGACACACCAGCATCACCAACTTAGTCTTGTGTAGGAGTACTAGCAAGATCCGTGCATTGCACGGAACATCAAGATGCATTTTTTTATAAAACACTTGTTGTGATTGACCCTTGCGGGAGTAATCCCATGCGTAAAAACTAATGATATCTCAAGAAATATGAGATAAGGTGAAGAGGAGTGGGGTGTGGTGGTGGTTGGTTGTCGGACTGAGCGGAGGCATGGGGATTGACGACGCCGGCAGCGGCCACCAGGCTAGTTTGTTCCAGAGGCTTCCTTTCTTAATTGCTCAACAATGAGGTTTGTTGGAGATAAGGATGAACAAGGGAAGGCCTTGTCTGCAAATGTGGAGAGGGGTGCGGGTATCTTTTAGTTTAATTTCCATCCGTCAGATATAGATCGGACGGTCTATATTGCAAGATGGCACACGTACCATCATCACCAACTCGGTTTTTTATAAGAGAAGAAATATAAGTATGGAGATACAAACGTATTATCGATACTTTCTTCCGTAAACTAGCATCTACATTCTATTTAATGCCTCGGCATGTGGGGCCTTAGCACAATGACTTCTCGACTGTGTAAAACAAAGATTTTCCCGTCGCCGACAAGGAGGGGGTGACGGCGGCACGCTTTTTGGCTTGCTCTAGTCCTAGTGGTCATACTAGGTGGTCTAAGCACGTGTAGATTTATTCTTTTTTACGTCTCGTGTTCGCCGTACTGCCACGACTGTTGATGAATAGACGGTAAGTTATTCACGGGGAAACCCTTGTTGAGCGTGTTTGCGAGAGAGAGAGAGAGAGAGAGAGACAGTGTGCGTGTGTGATATGTTAGAGACTGAGGCAATGATAACAGATTCTTTGTGTCTATGTGTGTGGAGGATAGAGAGAGACATGTACATGGGGCTTTGTGTTGTGTAACGTGGAGACACATATACATAATTAGAGAGTGAGTGTGTGAGATACACATGCGGACATGAGGAGAGATGAGAATCCAGATAAATGGGTGTTTGTGCGTGTCTGTGTGTGTTTGTGCACATGTTTGTGTGTGAGAGGGAGAGAGTGTATGTGGAGTAGAGAGACCACTGATGATGTAAACCTAGTATAAGGGAAGGGGGAATGGTGTGACATGTGTAGTAGCGAGATAGCACGGGTGCGGGCGGGGGGAGCAGACTATTTGGAAGACATCGAGTGTGTGTGTGGGAGAGGGGTGTGAGAGAGAGAGAAAGAGAGAGCTAGCGATGGAGAGAGAGAGAGAGAGAGAGAGAGAGAGAGGAAGAGAGGGGGCGAGAGGGGTCGTTTGTGTCCATAAATGGCGTATAGATAGGGAGACAATGTTGATGTTGTCCGAATATTGGCCTATGAACGGAGACGCAAGGGAAGCGAGTCATCGTGTGTGTGATAGGGACTTCATGAGAGATCTAGAATAGATGGTGTAGAGAACAATGTGCGAAATCGAGAACGATTATACATTAGGGAGCTATGCAAAGAGTCACGACATATATGTATACAGGGAAGGAGCTGGGGCGGGTCCGCATGTGGGAGAGATAGAAAGAGGAGAGTGGTGCACAAGGAGACAAAGTGTGCTTGTTTGCAGTGGGGGTGGTGTGTAAGGTGAGTGCGCGAGAACCACATAACTAGGGAGATAGACGTTTGGGGGCGACGTTTTGTGTGTATGGGAAATATACACTCTACATAGTGCGTGTGCTTGGGTAAGAGAGATAGCGGGAGACCTAGAGAGTGAGAGAATAGATGTGTGCATGCCCGAGACTCCGAGAGACAAAGTGATAGAGACCTATGTTGGGTCCGGACTTTACAAGAGAGAGGGGTGTTAATGTGCTCGTGTGTTGGTGTTTGGGGGAGAGAACGACTTCTCTATGTGTGTATGTGTGTGTGTGGTGGGGGGGTTGACTTCAGATAAAGAGTGAGGTGTCTATATTTGAGGGACTTTAGTGTAATTGAGATATTGTGCACTCATGGTTGATCAAGTTGTTTCACAGTTTGTACTATGAGATAACAATACTTTTGAACATGCGTGGTATACCTTGATGTACCAGAATTACAAACCTAAGATTGGAATTTTGGAATTCGACTCCATCATTAGCTTTTGTAATTCATTTAAACGAAGGTACATTTTTAAGCCGGGATTTCGTGATTTCAAATTCATATATCAAACCTAGATATATACACATACGGGCATGTTCAAACTTTATAATCATCCACTTTATTCATACACATACACATTTTTGCTTTTGTCCTCATATTTAGGATAAACACATTTGGAATTTCATTTGAATTGGACCGTATGATGGTATTTGCTTGTAGTAGCTCAATGATCCATATTTGAATTGAATGGACAATCTAAGTTTCGAGTTGGAGACATTGATTGTCAAAACTTGCACATTTTTTTTGCGTGCAAAACAAACAAATTGTCGGCCATGATATCATAGTCAGCCATACGAGAGCAGAATACTTATAATTTTAGGCGCCAAAAGCTTTCAAACTTCCCGCTCACATCGAAATATCACGCGCCCGAAAGTTTAGCCCGGCGATATTCCTGTTTTACCCCTGCCACATGAACGGAAAAGGGCTGCTTTGGTAACTCCATTGTTTTCCCCTCTTTGCCCCCAACATTCTTCCCCAGAGCCCCTCCCCTTCCCCTCCCCGACCCCCCCCCCCCAACCACGGCAAGCCGCTGAATCTAGTCCTCCGCCGCAGCGGTGGACCTCACACCCCGCCGGATCTACCTTCCGCACCTTGGAACCCCCAACTGCCAACTCACCACTTCACCGGAGCCGCTTCAGCGACTGGCTTGTCCACCGCTCCAGATCTCCTTGACCGCCATCATGGTCCACCGCACCGGATCTGCTTAACCGGCGCCCTCGTCCACCACAGCATAGGCCCTTCACTGACTCCCTCGTCCGCCCCTTCGCTGGCCCTTCATATAAGCCCTCGTCCGCCGCAACAGATCCTCCTCACCGAAAGCACTGTACAATGCGCCCGCCGAAGCCTTCGTCCACTGCACCAGACCCGTGTAACGCCCACGATGCGGCTATATCTCCCACGTGTCGTGGCACGACTTAGAGGCATAACCGCATGGTGGTTTTGTCGCAAGAAGGGTCATCTTCACACAATCCCATGTAATGAACAAGAATGGGATAAAGAGTTGGCTTACAATCGCCACTTCACACAATACATAAATATCATTCATACATCATCCAAAATACAATCATATAGACCGACTACGGTCAAAATCCAGATGAAAATAAGATAACCCCAAATGCTAGATCCCCGATCGTCCCAACTGGGCTCCACTACTGATCATCAGGAAAAGACACATAGTAACGACCACGTTCCTCGTCGAACTCCCACTTGAGATCGACGCCATCGTCTGCACTGGCATCGTCGGCACCTGCAACTGTTTTGGTAGAATCTGTGAGTCACGGGGACTCAGCAATCTCACACCCGCGAGATCAAGACTATATAAGCTTGTAGGAAAAGGTGGTGCAAAGAGGTGGAGCTGCAGCGGCAAAAGCATATATGGTGGCTAACTTGCGCATATGAGAGCGAGAAGAGAAGCAATGGAACGGACGTCATCTAGCAATGACCAAGAAGTGATCCTGAACACCTACTTACGTCATACATAACACAGACCGTGTTCACTTCCCGGACTCCGCCGAGAAGAGACCATCACGGTTACACACGCACTTGGTGTATTTTAATTGGGTCAAGTGACAAGTTATCTACAACCGGACATTAACAAATTCCCATCTGCCTCATAACCGCGGGCACGGCTTTCGAAAGATAATACCCTGCAGGGGTGTCCCAACTTAGCCCATCATAAGCTCTCACGGTCAACGAAGGATAAACCTTCTCCCGGAAAGACCCGATCAGTCTCGGAATCCCGGTTTACAAGACATCTCGACAATGGTAAAACAAGACCAGCAAAGCCGCCCGAATGTGCCGACAAATCCCGATAGGAGCTGCACATATCTCGTTCTCAGGGCACACCGGATTGTCCAAGCTTCCGATAGGCCAGCCCAGAGTTGCCCCTGGTGGCCACCGGCGACTGACAGTTTGGACCAATACTCAGAGGAGCACTGGCCCGGGGGTTTAAAATAAAGATGACCCTCGGGCTCTAGAAAACCCGGGGGAAAAGGTATAGGTCGCAAATGGTAAAACCAAGGTTGGGCCTTGCTGGAGGAGTTTTATTCAAGGCGAACTGTCAAGGGGGTCCCATAAATCACCCGACCGCGTAAGGAACGCAAACTCAAGGAACATAATCCCGGTATAACAGTAACTAGGGCGGCAAGAGTGGAACAAAACACCAGGCATAAGGCCGAGCCTTCCACCCTTTACCAAAATATATAGATGCATTAATTAAATAAGAGATATTGTGATATCCCAACATATCCATGTTCCGCCATGGAACAAACTTCAACTTCACCTGCAACTAGCAACGCTATAAGAGGGGCTGAGCAAAAGCGGTAACATAGCCAAACAACGGTTTGCTAGGAAAGGATGGTTAGGGCTGACATGGCTAAAATGGGAGACATGATATAGCAAGTGATAGGTAGCGAGCATGGCAATAGAGCGAACAACTAGCATAGCAAAGATAGAAGTGATTTCGAGGGGTGGTCATCTTGCCTGCAAGATTCTCAGAGTTGCCGAAAGCTTGATCCTCGTAAGCGTACTCGACAGGTTCCTCGTTCACGAACTCGTCTCCCGGCTCTACCCAAGACAAGAACACAACAAACGGAACCACAATCAACAACGAGAAGTGCGCAAGCAACATGATGCAAAACATGTATGATATGCAAGATATGATATGCGATGCATATGCGTGCTCCGGAAGGAAAATGATGAACATGGCAGTAACTTGGCAAACCAAGCATGCCACTGGAAAGATGAGATGATTTCGGTCGAAATCGATATAAAGATCACCGGAATCGGATGCACGGTTTGCAAATGGCAAGCAAAACAAGAATGACACGAATCTGCGATAAACAGCAAGATAGCACTTAAAATGCAACAAACAACAATGCTACAGCACCCCAACATAGCAACAAAGCACATGGCAGTAATCTACAGGAGATGCTTGACAAAAGATGAACACTGAGCTACGGCTAGTTCACAACATATCAAGCTCAAACAAGCATGGCAAAAGTGCAAAAGATTACAGGTTCACAGACTTGGTGAAAAACTGGACATGGCAGAAAACAGCATCAGGTAGCAATGTTCAGAGCACGAAATCAACATGCTACAGGAACTTAACATAGCAAAACAAAGCATGGTAGTGTTCTACTAAATGCACATGACAAAAGTCCCTTACTGACCATAAGCCAAAAAGGACCAGAAGATATGATGGCAAGCATGTAAACATAGCAAGTTTCGTTATCAGGTTTCAGACTTAGCAGAAAACAGAGCATGGCAGAAATATTAATATGTAGGCCTCTTTGTGAGCTTGATGCACTCACTACAGAGCAATGCATGACAAACCAAGCATACCTACAGCAAGATGGCATGTTTATGAAGCTATCCATGGCAAGAACAATTGCATAGCATGTATGGATCAACTACAATAAGCTTGGCAAAATTGCATATCATGTTAAGAATCTGCCAGAAATATTTTATAGCAAACGTAGAGCAAGCTTGAGTCATGCTATGGCACTCCATAATTGCACACAATTGTAGGAATGGATCAATAACAACTATAGCTACAAAACATCCTTACTAAACATCTCCAAAATATGCATGGATCTCTCTGTAGCATCAAGTTTACATGGCAACAAAATTACAGCAGACAAGGACTTGGAGAAATCACTAAGTCCCTGAAATCAGAAATATTACGGGGCCTACTTTGCATGTTTGTGCTAGTCACCATAGAGATCACAAAAATACATTGACTACACCACTGGAAATATGGCATGGCATACTTCAAAACACATGTAGAGCTCATGCTCAAAAGATGCACAGAATAAATGATACAGAAATGACAAATCTCCAAGTTCTGTTAAGAACCAGAGAATAACAGCAACTAGCCCTCTTCCAATGAAGATTTGGGCATCAAGATTACCTCTAATGAACATGGTGCAATTGAACAAAATGAAGAGCATCACGAGGCAAACAATTTGACATATTACACGCGCGAATCGGAGCTACATGCAAGAAGTTATCGCATCGGGAACAAGTGCATATGCTGATGAATTCCAGGACTTAGAAGAAAAAGGGGAGAAGAAGTCAACGGGAGTACGCTGGCTCGATCCAGATCGGATCGGGCGGAGCTCCTCGCCGGCGGGGAGGAGGGAGAGGAGGCGCGGCGGCCGGGGGAGGCGAGGCGCGGCGGGCGGAGGGCGCGCGGAGGGGGCGCGGCGGCGGCGGAGGGGCGGCGGAGGGCGGGCGGCGGCGGAGGGGAGCCGGCGGCGCGGGGGCGGCGGCGGGGCCGCGGCGGCGGCGGCGGCGGGGCGGCGGGGCGGCCGGGGGGGCGGCGGCGGGCCGGGGAGGGGCGGCGGGCGGGGGGGCGCGCGGGCTGGGGCCGGCGGCGGCGGACGTGTCGGCGCCGGACGGTCCGGCGGCGGAGGGAGAGGGTAGGGTTAGACTGCGATTGTTTTCGGGATGCCCATATTTATAGGTAGAGGGAGCTAGGAGACTCCAAATGAGGTGCGGTTTTCGCCCACACGATCGTGATCGAACGACCTAGAGCATGGAAGAGAGTTTGGTGGGTTTTGGGCTGGTTTTGGAGGGGGTTTTTGCTGGACACTCAAATGGACTTTGCGGATGCCCGGTTAACCGTTGGAGTACCAAACGACCTCCGAATGGAACGAAACTTGACCGGTAGTCTCCGGGTGGTATATTAAGACCACTTGACAAGCCTCGGTCCATTCCGAGAAAGTTTGACACACGCACACGAAAGAAAACAAGAGGGGTGCACCGGAGGAGATAGGAGCGCCGGATTGGAAAACGGACAACGGGGAAAATGCTCGGATGCATGAGACGAACACGTATGCAAATGCAATGCACATGATGACATGATATGAAAATGCATGACATGACAAAATACAAAACGAAAGACAAAACCCGACAACGGAGGGAAAAACATATCACATAGCCGGAAATGGCAAGAGTCGGAGTTACAAATATGGCAAGTTACATGCGGGGTGTTACAACACTCCACCACTACGAGAGGATCTCGTCCCGAGATCTAGGACTGAAAGAACTCCGGATATTCGGAACGGAGATGGTCCTCGCGTTCCCAGGTGGCTTCCCGGTCGGAATGGTGCGACCACTTCACTTTCAGGAATTTGATAGACTTGTTGCGAGTCTTGCGCTCAGTTTCTTCAAGAATAGCAACTGGGTGCTCATGATAAGACAAATCTTCTTGGAGGTCAATCTCTTCGAAGTTGATAGTGCGCTCAGGCGTCTTGAAGCACTTGCGGAGCTGTGACACGTGGAACACATCGTGCACGTTCGCGAAGTTGGAAGGAAGCTCAAGTTGATAGGCGAGGTCGCCTCTTTTGCCAATGATCTTGAAAGGACCCACGTATCTAGGGGCAAGCTTCCCTTTGATACCGAAGCGACGAGTGCCTTTCATTGGAGAGACGCGGAGGTAGACATGGTCTCCGATCTCGAAAGCCAAATCACGATGCTTACTATCATAGTAACTCTTCTGACGCGATTGCGCGGCTTTGAGATTATCACGGATGACTTTACACATTTCTTCAGCTTCAGTGATTAAGTCATTGCCAAGAAGTTGGCGTTCACCAGTCTCTGACCAATTGAGAGGAGTACGGCACTTTCTGCCATAGAGAATCTCGAATGGGGCCTTGCCCGAACTCGCTTGGAAGCTGTTGTTGTAGGAGAATTCAGCATAAGGAAGACAATCTTCCCATTTCATGCCAAAGGAAATGACACAAGCCCTGAGCATATCTTCAAGAATTTGATTGACTCGCTCGACTTGGCCACTAGTTTGAGGATGGAAAGCTGTGCTGAAGCGAATGTTTGTGCCCATGGCCTTCTGGAAGGAGTCCCAGAACTTAGAGGTGAAGATGCTTCCACGATCAGAAGAAATCAATTGTGGAATGCCGTGCAAAGAGACAATTCTGGAGGTGTAGAGCTCTGCCAGCTGAGCTGCTGTGATGGATTCTTTGATAGGAAGGAAATGAGCCACTTTAGAGAGCTTGTCAATGACAACGAAGATAGCATCATTTCCGCGCTTGGACTTTGGAAATCCAGTCACGAAGTCCATTTCGATATGATCAAACTTCCATTCTGGGATAGCAAGAGGTTGGAGGAGACCAGCTGGTCGTTGGTGTTCTGCTTTCACTCTTCGGCAGACATCACATTCATTCACGAATTGAGCAATTTCTCGCTTCATTCGAGTCCACCAATACGACTGCTTGAGGTCATGATACATCTTCGTACTTCCAGGATGAATGGAAAGGAGAGAATTGTGCGCTTCGTTCATTATGACTTTCCTTAGATCACCTTTCGGAACCACAATCCGGTCCTCGAAGAACAAAGTGTCTCTGTCATCAATGCGATAGCACTTGTATTTGGAAAGACCCTTGTCGATACCACGTTTCACCTTCTTCACCATGGCATCAAGGAGTTGTGCCTCACGAATTTGATCTTCCAAAGTAGGAGATACTATGAGGTTGGCAAGAAAGCCTTGAGGAACAACTTGGAGATTCAGCTTGCGGAAAGCTTCACAAAGATCCGGTTGGAAAGGCTTGAGAATTAAGCTGTTGCAATAAGCTTTCCTGCTTAAAGCATCTGCAATGACATTTGCCTTGCCTGGAGTATATTCAATACTCGGATTGTACTCTTGAATCATTTCGACCCATCGAGTCTGCCTGAGGTTGAGGTTGGGCTGAGTGAAGATATACTTGAGACTCTTGTGATCAGTGAAAATGTCCACTTGTCTTCCCAACAAGAGATGTCTCCACGTAATCAATGCATGGACAACTGCCGCCAACTCAAGATCGTGAGTGGGGTAGTTCTTCTCGTTGGGCTTCAACTGCCGAGAGGTATAGGCCACAACTTTCTTCTCTTGCATTAACACAGCACCGAGACCTTGGAGAGAAGCATCACAGAAAACTTCATACGGCTTGGATTCATCAGGAGGAGTCAAGACAGGAGCTGTGACTAGTTTCTCTTTGAGAGTGTTGAAAGCAACGTCACACTCAGGAGACCAGACATACTTCACATGCTTCTGAAGGAGGTTGGAAAGAGGCTTTGCAATCTTGGAGAAATTCTCAACGAATCTTCGGCAATAGCTTGCAAGACCCAGAAAACTGCGGAGCTGCTTGACATTTTGAGGAGGTTCCCAATCCAGAACTGCGGACACCTTCTCGGGGTTAACAGCGATGCCCTTGGCAGAGATGATGTGACCAAGGAAAAGAACTTCATCGAGCCAAAACTCACATTTGGAGAACTTCGCATAGAATTGATACTCTCTGAGCTTGTCGAGCACCAATCGCAAATGTTTGGCATGATCCTGCTTATTCTTGGAGAAGACCAAGATATCATCGAGATACACCAGAACGAATTCATTGGTATAGGGGTTGAAGATGAAATTCATCATCCGAGAGAACACCGGAGGAGCATTGACAAGGCCGAAAGACACGACAGTATATTCATAAGAACCAAAGCTTGTTCTGAATGCTGTCTTGGGAATATCTTCTTCACGAATGCGAATCTGATGATAACCCATACGAAGGTCAAGCTTCGAGAATACTTTAGCACCTTTGAGTTGCTCAAATAGCTCATTGATGTTGGGAAGTGGATACTTGTTCTTGATTGTCTTCTTGTTCAATGGACGGTAGTCGACACAAAGTCGGTCCGTGCCATCCTTCTTCTTGACAAAAAGAACACCACAACCCCATGGAGAAGAACTCGGTCTGATCAAACCCAGACGTTCTTGTTCATCGAGCTGCTTCTTCAATTCCTTCAGCTCGTTGGTCCAAGCTTGTATGGACGCTTGCAAACGGGTACAGTACCAGGCTCTAGTTCGATAACGAACTCAACTGGACGGTGAGGAGGCATACCCGGAAGCTCTTCTGGAAAGACATCTTGATACTCGCAAACGACTGGAATTTGAGAGATGGCATCCAATTCGCCCTTCTCATTGAGAGAGAAAAACCGAATGGTTTCATCACGAGCGGCAAAAATAATCACATCCTCAGACGAGTGTGTCAATTGAATTTCCCTGGCAGCACAATCAAGTTGAGCCTTGTGCTTAGAAAGCCAGTCCATCCCGAGAATAAGATCAATATCCGAGTCACCAAGAACAATTGGAGAAGACTGAAATTTATAGTCGCCCATCTTGATGGTAACATTCGGAACCATGGAACTTGCATTCATGCATTTGCCCGGAGAGACAACTGCTAACGGCCTAGGCAATCCTTGGAAATGCAATTCATGCTTGGATGCAAAAGGTCTTGATATGAAAGAAAGCGATGCACCAGTATCAAAAAGAACTTTTGCAGGAATATCATTAACAGGAAGATTACCCATTATCACATCAGTAGATTCCTCCGCTTGAGCTGCATTCATCATGTTCACCTTTGCAAACTTTGGATTATGCTTGACCACTGCATTGCTGGAAGATCTGACAGGAGGAGGAGGAGGAAGACGCCTCTGGTTGAAGCACTTGTTAGCATAGTGACCTTTCTGCTGACATTTGTTGCAAGTCACCTCTGAGAGTGGACGGTGATAAGGAGCATTGGACTTTGGAGCTTGATTCTGAGACTTGTTCTGATAGCCAGAGTTGGAAGAGTTGAAGAACCATGGCCACCTTTGTTCTTCTGCTGATAAGGCTGACGAAACGGAGGAGGAGGAGGCAACCAGAACTTCTGTTGCTTAGCTGTCACAAGTGAGGAAGAAGAAGACTGAACTGCGTCTCTGACTCTCTTCTTAGAAGCCTCACACTTGAGCTGAGCAGCCTCTTGCTTCAGTGCCATATTGTAGAATTGATCAAACTGAGTAGGCTCAACAAGAACGAGAGCTAACTGCAGATCCTCTTTAAGGCCACCTCTGAAGTGATAGATCATGCTCTTCTCATCAGGAACGTCTTGTTTAGCGAAGCGAGCAAGTTTCTGAAACTGAATGTTGTATTGATACACAGACATGTTTCCTTGCTTGAGATTGCGGAACTCCTCACGCTTGCTCTCAACAACACTTTGTGGAATGTGGTGCGCTTTGAAGTCCCGACAGAAGTCAGTCCAAGTGATCACACGACCTCCTCTGGAATCTTTGTATTGTTGAAACCAATCAGCAGCTTGGTCCTTGAGCTGGAAAGAAGCGAACTTGACAAAGTCCTCAGGCCTGACATTGCTACATTCAAAATGCTTGTTGATGTCCACGAGCCAATCATCGGCATCCGTGGCCTCGGCACAGTAGCTGAAAGACTTGGGCTGATTTGCGAGAAACTGGTTGAGAGTGGCAAAGTGAAACTGATTGTTGCCTTGACCTTGATTGCCTTGATTGCCTTGCCCTTGAGTACGTTCTTGCAAGAGTTGCAGAATCATCTGAGCATTGGCGTTGGTGGCTGCCATGATTGCTTGCCATGCCTCCGGAGGTGGAGGTGGTGGCGGAGGGTTCGCTTGACTCCCTTCATTGCGATCCGGATTCTGACGCGTTGGCGGAGCCATCCTGAAGAGGGTGACATCCGTTAGCATCTTGATAGACAAATAGATAAGTAGAATCAACGGATAGAAATTGCAACATATAGTCTTCACAATAAACATTCGAACGAAGATGAACGAATGAATTCCGTAGTAAATCATCACACTTCCATAAGTTGAGAAGCCACTTGAAAAAGATATGGAATGAACATATGAATTCGAAGCAACTCGAATACCACAATACAAAATAAAACAAAGTATTGGCTTGCAGAATAAGCCGGAACAAACATATGATAGATATTTCGTCCGAAGTTTTCGTGGTGGGGCCCACACGGGCTCAATCGTACAGCACCATCATGTACAAGGCTGTGCACATGACATACGAAGCGTCCCCGAGTCGGCAAAGCCATGGACTCTTTAAGACACAACGAGACCACTGTAAAATCAACCGTATACAGGCGGACCACTAGACGTCGAACCCCAATCTCATATCATGCGTCTGTCGGAAAGATATCCTAAGGCTACTTGAATTCCCACTTATAAACTCCCGAAACTTTCTGGTTATGCAATCTGGTGTAGGGGATACAGGGGACACAAAATATATCACCCAAACTAACAATCCCTAGATCCAGCTGTATCCATCCGTCAACACATAACCAAGAAACCTTCGGAAATCGTTTACCTCAACCTTCGAAAAACATCCGTTATACAAGTTATGGCAATACTCCCGAACTCCCGCCCCAGTACTGGGTGGCGTCGAGGTGATCTCACCAACAACTGCATAAAAGAGATTTCGATGTCGGCGAAACTCAGGTATTCCAGAACTGCAACGATAAAATTGTGACGACAACACCTCGGAGCTCAACTCCCCGGGACACTGCCACAACCCCTAAATGACAGGAGGCACCAAGAACAATGTTCTCGTCACAAATCGATCGGAACGATTCCAAGATACCCGCGTGATCCTAAAAAATTTTTAGTGAAATTTGAGGAGAGAGTAGTCAAAACTTCTACGTCAGGAGACCTCACCAGAGCGACGAAGGGACTGAGGAGTAAAAAGAATCCTACTCTCCGATATATATAATCCTAAGACTCAAAACATTTTTTTCTAGACTCAACAACGCCAGCGATTCGATCAAGCAGGGGGCTCCTAAGTCGGGGATGGCTCTGATTACCAACTTGTAACGCCCACGATGCGGCTATATCTCCCACGTGTCGAGGCACGACTTAGAGGCATAACCGCATAGTGGTTTTGTCGCAAGAAGGGTCATCTTCACACAATCCCATGTAATGAACAAGAATGGGATAAAGAGTTGGCTTACAATCGCCACTTCACACAATACATAAATATCATCATACATCATCCAAAATACAATCATATAGACCGACTACGGTCAAAATCCAGATGAAAATAAGACAACCCCAAATGCTAGATCCCCGATCGTCCCAACTGGGCTCCACTACTGATCATCAGGAAAAGACACATAGTAACGACCACGTTCCTCGTCGAACTCCCACTTGAGATCGACGCCATCATCTGCACTGGCATCGTCGGCACCTGCAACTGTTTTGGTAGAATCTGTGAGTCACGGGGACTCAGCAATCTCACACCCGCGAGATCAAGACTATTTAAGCTTGTAGGAAAGGATGGTGCAAAGAGGTGGAGCTGCAGCGGCAAAAGCATATATGGTGGCTAACTTGCGCAAATGAGAGCGAGAAGAGAAGCAATGGAACGGACGTCATCTAGCAATGACCAAGAAGTGATCCTGAACACCTACTTACGTCATACATAACACAGACCGTGTTCACTTCCCGGACTCCGCCGAGAAGAGACCATCACGGCTACACACGCACTTGATGTATTTTAATTGGGTCAAGTGACAAGTTATCTACAACCGGACATTAACAAATTCCCATCTGCCTCATAACCGCGGGCACGGCTTTCGAAAGATAATACCCTGCAGGGGTGTCCCAACTTAGCCCATCATAAGCTCTCACGGTCAACGAAGGATAAACCTTCTCCCGGAAAGACCCGATCAGTCTCGGAATCCCGGTTTACAAGACATCTCGACAATGGTAAAACAAGACCAGCAAAGCCGCCCGAATGTGCCGACAAATCCCGATAGGAGCTGCACATATCTCGTTCTCGGGGCACACCGGATTGTCCAAGCTTCCGATAGGCGAGCCCAGGGTTGCCCCTGGTGGCCACCGGCGACTGACAGTTTGGACCAATACTCAGAGGAGCACTGGCCCGGGGGTTTAAAATAAAGATGACCCTCGGGCTCTAGAAAACCCGGGGGAAAAGGTATAGGTCGCAAATGGTAAAACCAAGGTTGGGCCTTGCTGGAGGAGTTTTATTCAAGGCGAACTGTCAAGGGGGTCCCATAAATCACCCGACCGCGTAAGGAACGCAAACTCAAGGAACATAATCCCGGTATAACAGTAACTAGGGCGGCAAGAGTGGAACAAAACACCAGGCATAAGGCCGAGCCTTCCACCCTTTACCAAAATATATAGATGCATTAATTAAATAAGAGATATTGTGATATCCCAACATATCCATGTTCCGACATGGAACAAACTTCAACTTCACCTGCAACTAGCAACGCTATAAGAGGGGCTGAGCAAAAGCGGTAACATAGCCAAACAACGGTTTGCTAGGAAAGGATGGTTAGGGCTGACATGGCTAAAATGGGAGACATGATATAGCAAGTGATAGGTAGCGAGCATGGCAATAGAGCGAACAACTAGCATAGCAAAGATAGAAGTGATTTCGAGGGGTGGTCATCTTGCCTGCAAGATTCTCAGAGTTGTCGAAAGCTTGATCCTCGTAAGCGTACTCGACAGGTTCCTCGTTCACGAACTCGTCTCCCGGCTCTACCCAAGACAAGAACACAAACAAACGGAACCACAATCAACAACGAGAAATGCGCAAGCAACATGATGCAAAACATGTATGATATGCAAGATATGATATGCGATGCATATGCGTGCTCCGGAAGGAAAATGATGAACATGGCAGTAACTTGGCAAACCAAGCATGCCACTGGAAAGATGAGATGATTTCGGTCGAAATCGATATAAAGATCACCGGAATCGGATGCACGGTTTGCAAATGGCAAGCAAAACAAGAATGACACTAATCTGCGATAAACAGCAAGATAGCACTTAAAATGCAACAAGTAACAATGCTACAGCACCCCAACATAGCAACAAAGCACATGGCAGTAATCTACAGGAGATGCTTGACAAAAGATGAACACTGAGCTACGGCTAGTTCACAACATATCAAGCTCAAACAAGCATGGCAAAAGTGCAAAAGATTACAGGTTCACAGACTTGGTGAAAAACTGGGCATGGCAGAAATCAGCATCAGGTAGCAATGTTCAGAGCACAAAATCAACATACTACAGGAACTTAACATAGCAAAACAAAGCGTGGTAGTGTTCCACTAAATGCACATGACAAAAGTCCCTTACTGACCATAAGCCAAAAAGGACCAGAAGATATGATGGCAAGCATGTAAACATAGCAAGTTTCGTTATCAGGTTTCAGACTTAGCAGAAAACAGAGCATGGCAGAAATATTAATATGTAGGCCTCTTTGTGAGCTTGATGCACTCACTACAGAGCAAAGCATGACAAACCAAGCACACCTACAGCAAGATGGCATGTTTATGAAGCTATCCATGTCAAGAACAAAAGCATAGCATGTATGGATCAACTACAATAAGCTTGGCAAGATTGCAAATCATGTCAAGAATCCACCAGAAATATTTTATAGCAAAAGTAGAGCAAGATTGAGTCATGCTATGCACTCCATAATTGCAAACAATTGCAGTAATAGATCCATAACAACCATATCTACAAAACATCCTTACTAAACGTCTCCAACATATGCATGGATCTCTCTGTAGCATCAAGTTTACATGGCAACAAAATTACAGCAGACAAGGACTTAGAGAAATCACCAAGTCCCTGAAATCAGAAATATTACGGGGCCTACTTTGCATGCTTGTGCTAGTCACCACAGAGATCACAAAAATACAGGGACTACACCACTGGAAAGATGGCATGGCATACTTCAAAACACATGTAGAGCTCATGCTCAAAAGATGCACAGAATAAATGATACAAAAATGACAAATCTCCAAGTTCTGTTAAGAACCAGAGAATAACAGTAACTAGCCCTCTTCCAACGAAGATTTGGGCATCAAGATGACCTCTAATGAACATGGTGCAATTTAACAAAATGAAGAGCATCACGAGGCGAACAATTTGACATATTACACGCGCGAATCGGAGCTACATGCAAGAAGTTATCGCATCGGGAACAAGTGCATATGCTGATGAATTCCAGGACTTGGAAGACAAAGGGGGACGAAGAAGTCAACGGGAACAGTACCGCTGGCTCGATCCAGATCGGATCGGGGCCGGAGCTCCTGGCCGGCGACGGGGAAGGAGGGAGAGGAGGCGCGGCGGCCCGGGGGAGGCGAGGCCGGCGGCGGGCGGAGGGGCTCCGGAGGAGGGGCGCCGGCGGCGGGGCCGGAGGAGGCGGCGGAGGGCACGGCGCCGGCGGCGGAGAAGGCGAGCCGGCCGGCGGCGATGGCGGCGGCGGTGGGGCCGGCCGTCGGTGGCGGCGCGTGGCGGGGCCGGCGGCGGTGCGGACACAGGAGGAGGCGGCGGCGGTGCGGGCACAGGACGAGGGCGGCGGCGGGCTCGGGCGGGCCCGCTGCGGGCTTCGCGGGCCGGCAGCGGCGGTTGGACGTGTCCGGCGGCGGAGTGGGACGAGGGCTAGGGTTAGACTGCGGTTGTAATTCGGGATGCCCACATATTTATAGGTAGAGGGAGCTAGGAGGCTCCAAATGAGGTGCGGTTTTCGCCCACACGATCGTGATCGAACGACCTAGAGCATGGAAGAGAGTTTGGTGGGTTTTGGGATGGTTTTGGAGGGGGTTTTTGCTGGACACTCTAATGGACTTTGCGGATGCCCGGTTAACCGTTGGAGTACCAAACGACCCCCGAATGGAACGAAACTTGACCGGTAGTCTCCGGGTGGTATATTAAGACCACATGACAAGCCTCGGTCCATTCCGAGAAAGTTTGACACACGCACACGAAAGAAAACAAGAGGGGTGCACCGGAGGAGATAGGAGCGCCGGATTGGAAAACGGACAACGGGGAAAATGCTGGAATGCATGAGACGAACACGTATGCAAATGCAATGCACATGATGACATGATATGAAAATGCATGACATGACAAAATACAAAACGAAAGACAAAACCCGACAACGGAGGGAAAAACATACCACATAGCCGGAAATGGCAAGAGTCGGAGTTACAAATATGGCAAGTTACATGCGGGGTGTTACAACACTACACCACTACGAGAGGATCTCGTCCCGAGATCTAGGACTGAAAGAACTCCGGATATTCGGAACGGAGATGGTCCTCGCGTTCCCAGGTGGCTTCCCGGTCGGAATGGTGCGACCACTTCACTTTCAGGAATTTGATAGACTTGTTGCGAGTCTTGCGCTCAGTTTCTTCAAGAATAGCAACTGGGTGCTCGTGATAAGACAAATCTTCTTGGAGGTCAATCTCTTCGAAGTTGATAGTGCGCTCAGGCGTCTTGAAGCACTTGCGGAGCTGTGACACGTGGAACACATCGTGCACGTTCGCGAAGTTGGAAGGAAGCTCAAGTTGATAGGCGAGGTCGCCTCTTTTGCCAATGATCTTGAAAGGACCCACGTATCTAGGGGCAAGCTTCCCTTTGATACCGAAGCGACGAGTGCTTTTCATTGGAGAGACGTGGAGGTAGACAAGGTCTCCGATCTCGAAAGCCAAATCACGATGCGTACTATCATAGTAACTCTTCTGACGCGATTGCGCGGCTTTGAGATTATCACGGATGACTTTACACATTTGACTCTTCTCCACGGACGCCATATTCAACTCCACCGGCCCTGCTTTACCGACGCCGCAGCCTCATCAGGTTATTTTGATTTGTACTCCTTCGGTTTTTCTCTTTATCGTGCAACTATTCACTTACCACAGATGAGCTTTCTTGTATGTCGACAGGCGCCGCAACCCTAGCACCGGAGCCGCTTCAGCGACGGCGACAGCCGGCCCAAACTCAACCGCAACACGAGCACCATCGACGATCCTTAGCTATCAAGTATGACAGCGATACCCATACACCGCCGAGAATCAGGTACTATTATCCAACGGCTGGCGCCTACGTTCACTTTCCTAGCATAAGCACCGCACCTTTGAATTTCTTCAGGGCATCATTCAGTTTTTCATGAGATGCGTTATTCTGCTTGCACCTGTAGGGCCATACTTCTGGCAGTGAACATGTTACATGTGCTAAATTACATACCAGTGCACATATAGTTAATATGCTTTAGTTTTGTTCTGATGCCACATGTTGGTTCCATCAGACTGCTTAATGTTCTCTATGCTTAATTACACATCAGCAAAGTAGCATGTGGTTCCACTGCTTTTTGTTCATTTTACCCTACATTTTCTGATGCTAGCTATTACATCACTGCTCCGAGCCTCTGTTCATTACTTGTTTGTGCGTTCTTGATCTTCCCAAGTTGCATGACTAATTTGATGCTTCTATTAATTATGGAGCTGCCAAGCCCATCAAGTAAAATATTTGTTCTTTTGGGGCTGGCACCTCGAACAAGCATAAAAATAGAGGGAAGCAGATATATTTTCGTGTATGCACACACCCTTCTTTCATTAGTTTAGATGAACCATTGATGATCAATTCGGACCAGTGCATGCGATTAAAATTAATTTTACCTAAATAGATGGTGCAGAATAAACTACAACAACTAGATTTGCAACCACGGGATGCTAACGGTATCTTCAAAGAACATTGCAACAGCAGCTAGGCTTCACAGCAACATATGGTAAGCCAGTGTGTTTTAGTACATGTGAAATGTAATGCGAGTGGGCTGCTTTCTTGGCTTGTGCCCTCAACGTGTAATCCTGCCAAATTACAAATAGTTCAGTTGTCTGCTTTGCTGTATTGCTTGATTCGAATGCTTATTTGTTGTTACGCTATACCTGAGTTGGCCAATATGTCAGCAGTGCCTGATGTACTATCGTAAAGAAATGCATGCCTATTTCATTTGAGTCCTTAACTTTTCCTCTCAACTTCATCACAAGACTGTCTTCATAGTTTATATGAGGCCACACTGTTAAGTGCTTTCTCAGATTATTTCAACTGCTTAGATGCCTTGGCAACTTAAATATAGCGGTTGTACACTCCCTTTCAACTAGGGATGTCAACTGGGTCCCGTTTAATCCCGATTAAAGTCCACTAGTGGTATGATAGTTCAAAAGAGTTTTTGTTTTTTGAGGAAAATGAACTAGGGAGGTAGCAAAAACTAACTAGATGGGACTGGCGGATGTCGTTTATTTGCCACTTACATCCCTAGTTTCATCTTACCATTTTAATTTCTTTTCGGCTGATGCTGCTTCGAACCATTTAAATATAGTTTGCCATGCTCGGCAATAATTCATCCGTCGTTTACCATGTAAGCTTACTGCCTGGATCATACGATAACTATCTCTTACTGATGTCCAGCGGAAACCTTTCAGGATGCCGTTCACACTAGGACACAATGTACAACCCCAGAATCTATTTGTGGAAGTAGTGCGCCATCCATGTTACCAGATGGTAGCAGTTCAGAGGCAACACCGCCGGAGAGCAGTCTGAGCACAGATATTATAGTGCTTGAGGCTCTACTAGAGGCAGAAAGAGATGGTGTGGCTGCCATGAATGAGGTAATCTTTATCTTGAGGATGGAAATTACGGAATTAGCGGCACGCATTATGCAAGCAACCCAAGAATTGGAGGAAGTAAGAATGTTGCATTTGAAGACGGAGGAGGTCCTGCTGTTTCTGCTATCTAAAGCCCAAGGTAATCCCGGTTCTTCTTGAGATACCAGTTGAAATTGTCATTAGATTATTGTACTTGCATGTTGTGTCGTGTCTCTGAATGGATTATGTTGCAAGACCCCCTATGTTGTCCATGTGTTGTAATGATCCGAATTTTTTAGGCGAGATAATCCTCAGTACTTGTATGATTGACATAAGGTGAACTGTTTTTCGTGTGAGCATATTGTATTGGATGAAATAACTGTTTGACTCAGAGTGTATCCAACCTACTGAATTCGGAGATCACGGCATTTCTAAATCATAATCATATATAAAGGTGGAATAAATCTTTGTTGTGGTTTTGAAGAAATAAATAACAAAACGTATAATTATATGTGGATATTCGTAATCGAATACAAATTGGATTTGAATTTAGTTTGCCAGGTCCCAGGGCAAACGTGAATGCTAATTCTCCCAAGTTTTGAACGAAGCGGCTAAACACCCACTATAATTTGTGGGCTGCCCGAAGCAAGTGTTTGCGAGATGGAAATTACTGTCTACCCCTGACACTTGACATCCTTATCGACCGGATTTACACTGCTGTCGATAGGGTTAGACTAGTAACTTCAATCAGACGTGACACGACGGCCTCTGAGCCCATTCAGACATGGTGGGCGCCAAACGTGGGCGGCAAAACACATTTGATTCAAGCTCGTCCGAAAGACATGTGTCTCTTCCTCCATTTCCCCATTCATACACGGTGGGCGGCAAAACAAACTCTCCTCATCCGAAATCGATGTAGGCTAATATTTTAAATAGGGGCAGATGTGTAACTTCCATCAGACGTGACACAACCGCCCTACCTGTCAGCCCCGTTCATACAACGTGGGCGCCAACCGTGGGCGGCAAAACACCCTCTCCTCGCCCGAAATAGTTACCGGCAAATATTTGGGAGATGCGAGATTACCGTCCTATCCCCAACCGACGCGATGTCCGAAATTTTAAACGGGGGATAAGTTCGTAACTTTCCCCCATTTCAGAGAAGCGCGTCCCAAAGTTTGAGATCCCCCCTCCCCTCCATTTCCCCATTCATACACCGTCGGCGGCACGACAACCTCCGCACTGCGGCCAGCCTCCTCCGTCCGCCACCCCATCCTCCACCTTGCCAGAGCCGCTACCCCTACCCCGTCGTCCACTGCAAGAGATGGACGTCTCTCATCCATGGCGCTGGACCAGGATCCTTTCATCGCCTCCCCTCGCTTCATCGGCGCCGTCGCCCACCTTGTCGTTGCCGCTCCTACGACCGCCTCGTCCACGGCAACAGGATATATCCCTCGACCCGGCCGTCTGCCGTCTAAAGTCTTCTTCCCCGCCGCCGACAACCGTCGCACCCGCAGCACCCTCAACGTATCAGCATAGGCCTACACGGCGTCGCAAGAGAGGTGGTACTCTTCCATATGTGCTTAAGTTATTGATCTCACCCGGAAAATAGATCGTAATTTGTTTACTGTACTTTTCTTGTCCGTACCAAATCGTAGTGGCTAGTTGAAAGCAAACATTGGTTGCGAAGTAGCTTTGTCCGGTTTGCACCTTCAGATCCGCCATGGCACGGGCACTATACTCGTAAAGCTTATGGTTTCCCCCTTTATATTCACTACCATCACCGTAGGTGCTTCGTGTCGTGCTAGCACTGCTCCTCAAGACCTCAAACCAAAGCTTACGTGTTGAAATACGAATCTGATATGATGCTCATATCACTAAAACAGAGAACGTTTAATTGGTCACCTAATGTTCCTATATTCGTTTCGAAAAGCATGTGCGCCACCCACTGGTCCAGCTAGTTCCACTTTCCTGATTTTTCTCTTGATGCTTAGGGTTTTCCCCTTTTATCTACTCGTCTATGATCTGCGTAGGTGCTTTCTGTCGTACTAGCATTACTCCACCCTTCAAGCTAAACAACACAGCACTCAGAATTCGAAAGCTTAGTTGTTCAAATATGATTGTGATATGATACTGATATTAGTTAACCGACACACTTAATTGGTTAGCTAAAGGTCCCACTTGAGTTTCCAAATGCATGTCGCGACATATAGAGAGACAGCATAATTGCATTTCTTTGTCACTTGTTGACCGTACTTTCTTGTCCATACCAAATCTTAGTTGTTATTTCAAAGCAAACATCGGTTGCTAACTACCCTTTGCGCGGTTTGCAGCTTCAGATCTGCCATCCCACTGCCACGGTCAACACTGTACTCATCATGCTTATGTTTTCCCCATTTTATGATGACCACAATCAGCCTACGTGGTTCGTGTCGTAATAGCACTGCTCCACCCATCGAGCTAAACAAGCTTAGTTGTACAAATTCATATCTGATATTATTGCTGATATTAGTAAAACTGAGAGATGTTTAATTGGTTAGCTAAATGTTCCTACTTTAGTTTCGAAATGCATGTGAGCCACATATGGAGAGACCGGAAAGAATAGTATTTCTCTGTGCGCTCTGGTTCATCATGGGTGGCCAACCGACATTGTATTGAAAGACTTGTAATATCTTCAATCTGCTTGCTCTTTTGCTCTTCTTTAAGATGATATTCTTCTCTTGCGGTTGACTGGTCAGGTCGAGTTGTTCTCCCTTAGTATATTTTGAATCTGTCAGGTCAGGTCGACTTGTTCTTCTTTACTATATGTTGAAGCTATCATCTGCGAAGTGTCATCACTTCTGGATCTCTCATATTTTGAGTAGTTGGCCACATTATATTAATGCACACAACAAATTACAGCATGCATGGCATCTTTTAAAAGAATTGCAGAGATAGCACAAAGGGGTTTACAGGGAGGCAGTATTGGATTAGAATCACTTCTGCATTACAAAGAAAATCTCACTTGTTTTTATGTTTTCATGCATGTCAGATATTGAACATTATCAAAATGAATATGAGAATGGGCGCACGAGAGGAATATTGCAGAACGATCCACTGGCTAACAAACTTGGCATGGTGGAGGATGGCCTATCTTATTCACCCATCAAGGTGCTTGCTCTAACTTTGCAAAGTTGTATTGGTCGCACATATTTTGCATCTGACCTCTTGCATTACTTCTACTTTGTTACACCATCTGCTTAGTTTAAGCATCATATATGAGTATATGCCATACCTATCCATTTTCTGTACCTATTCCATGTGTCGTCACACTATGTTTTTTCAGTCAAATGTTGTTCTTTCGTAATAGATGTCCAAAAGGAAGAGGGTGAGTGCAGATCCTCAAGGAGTACAAACTAGGTATTTGGAAAAGGTAGTGATACCTGTTAAATCAGATAGATCAGCAGCCACAGAAAACACAGGCCCAACTGTACCACACTTTACCCCTACTCCAGTGGCCAAACCCCTATTAGAACTGCTGGGAGCCGAGCGTCAGGTACTGTCTATGATATCAATTCAAAATCTGAACTCCTAAATTTCTGCTTGTGCCTTACCTTCTCTCTTGTATGAAAACTAATTTCAGATGAATCTCCTTGCTCAAAGGATCATACGATCTCAAAACAATAATGGGCTCTGCATTGCTCTTGTCAGTACCTCTCTCCCTTTTGCCTTGTAATGCTGTACTTAATTAATTGCTATTTGATTATGTATCATCAGTCTGCACCTGAGCTTCATTATCCTCTGTTTCTTCCAATATTATTTGATCTATATTTACTCTTTGCAAAATGTAGAATAATGGCAACGCTTATAAAGAATTTTCTTTGGGGAATTTATTGAATTATCCTTCCATCAACATGGAGAAGGGCTTTGTCCAGCCCGTGTTAACATGTAATGTAAGTTCATCCTTCTCAAGCCTTCAAACTTTGTTCTAGTATAGATTTGGATAGGCATCATTTCCTCCACTGCTGTTTGCTTTGCTGTTTACATCTGATTGGATGTTTGCAACAACTACCAGTTTCAAATTGTAGTTGTAAAAACATGTTCCTTATGCAGAACAGATCCATTTATTTGCTTATATAATTGTGAAACCTGTTACGTGTCTCCTTGTTTCTCTTTCAGACTCGTATCTCTTACGCCAGGCAGAACTTTAGGGAAGATAGTGAGCCAAACCATCTTGAGGACAGCGAGATAACCCCAAGGTCCTGTCTTGATGAAGACAGTGAGTTGAAGCTACTCACCAGCAGGTGTGAGACAACCTCTGTGCAGTCGCTGCCTCAATCAGTTCGACTTCTTCAGTCTCAACTTAAAGCGGAAAGGCTTGCTTTAGCTCAGCTCCAACTTAAAGTCAAAGATGCAACGAAGATGTCAGAGGACTGCCGTGCGCACCATCATGCCTTAAATCTAGTGTTGATGCATCTATCGTTGACACAACTGAGGTCTACTCAGCTTCTTCAGCTGTTTGGGGGGGCCAACGTGGCCAGGCCTAGTGCCTTCTGAAGTGCTCTCAGTTTTGTATATTCTTTTGTCGGCGCGTTTATTTGCACTGGTGGCGAACTTTGATGCCCAGTGGATGTAATATGTGTGATAGCCGTGATAGCCTAGCGTAAGTTTCTTGCTTATTTATTTCCTTGTTGTCTTGTTTATTTGTTTGCTTGTAGTCATTGCAGTTCTTTTTCCGCGGTTTGCTAGTGGCTGCAATAACCTATTTTTTAAAACTAGGCCACAATAACCATGGGCTAATATTTACTGTAGTGACACTGGGCCTCCTATGGGCCGTAGAAATAGTGGGCCTTCTACGGGCCACAGAAACAGTGGGCCTTCTACGGGCCGTAGAAACAATGGGCCTTCTACGGGCCGTATCATCAATGGGCCTTATACGGGCCGTATGATCGATTGGCCAAACATGGGCCAAACAGACCGCATTCTGGCCGTAAACGGGCTAGAGTTGGAATCGTCCGTTCATGGGTCGACCATAACGGGCCATCGTTAATAGGCCGTATTTGATGACGCTATGAAAACGGCCCAACGTATTAATGGACCACAAATGGGCCGACTGTAACGACGGGCTGAATTTGGCCCACAAGCAGAAAATGAGAGTAACGGGCCGTAAGTAAACGAATGCTGGAAAATAGCCCAAGAATAATGGGCTCTGAGAAGGCCAAAAGATAACATGGGCTGGAAACGGCCCAACGGAATAACGGGCCGTTAATGGGTATAAAGTGATACACTGTTCATTACGGGCCAGTTTCACCACGGGCCGTTAATGGGTGTAAAGTAATACACTGTTCATTACGGGCCAGTTTCAGCACAGGCCATTAATAGGCCAAGAGTTACATAGGGCCTCATATGGGCCGAAAGACGTCATGGGCCATACATGGGCCAGAAGTGAAAACGGGCTGGAATCATATTGGATGGCCCAGATGACACTACTGGGCCTAATTCGAATAGGGCGTAACGGGCCTTGGGTTAGCGGACTGTAAATGGGCTATATGCGAACAGGCCGTTAACAGGCTTTCCATGGGCCGGCCCGCCAGCTTTTGACCAAGTCAAACGGGCCGGCCTTTTCACAGGAATGGGCCACTGTTGGGCCGTGCCACGTGTCGATGTATCATAGGCGCCTTCTGTCCAATGAGTGGATGACATCTGTCCCAGCGATGAGCCACGTGTCGATGTATCATAGGCGCCACGTGTCGAAGCGTATTTTTTTTGTAGTGAAGAGTGCAGACGCTCCTCCATCCGGTTCCTAGTACTAGTATAGTAGTACATACCTCTATAGACTATAGTAGTAGTACTAGTAAAATTTGCGCTTGGCTGTTCGCCTCTTCGGGAAGTGCAACAATAATAGTACTAGTATAGTGTATGCTTCTGGCAATCTGACACCGAATTAACTGTTGCACGTCCACCGCCTAAGCGAAGGACAGCTTGCATTAGTCAAAAGTTTCTCCTTGTCCCGCGAGCCACCGCGCGCAAGCTTCTCCCGTCCTGCAAGCTTCTCCTCGTTCGGCAAGTTGACGGGACACGGCAAAGTAATGCTAGTCCATACTGCCTCCTCTTCGGTTAATACGGCTTAATTTCAAACGAGATAAATACACTGTCTGTCACTGTATATTTGTAAAAATACGGTCAGTGGACTTCATAATACGCTCATCGCGCTCAATATATACATTTTCCGGTGTTTATACGCTCACTAGCTCACCCTGGCTGAGTATGTGTGTGCATGCACGTGTAGGTTGAGCACTTGAGCGTGACCGTGTGTGTTCCGTCGTGTGCTCGGACATGCATGCATTAGGGCGTCGCGCGCGTTTTTGCGTCCATGTGTACGTGTGACTGTTGCATACACGTAGGGGGAGTACGTGTAGGGCCACTAAAGGAGCAGTCAAATCACACAGTAAGTTAGTCGGAAGAAGCAACCATCATTTCACTCTTCAATGACACGTACGCAATATAAAATGGTTGATATGGAGAGAAAAAGAAAACCACTATATATACACTAGCAAGAGCCTAAGCTACACGCCTGCTTGCTTGGGTTGCTCTCCTCACAAGCATAGAACAACGGTGGCCACGCCGCTGGTCACATATCCAGCCTGATCCCGCAACTGGGGGAAGGGAACAATGTTCTGCGTAGACGCGGTCGACATCGGCGAGGGAGAAAATCCACAGTCGGTGCGTCCCAATCGGGGGTCACCGCGGTATGGGCCGATGCCGCGTGCCAACCGCCCTTCTAGCTACAGCCCGACGTCCGTTTCAAAAATATTAGTGCATGTCAACAAAAATTATACTAGTATCGCTGTTCCGTTTCGGAAAAAAGTATATAAGCTGTTACTTCTTACCCAAAGGATCTTTATATCCAACAGACACAAAATATCCATTCGACTGTTCGAAATTACTTTCACTGCTGATCTGATGTCGAGGTAATTGCTGCATCGCCACCAAAACCCACCATCTCTTAAGCTAAAGTAGACCGAGCTAACCCCTATATTAGCATATTACTAAGATAAACAGAAGGCACTGTAGAATCATTTAGGATGTGAGCTTGTCAATCTGAATGTGGAGAGACACCAGCTTAGCCCCGGCCAGCAGCTTGGGCGGAACTGTGAAGAAGGTCAGCTCCTGCACGGCGACGTCGTCGGGATCCCTGCTACTTGTCACCTCCATTTCCACCTTGACGGTGTCGGTCCTGCCTTTGGACTCCCCCGACGTAGTGTGGCAGTGGGGATGCCCCCGCTCTAATGCAGATGACCGACACGGCGATATGCGCGCCAATGTCGAGCACGCCGTCGACCAAGAAAAACGCGCGGCCGTCCTCCTCCGCGAACAGCAAGAGCCGTGGCTCCGACAGTGGCACTTGCAGCTGGAGCGCCTTGCCGTACTGGATCCTGTGCACGGGCATCGGATGCACGGTGCTGATGTGGTGGGAGAGCACCAGTGGCGGGCCTTTGTAGCCACAGACAGGCACGGGGCATTTGCAGGGCGCGAGCGAACACACGCTCTGGTGATCGGCGAGCTTGTGGTAAGTGATGTAGAGCCCACAGCCATCGTGCGGGCACTCCACCCTCACCGAGGAGAGGACTGCGTCCACCGCCGTGTTCCGCACGTTGAAGCCACCGCCGCGCTCGCACTTCTGGCACTGCCGCTGGTTCCCGGGGCGCTCAACGCGGCAGTCCGCGCAAGCCAGGTGCCCTCCCTTGCACTGCACAAATCAATCGAACAACACATCAATCAAGAAACCTGCACCTTGCTCGATCAGCCGAACGGACGAGGTGTATTCGAACCTCATACACTGGAGGCTTCAAGGGGCGGAGGCACAAGGGGCAGCAAGGTGAGGTCCATCGAGACCATAGAGAGCTCCATCGTCGGGTCCTGTTCCGTCTGCATGATCTCGCCCTCCTCGTGCACAACCATCTCTCGCTTTATTAGAGCCGGGGCATTACAAAGCTTTATCGTCACATATTCATACTACTTCAAGGTGCATTAAATCAACACATGCAAGTATCAAAAGGAGAGTCACGGCATGCATGCATGCGTTGTAATTAATGCATCGGTAAACGCAAATTATTGAAATATATCGAGTGTAGTGCTTTGATGTGTCGCGTCAACTCGTACAAGACCGAGAAGTTTGATTACTACAACGCCCTCTCGCCTTAACCGCACCTGCCTTTGGCTGCATGACAGGTGGGCCACCGACCTGTTGGGCCCACCTGTCATGGACGCAAAGGCAGGAGCAGTAAGTCAATGAAGCTGCGTCCCTCCCTCGCCCATGAGCGTG
The DNA here is from genome assembly GCF_018294505.1 of Triticum aestivum. Lineage (NCBI taxonomy): Eukaryota > Viridiplantae > Streptophyta > Magnoliopsida > Poales > Poaceae > Triticum > Triticum aestivum. The sequence goes on from NC_057799.1 coordinate 356,767,525, forward strand.
GTGGCTGGCAGGACTAGGAGAAGCTTTCGTTCGCTACATGCTCTCCCTCCCGTATGCGGTTGACATGCAGGAGTTCAATCGGTGTCAGATGGCACTTCCTCGAGGCAGATCCCTCCTCACTTCCTCGAAGCTTCTTTTCCTCTCCCTCCCTCCCTCTCGCACCGCCTGTGAAGGCGCCTCGTCGTATCTGCGCTCCATCTAACCCTGCTATCCAAACACCTTTTTGGTTAGAGTTAGTTCAGGGTTAGTTTAGGATTAGAATCTAACTCTAACCTCTAACTGAGTTAGAGTATCCAAACAGGGCCATTGTTCAACTTCCCGAAGAGGCGAAGAGCCAAGCACAGCCCGGACGCTCGTGTGGCAGTTTCATGTGTAGAGTAGTCTAGGATAGCGTGTACCGTGCCTGTAAGTTTAAAATCATTGGGGTCAGCTCCATGCTATATTTTTTGGTTAAAATAATCTTCTGGCCCTACCTGTCATCCTGGTGATTCTAGTTTGCACGCTCATCTGGTCAAGACAGGAATATATATTTTAATTTGTGGTGGGGTAAATGTTAGAGGTTGCAGCAAATGGAGTATTGTACACTGCGGGTCTTTCAGCCAAGTTTAGAGGCAACCATGTGGGGCCAGTGCTATGATGTGTCGCATCAACTCATACAACGAGGAGAAGCTTGATTTTACTACTACACACCTTCTCCCTCGCCCATGCGCGCGGTGGCTCACAGACGAGGACAGGCTTTTGCTTAGGCTGGTCATAGTGGGGAATAACTTAGACTAGTGTCATATGCATGACACTAGTCTAAGTTACTACCTTCATAATGCAAAGTAACATAATAGTAGTATCATAGATGGCTTCATTTATTAACTTGTAGACTCATCTTGTCTCGGGAAGCGCTATGTTACAGTAACATATTATGTTACCATCTCTCATTAACTACTTTCCACATAAGCAAAATTTTCTTGGAGTGTACTATGTTACTACCTATGTTACTCCCACTATGACTAGCCTTATCCCTCCCGCTCGCGGTGGACGGACATGCAGCAGTGGATTCGAACATGCAGCAGTGGATTCGATACTGTAGAAGTAGTAGTAGTAACATCATTGTTCGTCTTCTCGAAGAGGCAAAGAGCCAAGTGCAACCCAAACGTGGCAGTTGTGAACCTTGGAGCACGCATATAGCCAGGCTCTTGCATGAGACAAAATTGCTATGTGAGCCCACTATTGTAGTACTACTTGCTAGTATAGCCCTGTAAACCAGAAAGGAGTATTTGCCTTTCTAGAGATTTCAACAAGTGACTAGACTACACCGAGACGGAGTACATATGGAGCAAAATGAGTGAATCTACACCATAAATAAATACGTAGTTCTCTCGTTTTCCTCTCAGCCTTGGTTGCGGTGCACAATATTGAGTATACTAGTACTCTCATCTTGAAATTTACGAAGTCACCATAGGCACCTCGTCGTCGATGGGAATGTCTCCTGACACGCGATAGACGCGAGCGGCAGTCGCCTCCATAGGTGCTTGAATGCCAAGAAGGGAGAGGGTAGCGGTTCCCGAGACGTTGAACGGTCAATGATGCATCCTCAAATTACTCTACATGCAGAGGGAGTTAATTGGAGAAGCAGAATAGAGCCAGCACGATGTGAATGCAACAGAGTTTGGATTCTCATATAAAGGCGCCCCACCACTCCAATCCATGTACTCCTTAGTCTATGCGCAACACTGCTCACTCCAATCCAAGACCAAGTGACCAGGAGCCAGAAGCACCTATGGAGGCGATGGTCGCGAGCGGCAGTCAGCTGTGCCAAATCATCCCAGGCGCCGGCCTGCGGCCCCGCAACGCGCAGCATTTCCAGACGGTGCTGGCGACCGCCGGCGTTGTAGCCCTCGCCGACGCCGGCTTCGCCTCTCGCATGGACGACATGATGATCAACTCCATCCGCAAGTTTGCTGCCATCAAGAAGCATGTAGCGAAAGCTCCTACTAGTCCTGCCAGCCACCACGCTCATGCACGAGGGAGGGACGCGGCTTCATTGACTTACTGCTCCTGCCTTTGCGTCTATGACAGGTGGGCCCAACAGGTGGTGGGCCCACCTGTCATGCAGCCAAAGGCAGGTGCAGTTAAGGCACCGGAGCTCAGTCCGCGAGGGAGAGGGTGTTGTAGTAATCAAACTTCTCAGTCTTGTACGAGTTGACGCAACACATCAAAGCACTGCACTCGATATAAGTCTTTTTACACATTTCAAATGGACTACTACATACGGATGTATGTAGACATATTTTGCTTCGTATGTAGTCACTTGTTGCAATCTCTAAAAAGACTTATATTTGGAAACGGAGGGAGTACAACGCATGCATGCATGCCGTGACTTCCCTTTTGATACTTGCATGTGTTGATTTGATGCACCTTGCCAAATTTTGACTATAAATTTAACTAACCAAATTTTCATGCATGTCACAAAAAATTATGGGGCTATTTGGATTGTGACTATGTTTCTCTTATGTTGCCACATTATTTTTCCCACACTTGCGACACTTGCCTAACTTGAGTTGCTCAAATTGTTAGACACACTTTGGCTTGCCTAAGGGAATCTTGCCACACTTTTTGTGTCTATGACATGTGGGGTTCATTGCTAATAAAAAATTCTTGTCTTAGGTGTGGCTAACAAAAAAGACTTATATTTAGGAACGGAGGGAGTAGAAAATATAAATAATAATTCATGTTGGGGCAACCCACGTTTCCGATAATTTTAGCCGTGGGCTTGTTAATTTTTACGAGGGGTGGTTGTTCTTTTAATGGAGGGACTTGTACTAGACTTGAACGATACAAAGTGCGACCTGGCACGTAGTACACAATTTTAAACGATTGTTTTGATGGAGTGAAAAAGAAAACTACCCCACTACGTATATATAGGCCGGAGCCTTCGCGCTTGCTTGCTAGGGTTGCTCTATTCACACACTCTCATCCTCTCCAGATCTAAACAAGATAGGGGTGGTAACACTGTCTTTCTCCCTTCAAAAAACACTGTCTTTCTATCCTCACCGCTGGTTACAGATCCGGACGTATCCCCCTCCGCCGGTGAAGGGGAGGAGGGGCAGCGTTTAGGCCGTCGTCGACAGCGAGGGAGGAGACCCACTGCCGGCCGCACCATTATCTCTGGCCGAGCGCCGGCGCGGGAGGTCCTCCGATCCCTTCGTCGTTGCCCTAGTGTCGGCGGATCCGGCCTCCCGCCGCCCACCTATCCACATCCCGACGACCTTCAGGTATATCTTCCTTCGAAACCGCCTTAGCTCCACTTCCCCAGCTCGCTACGTCGCTGCATGTGCATCATTTTCTACCTCTCAACCCCTCTCGATCGGATGGTCCAACGTCACCTTTTTTTTCTATTGTTAGAGGTAAAGCTACTTCATGGAGTCGAATCTTGTACTTGGTTCAAACAAGAAATAAAGTGGGGGTGGGGGAATTTAGTATGTAGTACATCAGACTTGGTACAAACAGGAAGGAAAGGGGGTGAAAGTAGTACAGACTGGTCATCCAACTGGTCTCTTGGTCGAAAAGGGAAATATAGGGGTAACGTTGTACACAGTGGTATGACCAGGACTAGATTTGCTATCCACACATAGGAGTAGGTGGCTAGAGTGAACAAAAATGGGACCAGCCCAGATATGTTTCTTGGATGTTTGTTTCTCGGGGCAACAAACTATGAATCACCACTTTATGCCCCTGTTTAGGTACATGGTGCTGGACTGCTGGTGCACCCACTGTCCCATGCCCTTATACCAAATATTTAGTTGTTCTTAATCTAATGCCCCAGGTAAAAATGAAGCCATGCCACTATTATAAGCCATGACAAGTTTAGCCAAATGTTTTTTCCTGTAATTGTTTGAGACTCTGACTGTTTCCTCTATAGCTTTTTGTGCAAATAGGGATATCCATTTCACCTAGTTGCTGTTGTGACCTTTTGGTGCACTGCACAAAACTCTTCTTAAAAGGAGTGGCTTTTGTGCTGTTTAACTGGAATGTCAGAATGGAACAGTTGGTTCATTTCAGTGGAACTGCACAAAGGGAGATCTGTATTCCAATCCTCATCGTCCATATTGGCACCATAACCTTCCTTTAGGTAAGAATGATATTTAATGCATGTGTTCATCTCTATTTTGCAACTGCCATGAGAAAATAATGTTATTTTTTACTAGTACACTTTTACTCCCTCACTAACAAAACTAATTCTGAAATAGAAGGCCAATCATGTACTTGGTTTCACCAACTGGTGAGGAGAATGAGAAACAGAGCATGAAGAGGAAGAAGAAGAAGAAGAGTAAACAGTGCCAAGGCGATCTTGCTGAAGCCATAGGCCTCAGTTGAGGCCATTCAAGGGCTCCGGCAATGACTACCTTACATGTGAGATGATCCTCCAGGTAGCCCTTCCACTTCTGCTGTCTCACTTAATTAATTAGGAGTACTTAAGTACCACTAATTTATTGCTGCCTAATTTTCCTGTCGGAGTTAAACAAATCTTTAGTAGCACCCTATGCTGAATCATGTACGTGTGTATGTTTGTCTATGGAGGTGAATCATGTGGTGGAGCAGGGAGGGAATGCAAACTTTACCCATTAAGATAATGAGGGTGCTTCTATTTGTTAGTGTATGTTTCATCAACAAGACGCACTATTACAGTAATCTCACTCTCTCAATATATGTGCCAACAGGGATGCTCGATTTTGGTGGAACTGCACAAAAACTTTGGGTGCTTCATTGCCTCGACAGCTTCCTTCCTTTCCTGTTAGTCGCTAATCTCGGCTAGCATTCTTCCTTTGCTATCAGTCGCTTGGCTTATCTCGGCTTCCAGTCAAAGGAAATAGTAATTGATATGCTACCTCACACAGGTTGGTACTGGTCTTTATCCTGATTATTGTGCTTGTCATACGTATTGGTAATTTGGTATTGTGCTACTGTTTGCCGATTTCATAAAGGAGTAACTTGGAGCCTGAACTGTCGGTGTAAAAAAAGAGGAGTGCGTTTTTGTACCCCTCTACCTGTGCACGGGCAGTCGGAGCCGCGCCTACGGTCACGCTAAGCAGAACAGGGGAGGTGAGCCAAGGTAAGACCGAAGCCCAAGATGATTAGAGCAACGCCAAGGCCAAGACCACAAAGAGCAGAGGGACGAAGCAGGTTCCCCCGGCAAGACCCTTGCCGGGGCAGCTTGCCCCACACCAATAGAGCAAGCCACCCTTGAACCCACGGTCCCCAACGCCATCATCCACGTGGGGCCAGGGCTCGGGAAGGCGCCTCTGTGGTGGCATGCAGATCTTTGTGAAGACATATTCAAGATCAGATGAGGATTAGAAGACGACGATCCTCGGCAAGATCCCTGCCGAGGGAGGCCACCAGACCCCCGACAAGGCCCTTGCCGGGGACGACAGCGCGCCACGGCAAGACCCTTGCCGGGCCACCCGGCAAGGCCCTCGCCAAGGACGCCAGCAGGGCCACCGCAAGGCCCACGTCAACCAAGCTTCCACCGCCGATCACATGCAGCTGCCAGCCCAACTAGCTGGGCGGGCACCTGCGTGGCAACATGCAGCTCCCAGGCCAACTCATCGAGCGCCTGCGTGGCGGCATGCAGATCTTCGTGAAGGCTCCACCATCGCGCCACCTCAGCTGCCTGCCTGCCTACATGGCACCGCACGCATCACTGGCCGAGGCGCGTGTCGAAGCGAGGAGGAGTGGCGACGGACGGGACGGGCCTCGCCCCCGTCCCCGATAAAGCAAGGGGACACCTAAGCTACGCATTAAATGCATCTTGTCCTGTAATACGAGCGATAAGCTCAGGGCACTGTACGCCTTTCCACCTCCTATGTGCCACTGTGGCAGCCCCTTCTGACTATAAAAGGAGGCCCATGGCATACTGGAGAAGGATTCGGCTCTTTCGAACCACGCACTGATCACAGCTAGTTCGGGAGCTCAAGAACTCTCTGAAATACACCCACCAAAGCAGGACTAGGGTTTTACGCATCCTCGCGGCCCGAACCTGGGTAAACGATCCTTGTGCTGTCTACTAGCCCTGCTCTTCTCGCAACCCCACGCCCCGGCAACCATAGTAGGGATTCTTGTGATCCCATAGGTGTCGTTCCACACCGACATCTTTGGCGCGCCAGGTAGGGGGCGCAATTGTGAGAATCTGGTCTAGTAGTTAGCCTAACAGTTCTTCATCGCCCTTGGCACCTGAGAAGAAGGCGGCCGGGGGAACGACGCCGGCTCGGCAACAGAAAATCTAAGTCATTCAAAGCTTTGAGTTATTTCCTTCTATACATAAGGTTATCGTCCTCGGAGATCTCTCCTATCTATGAGAGACCTGCACGCAAAGGGGCCCTCCCGCAATTGGCAACGCCCTTGTTCTGTTTCGAGTCCGCTCAACAGCTCAAAGCGGCCCTGTCGAGAGTGGCGGGGTAGCCTTCCGCACTTGGCAATGCTCCCGACTCTGACTCGAGTCAAGCTCGACAGTTCGGGCGGCCGCGCTAAGGGCGGCAAGGTGGTTCGCCTGGCAGCAAGCACACCCGGCAGGCCAATGGGGATCCGTCCCTAAGACGCCGCCTTGGGTTTACGCGCTGGCGAGCCTACCCATTAACGTAGGGAGGACATACAAAGGTGAATCGAACAGGGAAATAACATGCATAATACTGAAAGTGCTGCAGAGTTATATTACATCAAATTGTTGCTGCGGTTCTAACTAGAGATAGCGATTGTCTTGGTTGTGAATCTACAGCGGCGATAAAGAACGGGATGCCTAATCCCGGCCCTGGCCCTCCACCCTCAGAATTCCGCCGACACGGCTGATGATGGGCTTGATGCGCTCCCTGAGCGGTGCGAGGTCAGTACCCTCCGGCAAGCTCTCCAGCGCGGCGTCGAAGTCCAGGTCGGGGTACCAGTGCGCCACCTTGGTGAGAACCTTGGTCATGGCACCCTGGCAAAGCCTCCGGGACTCCTCGGCCAGTGAGGCCGCCCGGTTGGCGTGGAGCCACTCCAGAGCGCCGACGACCTTCTCAAAGAACATGGTCAGGCTGCAATTGGCGCTCACGCTCCGCTCCGGAACATACCTCACGTCCGGCATCCCCATGATGGCCAGCTGCGCGGCGGCCTGGTTGGCGACGGTGGTGAGGCGATCGAGCCAACGATTCTCGCCCGCCATGTGATCCGCGAAGTTGAGGCCCTCGTTCTCCCGCAGCTGCTTCTCGGCCTCTAGCTCCTTGGCCAGGGTCCCCTCTTGGGTTTTGGCCTCCGACAGCACCTTCTCGAGACCCTCCAGCTTCAGCTTGAGGTCTTTGATGGAGTTGTTGGCCTCGGAGAGCTCCCCAGCCTTGCCGACGACCGCGCCCTGCGCCTCTGTCAGGGCACTGTTAAGCGTGTCCCTCTCCTGGGACAGCTTCACGCCTGCTCCTTCAGCCCGTCGCGCTCCGCCTCCAACTCCTCCATCCTGCCGGCGTGAACCTGGGCCTGGGCATTGAGTGCCTCTTTGTGCCTCTACTCCAGCTCACTGGTCCGCTGCAAGACAAGCTTCTCCACCTCTGCATCCTTGCCGCGAAGCATGGCGGCAAGCTTCTCCTCGCGTGCAGCGAGGTCCTCCTCCTGGGAGTTCAGCGTGGCCTCGCGCTGGGTCCGAGCGGCTTCGGCGGTCGCGGCCAAGTTCTTCGCCATCTCCTGAGCTTTCTCGACGTCGGCGAGCTTCATGGTGAGCTCCACGTCGCGCTTGGCCTGCTCACCCTGGGTAGCCTTGAGCTCCTTGTGGGCCTCGCGGAACCAGTCCTGCGCCTCGGCAACGCGCTTCTGGAGGTCCGCCTCCGCCTTCTCCACCATCCTGGACTTAGCCTTGTCCAGGCGGGCGCGGTGGAGCGCCTGGAGCTTCCGGAAGCTGGCGCCCATGGCGTGGAGGAGCCGCTCTTCCTGCGAACCGTCGACGATCGGATCGTCGACGACTTCAAGCCCGGCAGCGGCAAGCACCTCGTCATCGAACACCTCTCCCTCAACGGGTGTCCTGGTGCTCGACGCGCCTGGAAGGTGGACGAACAAGTCATCGCTCACCCTCAGGTACTTGCCGGAGCCAGAAGCAGCAGAAGAGGAAGGCTGGTCATCAGCCACCTCCTCCTCCTCCTCGACAGCGGCCCCGTAGGCCTCTCCGGCAGGCCCCTTGCCAGTCTCCTCAGCGGCAGCCTTGCCGGCCTCCCCGGTAGGCCCCTCGGTGGCGTCCTCGGCAGCACCCTTGGTGGTCTCCTCGGCGGCGATCTTCTCGGCGTCCGCCTCGGCAGCCTTGGCGAAGTCCTTGATGACGGCGTCCACGTGCTCTGGGTTCACCGAGGAGGAATCTGGACACCGAAGAGAGGGATGAGGCAATGCCAGGACCAAGAGCCGGAAAGAAAAAGAAGCAGGGACGAACGGCGGACGACTTACCTGTGCCAGTACCCGGCTGGGAAACGGAAGTCCCCTCCCCGCCAACATTTGGCATCGAGGCAAAGCCGCCGGCGCCCAAGTTCTCCTCCTCCTCCTCCATGTGCGTGGGCCCGGTGCCTGGCGCCCTTGCCGGGGACGCCCCTCGGGGCGGCGTGGTCGATGGGGGCGGCGTGTTGGGAGTAGCCCTCTGTGGCTCCTCCTGCTGCTGCTCTCCTCCTGCATACCTGGCAAGGTCAGCACCAAAGTGTCATGCCCCTGACACATGTTGACGAGGGAAGAGTGATGAACTTACGCTGGGGGCTATGCCGGGGGCTGCTGTCCGGGCTGCTCAACACCACCAGTGGTGCTCCCGAAGTACCAACTGGGGGCTGGCCACCCGCCGAGACCTTGGCCATCTTCACTCTCTGGGCCAGCGTCTCCACGTCCCTGCAAAGATGAAGACAAGTCAAGACGAGCAACACAGATTGAGGAGGCAGAGATAACGAAAAGGAACCAGATACTTACTCGTCGTCCGCCTCCTCCTCTGCTGTTTTCCTCTTCCTCCTCGGGCTGAGGGATCCATAATCAAAAGTAACCTCCATGTCAACATCCGCTGGAGGAGGAGAAGGAGGTGGTGTCTAGGCACGCACGGACGAAGAAGGGGTGGCTGTCTTCTTCTTCACCGCGACCTTCGCCGGCTTCTTTGCTGCCGCGGCCCTCGTGTGGCGCCCGGACCCCTCCAAGGTCAGTTGTGGCCGCGCAGCCCTGCCGGGCCGGACCGGCTCGCCGGAGCTGGCCCGCCGTAGGACTCGCCCTCTCCCCATAGCTGGCGTCGGGCTTGCGGTCTCGGCCTCCTCCGACGATGACTTGCCGGTCACATCTTCAACCAGCGGAGCCTCGGTGCCGGCGCTGCTGGCTCCCCCGGCGGCCGCCGCCCACCGGGCGGGCTCCTCCTCCTCCACGGTCGTCGCGGCCTTGTCCTCCACACCGCCGGCGCTGCCGTCCTCCTTGGCAAGCTGAGCCTCCCTCGCCCTGGTGGCAATGTAGTCCAGCTCCGCCTGGGTGGTGTCCTGGACAAGCAGCCGCTCGGCGTCGGCGTTGACATACCCCTCGTGCAGAGTGTCAAAGACCTGCTGCACCTCGGCATCCTTCGGCTCCTTCTAGCTCGGGTCAAGGCCATGCGCGTTGCAGTCTGGCATCATGGCAATGATCTTGGACCGGCGCAAGTTATTGCACAACGGGACCACCCCCGTCGACAGCTTGAACAGAGGCCCCTTGAGGACCTTGCCGGCCTTCGCGGCGGCCCTCGCGACCTTGCCGGTCCGCTCGACCTCGCCGTCGCGGCCCACGTCAAGCTGGAAGAGCTGTTGGCAGAAATGTGCATGCCCCATCACTTTGAAATTGTGGTCGAGGCTGGGACGAAGCCGCATGATGTCGGCGGGGTTCGTGAAGAGCCAGGCTGGCCTCCCCTTGTTATGCAGTGGAGCGATCCGGCGGCGGATGAAGTCCGCCCCGATCATCTCAAGGGTGAGGCCGGCCTCGGTGAGCCGGAGGATCCTGGTGGTGGCAACCGTGAGCTTCTCGTCGTCGGCATCGACGTCGCTCCAATCGCTTCGGCGGACCGGCGGCGCCCGGCGAACTTCGCAGAACGCCGGTGGGTCCTCCTCCTCGATCCAGCACCACCGGCCCCGCCATTCTTCCCACCTCTCCTTCATCACGCCCTTCGGATACGCCCCCTTGGATCTTGAGACCCAGGCAATGCAACCGGAGATGGCACCCCCTGGTTGGATTCGAGGGGAGAAGTAATGGCGGAAGAGCGCCGTGTTGGGGTGCACCCCGGCAAAGCCCTCGCAGAGATGCGCGAAAAGGGCCATGCACGCCACCGCATTCGGAGTAAAATCCAGGAGGCGGAAGCCAAAGGTATGCATGACGTTGCTGAAGAAATCGGAGAAGGGAGGACAGAGCCCGCAGGAAAAATAATCGACAAAGAAGGGGTACCGATTTGGGGCAGCCTCGGCGCAGTCGGCGGGGATGACGCGCGTGGCTGGATGCCCCGAATTCTCCCCCCCCCCCTGTCTTCACTCCCCAGAGGGGCCTGAAGGAGTCCCGAAGCTCGAACACATCAACCGTCGAGGGGAAGAAGGCGGACTGCGTCCGCTGCACCGCCAGCGCACTCTCCGGCGGCTCCGCGGCTCCGGCGTCCTTGGCCACTCCCTTGCCCTTGGTGGATTTTGGCGCCATGGCGGCTGGGGGAGGAGGGCAGGGCAGAGGGCAGCGGAAGCACAACGACGGCGAGCAGGGACGAAGCTTGGAGAAGAAGAGGAAGGCAGACGGAGGTTTCTAAGATTGGGGTTGCGCGAAGGGTAAAAGGAACAGTGCGCCCGCGGTTATCCCTTTTTTATGGGGAAGCCGCAGGTCGCGCTGCCCATTTACTGTGATGTGACGCATGCGTGCAGGAACCGCCCCACGCATGCCGCCCACGTCACACACACACCCCTCCACGCCGCACCGCGCGCGCAGGTCGTGGGAAGCGCAGCGCGCGAAAAGTTTTACCGCGGTAAAAACCGCCCCGCCTGCCCGCGCACCGTTTTGGGCCTGACCCAACAACGTGTCGCGCTTATGTGTGGCCTAGGCCCCAGGGCTCCTGTCGGTGTACAAAAATAGGAGTGCGTTTTTGTACCCCTCTACCTATGCACGGGCAGTCGGAGCCGCGCCTACGGTCACGCTAAGCAGAACAGGGGAGGTGAGCCAAGGTAAGACCGAAGCCCAAGATGATCAGAGCAACGCCAAGGCCAAGACCACAAAGAGCAGAGGGACGAAGCAGGTTCCCCCGGCAAGACCCTTGCCGGGGCAGCTCGCCCCACACCAACAGAGCGAGCCACCCTTGAGCCCACGGTCCCCAACGCCATCATCCACGTGGGGCCAGGGCTCGGGAAGGCGCCTCTATGGTGGCATGCAGATCTTTGTGAAGACATATTCAAGATCAGATGAGGATTAGAAGACGACGATCCACGGCAAGATCCCTACCGAGGGAGGCCACCAGACCCCCGGCAAGGCCCTTGCCGGGGACGACAGCGTGCCACGGCAAGACCCTTGCCGGGCCACACGGCAAGGCCCTTGCCGGGGCACCCGGCAAGGCCCTCGCCAAGGACGCCAGCAGGGCCACCGCCAGGCCCACGTCAACCTTCCACCGCCGATCACATGCAGCTGCCAGCCCAACCAGCTGGGCGGGCACCTGCGTGGCAACGTGCAGCTCCCAGGCCAACTCATCGAGCGCCTGCGTGGCGGCATGTAGATCTTCGTGAAGGCTCCACCACCGCGCCACCTCAGCTGCCTGCCTGCCTACATGGCACCGCACGCATCACTGGCCGAGGTGCGTGTCAAAGCGAGGAGGAGTGGCGACGGACGGGACGGGCCTCGCCCCCGTCCCCAATAAAGCAAGGGGACACCTAAGCTACGCATTAAATGCATCTTGTCCTGTAATACGAGCGATAAGCTCAGGGCACTGTACATCTTTCCACCTCCTATGTGCCACTGTGGCAGCCCCTTCTGACTATAAAAGGAGGCCCATGGCATACTGGAGAAGGATTCGGTTCTTTCGAACCACGCACTGACCACAGCTAGTTCGAGAGCTCAAGAACTCTCTGAAATACACCCACCAAAGCAGGACTAGGGTTTTACGCATCCTCGCGGCCCGAACCTGGGTAAACGATCCTTGTGCTGTCTACTAGCCCCCCTCTTCTCGCAACCCCGCGCCCCAGCAACCATAGTAGGGATTCTTGTGATCCCATAGGTGTCATTCCACACCGACATGAACTCGCAGGCAAATCATTACATCGGTTGATTTCAGTAGAACTGCACAAAAGGATCAGATGGACAGGTACTTATGTTGCTGCTATGTACTCCAAAGTTCACTCACACAAGCATCGATGTTGACAAGATGAAGTGCCTATATTCATTCGAGTATCAACCGGCGTCAACCAATTGTCAAACTCCAAGTATTAGGAGAGTGAATGCCAAAAATATTGCTTGGCGCATAGCCCAGAAAAACGCAGTCCAGTCTTTGGTCCCAACTTGTGCCTTTTGGTTATCGGCACATATGGTAGCGAACTGTATGGCATGGAGTCTAAAGATTCCAGACAAGTTGGTTGACGCGTATATTCATCTGGCACTTAATCAGTCTGCATGCCAGGGATGCTCCATTTTAGTTGAACTGCACAAAAAAATTGGGTGGTTCATTTTCTCAACCGCCTCCTTTCTCGTCTGCAATATAGAATTTTGGCGAGATACCGGACCAAGATGAGCCAGTAAACTAGTTGGATGAAAGTAGTGGCCAAGTTGCTCAAACCTCCCTCGGCACGAGGCCACTATTTGAATATAAACCTACAAGCAAATTTTAGATTGTCTGTGCTGCCTCTTATGTACTCGAAAGTTTACTCGTACAAGCATTAATTTTAGCAAGAAGTACCTCCGACTGAACACCATTTACCAGTCTGCAATGTAGAATTTTGGCGAGCTACAGGACCAAGATGAGCCAGTAAACTAGTTGGATGAAAGTAGTGGCCAAGTTGCTCAAACCTCCCTCGGCACGAGGCCACTATTTGAGGATAAACCTACAAGCAAAGTTCAGATTGTCGGTGCTGCCTCTTATGTACTCGAAAGTTTACTCGTACAAGCATTAATTTTAGCAAGAAGTACCTCCGACTGAACACCATTTACCAGTCTGTACCCTAGGTAATTAAAGTTCGTCCATGGATCATATTGGCTGTGATCTCAATCATTTGGATGCATAAACATACTGAACATGTGTATATCTGAATCTTTTTGTGAATTATCTATGAATATTGTTGTGTGATCTATCAATCATTTGGATCCATAGACATGTTGAACTTGTGTATATATGAATCTTTTGAGTTGTTGATAGTGAATGTTGGCTATGAATATGAACGTGTCTTGTGAACCTGAGTTTGATACGAATGTTTACCTTTTCTGTTGTGCTTGTGTGTGAACTTGTTAGTATGCCTACGGTGGGTTGTGGGTGTCAACGGCACACCTTCTTCCCAAGAAGAATTGCACCTGCTTTGTTAGGGTAGCAACAGCGCATCAGCTCTTTTTAATCTTTTTGCTCTGTCTTACCCCCTCCCCCGCTCAACCCCTGTCGTAATGTTTTCGGCCTCAAAACAAACATAGTAATGCGCTGTTTTTGGGGCTTGATGAAAAATCGAGTGCTGGTTTCTGTAGGTTGGCCCGCCCAACAACTGGGTTGCTGGTCCACCACGGACTGGAAGGCTAAAAATACAAGTTGTATGGTGTAGAGGCAAGTAAAAAACGCCATCGAGAGCCATCCACTGAAGAAAAAAAATCGCTCCTGATGTGCTTCTTCAGTCGTGCCGCCGGCCCCCTCTATAATCCAGTTCACTCGGGGATCTGGTATCATTTTTTTCCAGAGGGCGAACAAATATCAGCTAGGCCTAGGTTTTGTATTTTAACATGTGTAGCGCACGACGTACGGGTGACAGTGGTTTCAACTTATGTTTTGAGGTCCATACCGGCCGATGGGCTTTTTCTTAAAGATCGGCAGCCCAATGTATTTTTTAACCACATTATATATATTTATATTATTACTATTATCGTATATTTTATAGAGACTTATATATACATTATGAAAACATCCCACGTGTTATTAACTTATAAAAGTAAATGTTTAACAGAAGTTGGCAAGGAAAATCCTGGTTGTTTTTGACTCACAGGCAAGGAAAATCCTGGTGATTGCATACAAAAGCTTGTGAAGATTTTAAGGACCAATGTAATAATAATGCGCTCATTTTTATTTTGAGCAATAACTCGCTAATTTGTTAATTATGTATATAAAAAATGTGCCTGTCCGGTTTATTTTTTATATTAATTGCTCCTTCTAACATAACATTATATATATAACGAGCCCAGGTAATTCGTGTATTTGAAGGAAGTGCAAATGGGCTGGGATTTCTTAGATAATATAAATGGGCCGCATTGACGCGAAATTATTTATTCACCCAACCCAGCAAATGGACTGTACATTCTAGAAAACATGGGTTAAATATATGCCACATTTTTGCAGGCTGACATGTGGGCCAATAGGTCGAAGCCTACGCAGGGCGTTGTCAACTTGGTCGGCATGCACCTTCAATCTCTCGTCTTCTTCCTCCAGCGTCGCCGGGACTGCCTGGTCCGGCCTCCGGCAGCTAGCGGCTCTGCTTAGCATGCATCGCTGCGAAGCGCTACCCCACCCCGGCCAGGCTATCCCTCCACCCCTCCACACCTCCTGTTATTCTCCACCGACTGTAGCCCCACGCCGCACCAGAACCAGTTATAACCCTTCTCCTCCACTCAATCTACGACTCCACTGCCGCGTCTTCCCATCTCCAAGTCGTTCCCGTCCGGGGCCTCGCCGTCGTCCACGGCCTCGCTGCGCTCGGTGCGGCGTGGTCAACAAACCAGAGTCATCGGAAGAGGACTGTACGTGGAGAGCCTGACGGCTGGGACCCACGAGGTCCATGGTCGCACGCAAGGAAAGTTCCTCCTTATTAAGCTGAAAAAAAATGTTTCCTACACTTGACAGCTGGGACCCACCGGCTGTATCTTCGCACGGAAGGAAGTGCCTCCTTGTTATGCAAAAAAAATTATTCCTCCCGTTGACAGCTGGGACCCGTCAGATTTGGTGGCTGACTTGTGGGCCTACTAAGCGGACGTGTACGCAGGGCTTTGTCAACTTAATTAACAAATGATTCTAGCAGCTGGACCGTTGGATGTTAATCCAACAGCCGTGCTCCTTCTTGAACCTCCGTTCTTGCTCCTGTCTCCCGTGGGCGGCACCGCGGCTGTGCTGCCGCGCACCCGAACCAGTCAAGTTTCCCACTCCTCTCCATCTGTGACTCCACTGCCCCGTCTTCCCCATCTCCGGATCGTTCCAGTCTAGGGCCTCGCCGTCGTCCACCGGCCTTTGGTGCACTCGGCACGGTGTGGTCAACGTGGTCAACAACCGAGAGTCATTGGAAGATGACTGTATGTGAGAGGCTGACAGTGGGGACGCATCACGCCCATGGACGCATGCATGCAACGCAACGCGGCGTGGTCAACGTGGTCAAGGAACGACTTCCATCGGAAGTGTACTGTACGTGGAGAGGCTGACAGCTGGGTCCACAGCCGCAACAAGGAAGTGCCTCCTTATTACGAGGAAAATAATGATTCCTCCACCTAACAGCAGGGACCCACCGGACGGACCACCGTATTTTGCGAAAAAAACGTTTCCCCCCTGGCTGCTGGGACCCACCGGACGGGTCACCGTATTTCGCGAAAAAATGTTCCCCCCGCTGTCAGCTCGGACCCACCGGAAGTGCCTCCTTATTACACAAAAAAAAAAAGAATACTCCCCCTGCTAGTTGGGACCCACCTTGGTGGGTGGCTGACTTGTGGGCCTACTAAGTTGACGGGGACGGAGTGCTTTGTCAACTTAGTCAATATGAACGATTCTAGCTCCAGTGACCGTACGATGTCCATCCAACGGCCGTAGTGCTTCTTCAACCTCTGGTCTTCTTGCTCCAGCCGCCCAAAGCAGCGCCGGTCGTGCCGCATGCTCCTGCCTCCCATGGCCGGTTGTGCTGCCACGGAGGCCTCATCGCCCCCTACTATTCCCACCGCTGGCCAGGCCCTGCGGCGACGGCAACCTCACACCGCAGCCGAACCAGTGAACCCTCGTACTCCTCTCTGCGCGGGCTTCCACTGCCGCGTCTTCCCCGGCTCCGCGTCGTCCCCTTCCTAGGCCTCGCCGTCGTCCACTGCCATGGTGCTCTCGGCGTGGCGTGGTCAACGTGGTCAAGGAAAGACTTCCATCAGAAGAGTATTGTACGTGGAGAGGCTGACAGATGGGTCCACGGCCGCAGCAAGGAAGTGCCTCCTTATTACGCGCAAAATAATTATTCCTCCACCTGACAGTGGGGACCCACCGAACGGGCCACCGTATTTCGTGAAAAATGTTTCCCCCTAACTGCTGGGACCCACCAGCTACATCTTCACACGCAAGGAAGTGCGTACGGGCAAAAAAACGATTCGCCCCCTGACTGCTGGGATCCACCAGCTACATCTTCGCACGCAAGGAAGTGCCTGACAGTCAGGACCCACCTGGTCGAAGCGTACGTAGCGTTGTCATTCTGGTCGCGAACGTGTACGTACATACTGGTCGATGTAGAGGCGCGCACGTGTCGTAGTAGAGGCGCGCATGTAGCATGTACACGTATGTACAGCGGCCAGGGTGCAAGAAAGTAAATACGGCCACGTACGTACATACGAGCGGGGTCTTGAATGCCTACTCGCGCATACGTACGGCCAGGGCTCGTGTACATGGCTGGGTCAGAATGGAGAAACAACGTCGTTGTCGTGTTCATGGGGAGCCAACCGGCTGGGTCGGAACGGAATGTGTTGTCGTGTTCATCGGGAGGGCTTGGACGGAACAGCCGATGGAAACGAGGCCTGGCGTATCGCAGAACGGAGGAAATGGCCTTGTGTTCGACCGGCCACATTCGAAACGGGATCCTGTTCATCGGGAGGGGTCTGGCGTACCACAAAATGGAGGAAACGGACCTCCTACGGTCGAAACGGGGGTCCTGTTGATCGGGAGGGGTGTGGCGTGCTGCAAAACAGAGGAAACGGACTTGTGTTGGAGCGCTACGGTCGAAACGGGGGTCCTGTTCATCGGGAGGGGTGTGGCGTACCGCAAAACGGGACTCCACAGGATATTGTTCATCTCCACCGTCGACCCTCTCCAGCCTCCACGGGCTACTGTTCATCCACCGTCGACCTCCTCGAGCCTCCACCTGCGAGTGTTCATCCACGGGCTCCTGTTCATCCAGCCTCCACCACGCGCTACTCCACCGGCTACTGTTCAACCAGCCCTCTCCACGGGCTCCTGTTCAACCACCCCTCCACGGGCTACTGTTCATCCTGCCCTCCACCATCTACTGTTCATCCAGCCCTCCACGGGGTGGTCCTGTTCATCCAGCCCTCCACGGGGTCCTGTTCATCCAGCCCCAACCGGCTCGATCGATCGGGGTCCTGTTCATCCAGAGGCAACACCACGAGGTCTTGTTCATCCACCCCCACCGGGAACTGTTCATCCAAACCCCCCTAGCAAGGCTCATTGTTCATCCAGAGGCAGCATCGATCGGCTTCAGTTAGCAGCAGTAGAGAAGGAATCGCTCGATCGGGTTCAGTTAACAGCCATCGATCGATCGCTCGGGTTCAGTAACGCGTAGCCTGCAGTGCAATCGCTCGGGTTCGGTTAGAGCCCAACGCTTCGCTCGAGTTCAGTTAGAGCCCAACGCCTCGCACCCACGCGCGTGCGTGTACAAGAGAAACGCGCATCGCTCAGCCCCAACCACCCACCCTAACCGGGAACACCCCGATATTTTCCTCGCCCTCGCTTCTACCACGGTTTTTTCCGTCATGGGCGACCCAAAGAATGTCATGCAGCTGCGTCTCCGGCCCGCCCAGGACGAAAAGCCCATTTTCTGTCATGATTTTTTGTCATAGAAGTAGGACCCCACCACATCTATGATGATACCGGGTTTTGTCACAATTATCGTCATAGAAGTGTCATAAGTATGACAGAAACAAATTTCGTTCGGCCCAAAATGTCACGGATGTGTCTTTTTTGTAGTGTTGCGGTGGTCCTTGCCTCCAGGCGGACCTTCAATCGCCACGACGGCGGCCTTCATCTTCGCCCAGTGCATCTTGACACGGGCAAAGGCCATATGTGCACCTTCTATGCACGACGAGCGCTTCACTGCCTCTACCCGGGGCAAGGCGTTGCCAAGCCGCTTGACCAGGGTGAAGTAGCTGCTCGGAATAGGTCCGGCTGGCCATAGCCGGACTATGATGTCCTTCATGGCCAAACCGAACATCCTATGCAGGTTCGCTAGCTGTATCATCTGGTTGTTTAGCAGTGCTGGCCGCTCCGGCGCCAAGTACTGTGACTAGAAGAGCTTCTCCGTCGCGTTCCCTTCTTAAGACCGGAAATATTGGGCGGCGTCGGCAGCACTCCTTGGGAGATCCACAAAGGCATCTGGAGCACTCCATAGTCGATTTAGCAAAGCATATCTTCGACCGCCGAATATACTCTGTAAAAGAAAAGGCTTACCAGCCGCTATCTGTTCGACTTGCTTGATCTCCTCGCGAGCTGCCCGGTACTCGGACCGCGCCTCCTGCGCCGCTTGAAGAGCCTTGGTGAGTTCAGCCACTTGGGCCTTGTTACTCTCCTCCAAGGACTCACACTCGTTGGCGGCATCTTGGAGCGCTTGCTCCACTTCGGTCACCCTCGCCTCATACTTGTGGCGGGCGGCCTTTTCGGCCTCTACATCCACAACCACTTTGTCTGCGGCTGCCTTGTGATACGTCTCCAACATATCTAATTTTCCTAACGCTTTTCCTCTTGTTTTGGACTCTAATTTGCATTATTTGAATGAAACTAACCCCGGACTGACGTTGTTTTCAGCAGAACTACCATGGTGTTGTTTTTGTGCAGAAATAAAAGTTCTCGGAATGGGACGAAACTTTGCGAGGAATTTTTATACAATAAAAGAGAATTTCTAGAGCCAAGACCTACCAGAGAGGGGCACCTGGGTGGCCACAACCCACCAGGGCACGCCCCCCTCTCCTGGCATGCCCAGGTGGGTTGTCCCCACCTGGTGGCCCCGCAGACCCTGAAACCAACGCTATAAAATCCTATTTTTGGAGAAAAAAATGAGGGAGAAAGAATTATCGCGATCCACGAGACAGAGCCGCCGCCAAGCCTTGTTCTTCCTTAGGAGGGCAAATCTGGAGACCGTTTGGGGCTCTGGAGAGGGGGGTCTTCGTTCTTCATCATCACCAACCCTTCTCCATCGCCAATTCCATGATGCTCCCCACCGGGAGTGAGTAATTCCTTTGTAGGCTCGCTGGTCGGTGAGGAGTTGGATGAGATTCATCATGTAATCGAGTTAGTTTTGTTAGGGCTTGATCCCTAGTATCCACTATGTTCTTAGATTGATGTTGCTATGACTTTGTTATGCTTAATTCTTGTCACTTTGGGCCCGGGTGCCATGATTTCAGATCTGAACCGTTTATGTTATCACCATTATATCCATGTTCTAGATCCGATCTTGCAAGTTATAGTCACCTACTACGTGTTATGATCTGGTAACCTGGAGTGACAATAACCGGGACTTCTTCCTGTTATTACCGTAGTTTGAGGAGTTCATGTATTCACTATGTGTTAATGCTTTGTTCCGGTTCTCTATTAAAAGGAGGCCTTAATATCCCTTCGTTTCCAATATGGACCCCACTGCCATGGGAGGGTAGGACAAAAGATGTCATGCAAGTTCTTTTAATAAAGCATGTATGACTATTTACGGAATACATGCTTACATTATATCGATGAACTGGAGCTAGTGCCGAATCGCCCTAGGTTATAACTGTCACATGATGAATATCATCCAACAAGTCACCGATCCAATGCCTACGAATTTATGTTATATTGTTTCTGCTAAGTTACCACTGCTATCATCACTGTTACATTTGCTACAAATTACTGCTACCACTGTTACTGTTACTACTGTCACTACTATCAAAACTATCAAACTACTTTACTACTGATCACTTTGCTATCGATAATTAATCTCCAGGTGTGGTTGAATTGACAACTCAGCTGCTAATACCTTCAAATATTCTTTGGCTCCCCTTGTGTCAAATCTATAAATTTGGGTTGAATACTCTACCCTCGAAAACTGTCGCTATCCCCTATACTTGTGGTTATCACCTTGCTCGCCCTCGCCTCCTCCTTGGCTTTGGCAAGGGCACTCTTGAGGGCCTCGACCTCGGTCGCGTTGCCTACAACCATATACATAGCAACACATGAGCTTAAACTCTGAGTTTGCATTACAATTCAGGCTTATAAGGGGTTTTCTAAAAGCATACCTTGAGCCTCATCGAACCGCTTGTTAATACGGTCGATCTCATCATCAGCTAGCTTCAGTTTCCGCTGGAGTTCGGAAACTTCAGCGTCCTTGGCTGAAGCCGCTAATAGTGAAGCTTGTTTATCAAAAGCAAATAGACACGTTATCTCCGGCGGACATTTGATCCTCTGTCCGGCTCCTTTTGTCAAAGAACCAAACAGTGTCTCAGGGGCTACTATCTATATACAGGCATATTCCTCCAATGTGAAAGGCGGCTAAACATATTCACATACCTCAAAGCCTGTTAACAGGCTAGTGAAAGCTTCGTTCAGTCCGCTATTGATGGACTGAACCTTCTCAACTACCGTACCCATCAAGGTATGTTGCTCTTCCACAACGGAAGCACGTTGAAGTGCTTCCCTCAACATATCCGGCGCCTACGGATTGATAGAGGTCGCCGGTGGAGTCGGCACTCCCCCTCCTTTAAAGGGGGCTGCTCACTCGACTCTGGAGCCTTGTGGGTCTCCGGAGTTGCATTCGGCTGGGGACCGGACTGATCCAGGCCCCCATCGTAAGTTTCCATGGGGGATGTACCCCCCATGTTATCGGCAGCCGAGGCATTTCCCTCTGGCGCCGTTTCCGCGGCCTTCCGCACCTCTCCCTGGCCCGGAGAGGTCCTTTGGGACAACACCTCGGTGTCATCCGTAGTATGTGGTGGAGAGGCTCGCGGAGGCATTTCGCTCTCCATCATCTCCGGCCCCAGCAAGTTCCCCGAAGACGACGATTGTTGGGGGAGATCACGGGCCGGACTAAAATACATAAAATAATATGTCATCCTACAGTTTGTAAAAGGCCAGATATATGAATAGTATCTTCTAATACTTATGATTCAGCCGGGGGCTTCGGCCTGAGGCGCCGCTCGGGGATGACTTCGGTGTTCGAATCCGAATCATCCGAAAGGGAGATCTTCCCCTTCTTGGATGCCTCCGCCTCCAGGTCCGCGGACGCCGCCCTTTTCTTCTCCCCCCCCCCCCCTTAAGGGGAGAGTTGCTCTCCTCTTCTTCCTCCTCATCTTCATCCCCCTCGTGGGAGGAAAGAGCTTCGGTGTCTTCGGACGCAATGTCCGAAGTACATTTACGGCGAAGGCCACTTCTGGCCTCCTTGCCTTTCTTCTTGGCCTTCTTCTCCGGCGCCTGGTACGGCGCCGGAACCAGCATCTTTGTTAGCAGGGGAATAGCTGGTGAAGGAAATATGCCCTAGAGGCAATAATAAAGTTGTTATTTATATTTCCTTATATCATGATAAATGTTTATTATTCATGCTAGAATTGTATTAACCAGAAACTTAGTACATGTGTGAATACATAGATAAAACAGAATGTCCCTAGTATGCCTCTACTTCACTAGCTCGTTAATCAAAGATGGTTAAGTTTCCTGACCATAGACATGTGTTGTCATTTGATGAACGGGATCACGTCATTAGGAGAATGATGTGATGGACAAGACCCATTGATACGTCTCCGTCGTATCTATAAATTTTGATTGTTCCATGCCAATATTCTACAACTTTCATATACTTTTGGCAACTTTTTATACTATTTTTAGGGCTAACATATTGATCCAGTGCCCAGTGCCAGTTCCTGTTTGTTGCATGTTTTATGTTTCGCAGAAACCCCATATCAAACGGAATCCAAACGGGATAAAAACGGACGGAGAATATTTTTGGAATATTTGGAGAATATGGGAAGAAGAATCAACGCGAGACGGTGCCCGGGGTGGCCACGAGGCAGGGGGTGCGCCTGCCCCCCTCGTGGGCCACCCGTAAGGCGGTTGCTGCTCTTCTTCGGCCGCAAGAAAGCTAATTTTCGGAGAAAAATCTGGGCGAAGGTTTCAATCCAATCGGAGTTACGGATCTCCATATATATACAAAACAGTGAAAGGGCGGAATCAAGAACGCAGAAATAGAGAGAGACAGAGAGACAGGTCCAATCTCGGAGGGGCTCTCGCCCCTCCCATGCCATGGAGGCCATGGACCAGAGGGGAAACCCTTCTCCCATCTAGGGAGAAGGTCAAGGAAGAAGAAGAAGGAGGAGGGGGGCTCTCTCCCCCTCTCTCCCGGTGGCGTCGGAACGCCGCCGGGGCCATCATCATCACCGCGATCTACACCAACACCTCTGCCATCTTCACCAACATCTCCATCACCTTCCCCCCTCTATCTACAGCGGTCCACTCTCCCGCAACCCGTTGTACCCTCTACTTGAACATGGTGCTTTATGCTTCATATTATTATCCAATGATGTGTTGCCATCCTATGATGTCTGAGTAGATTCTCGTTGTCCTATCGGTGGTTGATGAATTGCTATGATTGATTTAATTTGCTTGTGGGTATGTTGCTGTCCTTTGGTGCCCATCATATGAGCACGCGCGTGGATCACACCATAGGGTTAGTTGTATGTTGATAGGACTATGTATTGGAGGGCAAGAGTGACAGAATCTTCAACCTAGCATAGAAATTGATGCATACGGGATTGAAGGGGGACCAATATATCTTAATGCTATGGTTGGGTTTTACCTTAATGAACATTAGTAGTTGCGGATGCTTGCTAATAGTTCCAATCAGAAGTGCATAGAATTCCAAGTCAGGGATGACATGCTAGCAGTGGCCTCTCCCACATAAAACTTGCTATCGGTCTAGTAAAGTAGTCAATTGCTTAGGGACAATTTCGCAACTCCTACCACCACTTTTCCACACTCGCTATACTAACTTTATTGCTTCTTTATCTAAACAGCCCCTACTTTTCATTTACGTGCTTTTTATTATCTTGCAAACCTATCCAAAAACACCTACAAAGTACTTCTAGTTTCATACTTGTTCTAGGTAAAGCGAACGTCAAGCGTGCGTAGATTTGTATCGGTGGTCGGTAGAACTTGAGGGAATATTTGTTCTACCTTTAGCTCCTCGTTGGGTTCGACACTCTTACTTATCGAAAGAGGCTACAATTGATGCCCTATACTTGTGGGTTATCAAGACCTTTTTCTGGCGCCGCTGCCGGGGAGTCATAGCGTGGGGTGAATATTTTCGTGTGTGCTTGTTTGCTTTATCACTAAGTAATTTTTATTTGCTGTTCTTAGTTGTTCTTTATCTTTAGTTATGGATATGGAACACGAAATACCAAAAAAATTAGGTGTACTTGCTACTCATGGAGATGGGGAACCTCCTAAAACCCTCGATGATCATTATGTGAAAAATATTATGTACCACTTTGATAATCCTGAGAAAACCTCATTCAATTATGTAATGGGAGACACGTTGGACCAACGTGAATACTTTAGGGATTATCGCTTGACTCAAAAAGGGAAACTATTATGGGATCAAATTTATATGTTGAAGTGGTATGCTCGGCAAGTATGCTTGAGATATGATTATACTTGTTGCTCTAGGATGAAGGCTCCACACCTTCCCTTTTCATGAAAATTTAATGATAATGAAACCTTGGCTTCTTATGCTAGAGGTATATATGATTACTATGATGTGGAACAAATAGAAGAATTTGTTGCTTTTATGGGTGCTTATGAAATTGAATCTATGTTCAAAGAATTTGAAAATCTTTATGATGTTGTTTATAGGCCTGAAAATTTAGCTATCCTTAAATATTGCTATGAGAATTATGAATACAACGCCAATATTGATGCATTTATTGAGAAAGTCTCCGCTGTCCAATAAGAGACTAATATTTTGCAGGAGTCTATGGAAGAAGAAATATATGAAACTGTGAGCTCATTGGATGAAAAAGATGATGAGGAGAGCGAAGAACAAAAGGAGGAAGAGCGGATTAGCTACCCGTGCCCACCTTCTAATGAGAGTAACTCTTCAACTCATACATTGTTTAATTCCCCTTCGTGCTTACTGAAGGATGATTGCTATGATGATTGTTATGATCCCGTTGATTCTTTTGAAATATCCCTTTTTGATGATGCTTGCTATGCTTGTGGACAAGATGCCAATATGAATTATGCTTATGGAGATGAACTTGCTATTGTTCCTTATGTTAAACATGTTGCTATTGCACCCACGCATGATAGTCCTACTATCTTTTTGAATTCTCCCGACTACACTATATCGGAGAAGTTTGCACTTATTAAGGATTATATTGATGGGTTGCCTTTTACCGTTGCACATGATGATTTTGATGAATATAATATGCATGTGCTTGCTGCTCCTACTTGCAATTATTATGAGAGAGGAACTATATCTCCACCTCTCTATGTTTCCAACATGATAAAATTGCAAGAAACTGTTTATACTATGCATTGGCCTTTACTTTGTGTGCATGAATTGTTCTTTTATGACAGGCCGATGCATAGGAAGAGAGTTAGGCTTCGTATTTGCTTGATATATGTTGCTTTGTGCTCACTAGTAAATGCCAAATCATTGCTAATTAAAATTGGCTTTGATATACCTTAGGATCCGGGTGGATTCACTACTTGAGCACTATATGCCTAGCTTAATGGCTTTAAAGATAGAGCTGCCAGGGAGACAACCCGGAAGTTTTAGAGAGTCATTTATTTCTGTTGTGTGCTTTTATATAGTTTAAAAACAAAAAAAATAAAGAGGGGAACCCAAAACTTTCCAAAAAGAAAAGTGAAAGTGAGATAGACGAGCATTGTGAAAGTGGGGGGCGTCCTTAAACTTGTTCATGCCCATGGAAACTTTGTGAATCTTGATTACAGAAACTTTTCAACAAAAATAATTATCCCTTGTACAATTCCATTGTATTATAAAAATAATGTGCCAAGGTTTGCCTTTAGGATGTTTACAATGCTTGTTGGTTTGTGCGGTGCAAGACAGAAACTTTGGCTGTAGTGCATGATTTTACATTTTTTACTGGAACGTCAAAAGGTTCTGATTCTTTTTGCACTGTCTTTCTATACAAATTTTTATTTTTATAATTTTGGGAGAATTTTTCAAGTATCAGAAGTATGGTGAATGTTCATATTGCTACAGACTGTTCTGTTTTTGACAGATTCTGTTTTTGATGCATAGTTTGCTTGTTTTGATGAAACTATCGATTTATATCAGTGGATTAAGCCATGGAAAAGTTATATTACAGTAGCTATAATGCAAAAACAAAATATGAATTGGTTTGCAACAGTACTTAGAGTAGTGATTTGCTTTATTATACTAACGGATCTTACCGAGTTTTCTGTTGAAGTTTTGTGTGGATGAAGTGTTCGATGATCGAGAAGGTATCGATGTGAGGAGAAGGAAGAGAGGCAAGATCTCAGGCTTGGGGATGCCCAAGGCACCCCAAGTAAATATTCAAGGAGACTCAAGCGTCTAAGCTTGGGGATGCCCCGGAAGGCATCCCATCTTTCTTCAACAAATATCGGTATGTTTTCGGATTCGTTTCGTTCATGCAATATGTGTAAATCTTGGAGCGTCTTTTGCATTTAGTTTTCACTTTTCTTTTATGCACCATGCTGGTATGAGGTTGTCCTTGGTTGATTTATAGAATGCTCATTGCACTTCACTTATATCTTTTGAGTATGGCTTTATAGAATGCTTCATGTGCTTCACTTATACATTTGAAGTTTGGATTGCCTGTTTCTCTTCACATAGAAAACCGCCATTTGTAGAATGCTCTTTTGCTTCACTTATATTTGTTAGAGTGTGGGCATATCTTTTGTAGAAAGAATTAAACTCTCTTGCTTCACTTATATCTATTTAGAGAGATGACAGGAACTGGTCATTCACATGGTTAATCATAAAATCCTACATAAAACTTGTAGATCACTGAATATGATATGTTTGATTACTTGCAATAGTTTTGCGATATAAAGATGGTGATATTAGAGTCATGCTAGTGGGTAGTTGTGGATTAGTAGAAATACTTGTGTTGAGGTTTGTGATTCCCGTAGCATGCACGTATGGTGAACCGTTATGCAACGAAGTTGGAGCATGAGGTATTTATTGATTGTCTTCCTTATGAGTGGCGGTCGGGGACGAGCGATGGTCTTTTCCTACCAATCTATCCCCCTAGGGGCATGCGTAGTAGTACTTTGCTTCGAGGGCTAATAAACTTTTGCAATAAGTATATGAGTTCTTTATGACTAATGTGAGTCCATGGATTATACGCACTCTCACCCTTCCATCATTGCTATCCTCTTCGGTACTGTGCATTGCCCTTTCTCACCTCGAGAGTTGGTGCAAACTTCGCCGGTGCATCCAAACCCCGTGATACGATACGCTCTATCACACATAAGCCTCATTATATCTTCCTCAAAACAGCCACCATACCTACCTATCATGGCATTTCCATAGCCATTCCGAGATATATTGCCATGCAAGTTCCATCATCATCATATACGTGACTTGAGCATTTATTGTCATATTGCTTTGCATGATCGTAAGATAGCTAGCATGATGTTTTCATGGCTTGTCCATTTTTTGATGTCATTGCTACGCTAGATCATTGCACATCCCGGTACATCGCCAGAGGCATTCATATAGAGTCATATCTTTGTTCTAGTATCGAGTTGTAATATTGAGTTGTAAGTAAATAAAAGTGTGATGATCATCATTATTAGAGCATTGCCCCAAGAAAAAAAAGAGAGGCCAAAGAAGCCTAAATAAAAAAAGGGGGGCCAAAGAAGCCCTCCAAAAAAAAGGGCAATGTTACTATCCTTTTACCACACTTGTGATTCAAAGTAGCACCATGTTCTTCATGATAGAGAGTCTCTTATTTTGTCACAGTCATATACTAGTGGGAATTTTCATTATAGAACTTGGCTTGTATATTCTGATGATGGGCTTCCTAAAATGCCCGAGGTCTTCATGAGCAAGCAAGTTGGATGCACACCCACTTAGTTTTCAGTTCGAGCTTTCATACACTTATAGCTCTAGTGCATCCGTTGCATGGAAATCTCTACTCCTTGCATTGACATCAATTGATGGGCATCTCCATAGCCCGTTGATTAGCCATGTCGATGTGAGACTTTCTCCTTTTTTGTCTTCTCCACACAACCTCCACCATCATATTATATTCCACCTATAGTGCTATGTCCATGGCTCACGCTCATGTATTGCGTGAGGGGTGAAAAGGCTGAAGCGTGTTAAAAAGTATCAACCAATTGCTCGGCTTGTCATCGGGGTTGTGCATGATTTGAATATTTTGTGTGGTGAAGATGGAGCATAGCCAGACTATATCATTTTGTAGGGATAACTTTCTTTGGCCTTGTTATTTTGAAAAGACATGATTGCTTTATTAGTATGCTTGAAGTATTATTGTCTTAATGTCAAATGATAGACTATTGCTTTGAATCACTCGTGTCTTAATATTCATGCCATGATTAGATACATGATCAAGATTATGCTAGGTAGCATTCCACATCAAAAATTATCTTTTTTATCATTCACCTACTCGAGGACAAGTAGGAATTAAGCTTGGGGATGCTGATACGTCTCCATCGTATCTATAATTTTTGATTTTTCCATGCCAATATTCTACAACTTTCATATACTTTTGGCAACTTTTTATACTATTTTTGGGACTAACATATTGATCCAGTGCCCAGTGCCAGTTCCTGTTTGTTGCATGTTTTATGTTTCACAGAAACCCCATATCAAACGGAATCCTAACGGGATAAAAACGGACGGAGAATATTTTTGGAATATTTGGAGAATATGGGAAGAAGAATCAACGCGAGACGGTGCCCGGGGTGGCCACGAGGCAGGGGGCGCGCCTGCCCCCCTCGTGGGCCACCCGTAAGGCGGTTACTGCTCTTCTTCGGCCGCAAGAAAGCTAATTTTCGGAGAAAACTCTGGGCGAAGGTTTCAATCCAATCGGAGTTACGGATCTCCATATATATACAAAACGGTGAAAGGGCAGAATCAAGAACGCAGAAATAGAGAGAGACAGAGAGCCAGGTCCAATCTCGGAGGGGCTCTCGCCCCTCCCATGCCATGGAGGCCATGGACCAGAGGGGAAACCCTTCTCCCATCTAGGGAGAAGGTCAAGGAAGAAGAAGAAGGAGGGGGCTCTCTCCCCCTCTCTCCCGGTGGCGTCGGAACGCCGCCGGGGCCATCATCATCACCGCAATCTACATCAACACCTCCGCCATCTTCACCAACATCTCCATCACCTTCCCTCCTCTA
This sequence comes from Triticum aestivum, assembly GCF_018294505.1. NCBI lineage: Eukaryota > Viridiplantae > Streptophyta > Magnoliopsida > Poales > Poaceae > Triticum > Triticum aestivum. The sequence goes on from NC_057799.1 coordinate 356,796,069, forward strand.
TCTACAGCGGTCCACTCTCCCGCAACCCGCTGTACCCTCTACTTGAACATGGTGCTTTATGCTTCATATTATTATCCAATGATGTGTTGCCATCCTATGATGTCTGAGTAGATTCTCGTTGTCCTATCGGTGGTTGATGAATTGCTATGATTGATTTAATTTGCTTGTGGGTATGTTGCTATCCTTTGGTGCCCATCATATGAGCGCGCGCGTGGATCACACCATAGGGTTAGTTGTATGTTGATAGGACTATGTATTGGAGGGCAAGAGTGACAGAAGCTTCAACCTAGCATAGAAATTGATGCATACGGGATTGAAGGGGGACCAATATATCTTAATGCTATGGTTGGGTTTTATCTTAATGAACGTTAGTAGTTGCGGATGCTTGCTAATAGTTCCAAACATAAGTGCCTAGAATTCCAAGTCAGGGATGACATGCTAGCAGTGGCCTCTCCCACATAAAACTTGCTATCGGTCTAGCAAAGTAGTCAATTGCTTAGGGACAATTTCGCAACTCCTACCACCACTTTTCCACACTCGCTATACTAACTTTATTGCTTCTTTATCTAAACAGCCCCTACTTTTTATTTACGTGCTTTTATTATCTTGCAAACCTATCCAAAAACACCTACAAAGTACTTCTAGTTTCATACTTGTTCTAGGTAAAGCGAACGTCAAGCGTGCGTAGAGTTGTATCGGTGGTCGATAGAACTTGAGGGAATATTTGTTCTACCTTTAGCTCCTCGTTGGGTTCGACACTCTTACTTATAGAAAGAGGCTACAATTGATCCCCTATACTTGTGGGTTATCACCCATCCGTTAGCTTAGCATAATGATCGTTTAGTTTTATTGCTATTGCTTTCATCATGACTTATACATGTTCCTCTAACAATGAGATTATGCAACTCCCGAATACCGAAGTAACACCTTGTGTGCTATCAAACGTCACAACATAACTGGGTGATTATAAAGATGCTCTACAGGTGTCTCCGATGGTGTTTGTTGAGTTGGCATAGATCGAGATTAGGATTTGTCACTCCGTGTATCGGAGAGGTATCTCTGGGCCCTCTCGGTAATGCTCATCACTATAAGCCTTGCAAGCAATGTGACTAATGAGTTAGTTGTGGGATGATGCATTATGGAACGAGTAAAGAGACTTGTCGGTAATGATATTGAACTAGGTATGATGATACCGACGATCGAATCTCGGGCAAGTAACATACCGATGACAAAGGGAACAACATATGTTGTTATGCGGTTTGACTGATAAAGATCTTCGTAGAATACATAGGAGCCAATATGAGAATCCAGGTTCCGCTATTGGTTATTGATCAGAGATGTGTCTCGGTCATGTCTACATAGTTCTCGAACCCATAGGGTCTGCATGCTTAACGTTCGATGACGATTTGTATTATGAGTTATGTGATTTGATGACCGAAGTTTGTTCAGAGTCCTGGATGGGATCACGGACATGACGAGGAGTCTCAAAATGGTCGAGAGGTAAAGATTCATATATTGGAAGGTTACATTCGGACACCGAAATGGTTCGGGTCGTTTCAGATGAGTTTCGGAGTATCGGGGGTTACCAGAACCCCCCCCCCCCCCGGGAAAGATATGGGCCTTATGGGCCATAGGAGGGAGGCTAACCAGCCCACAAGGGGCTGGTGCGCCCCCCACAGGGGAGGAGGTCGAATTGGACTTGGGAAGGGGGCGCCACCCCCCTTTCCTTCTCCTACTCCCTCTCCTTCCCCTTTTCCCCCTCTGGTAGAAGGAAAAAAGGGTGGGGCCGAATCCTACTAGGACTGGAGTCCTAGTAGGACTCCCTCTCCCTGGCGCGCCCCTTGTTGGCCGGCCTCCTCCTCCTCCCCTCCTTTATATACGTGGGTAGGGGGTACCCCAAAGGCACAACACACAAGTTGATCTTTTACCCGTGTGTGGTGCCCCCTCCACAGTTACACACCTCGGTCATATCGTCGTAGTGCTTAGGCGAAGCCCTGCGCAGGTGAACTTCATCATCATCATCACCACGCCGTCGTGCTGACGAAACTCTCCCTCGGCCTCAACTGGATCAAGAGTACGAGGAACGTCATCGAGCTGAACGTGTGCTGAACATGGAGGTGTCGTACGTTCGGTGCTAGGATCAGTCGGATCGTGAAGACGTACGATGTCGGGGATATACCCCGCGGCGTAAACCGGACGGAAGTATAACCCGGCCGGACTTGGTGGTTTACTTGAGACCCGGCCGAGACTTAACGATTCATTGGCGACCCGTTTGGACCTGGCGGTTTACGATTCATTGGTAATCCGGCAGGCGGGTCAGAGGAGCGACAAGACCCGGTGGCCCAACGGGCGGTTCATGAAGGCCGGTTCATACTATGGTGGGCCGGTTTAAGAGGAAAGGCGTGAGGAATATTTGTTTTACAAGGAGTTAAGACCTGGACTTGTATCCGGTCTGTATTAGAGATAGACTAGTCCTAATCCTAATAGGACTCCACATATAGCCCGCCCCTTCAACATATATAAGGAGGGGCAGGGCTCCCCAAAGAGGGACAAGCAAAAAGAAACAATCTCTAGGGCTAGACACAAGAGCCGGTTTACGGCGACTACCTCGTGATGATAATGAGACCTAGCCACAAACAGCATGTAGGGTTGTTACCGGATGATGTTTCCCGGGGCCCGAAGCTGTCTAAACCCTTGTCTTGTGTGTTGATCCGCCCTGCGTCTCTCGTCTCACTCAACCCCTCTCAAGCTACCACATAGATGCGTTGGCCTCGCAACTAAGTCCTGACACTAAGGACATCTGCCGTGACAAAACCACGACAGTTGGCGCCCACCGTGGGCCTGCGCACGGTGGTGTTGAGTTCTTGGAGGGATCTCTTCCAGGAATCAAGAAGCTCGCGATTCACCAGATGAAGAAAAGCCAGAGAACAAATTGTATAGGATAACCCGGCATGAAACAGCCTTACGGCAGGGTCAAAAAGTTCGTCGTTTAAGATCAGAATCATGGTTCCGGAGCTGGCATATTCAAAATTGGAGATGAGAATTAGGGATGTGCGTCGTACGCCGCTACGAAGTCGCCAACGTTGATTTGACGCCTCCGCTGTCCGAGTACAGGTTTTGGAAAATTGCTAAGCCGTGTCAAAGAGGAAATAGTACAAGGATTGTAATCAAGGGTAAAGCAGCACGCGTGAGGAGTCATCACAGCAGTTGTTTTACATGGACTAAAATCGAGTATTTAAGGGAGGAATCCAGTGCTAAAGCATCCAACACCCTAGTGCTACTACATGGCCAGCACCGAGATCGAGAATTGATTGCTACTCCATGTAATATCCAGATGGGCACGTACGTGGGACAAAACGACAAGAGGAGGACTCGGTCAACCTCATCATTGCCGCCCGCGTGCTCCTTCCATGACTCGCGCGTCGCCTCGCACCGCGCCCGGCCGCCGTCAAGCCGCCTCCCGCTCGGACTCGCCTCCTCCATCTTGGCCTCAAGTCGCTAAATCGCTGTCTCTTCGAGTCGCCGTCGGGCCTCGGCATCTGACCGCGTTGCGACCCTCGCTTCCGCGCTAAACTGCTTCGCCTCGTGCTCAAGCCACGGGGCTCCATCTCCACTACTCTGGGCCACCCGCGCTGGCTATCCGCCCCTACCGTGCTGAGCCGCCCGTCACCACAATCTCCTCTGGCTATTGAGCCGCCGCGCTGCGTTGAGCCGCCGGAGCCATGTTGAACCGCCCCTGCCGTGTTGAGCCGCGGGGGCCATATTGAGTCGATGGGATGAGTAACCAATCAGCATTTGCGAGGGTAGGAGAGAGTAGCTAAATGCCTATTGCAAGTACTGGAAGTTGATTCGTGGAATGGATCATCCGTCGTCCGGACAATCAGGTGATATCTATCTGTTTAAAGTTTATTAGCGTACATTGTTTTCTGTCAAAGAACTAGTTTATCTTTGCCTTGGTCTACAATATTGTTTATGCAGGGCAATTATTTATGACAAAAAGTGATATTATACCATGGGGATGGAGGCACGCCAATATCTTTTGGCACAGGTGGTCGTCGTTACTCAACGGACTCCCGCACCGGCTTACAACGCCATGGCCGTCTCTCGTGATTGCGTCGGCTTACAACGACGTGGCCGTCTTTCGCGACCACGCCAGTTTACAACAAGGAGGACAACTTGCCCGTCCGCACCGGTTTACAACACCGCGGCCGGTTCATCTGTCTGTGCGCCTCAGATGTTGCGGTCGTCTTTACCGTCCGTCTCTCGCGGCCTGGTCTACATCAACACACTGGGCCGCACTTGTCTGCATGAGCTGTTTATTGAGTATGAGCAAGTCACAGCTTGGGTAGCCCGGTTTTATTTCAACAAAATGGAGGCAAATTATCATATACTATCAACCGCCGTCTGCACTAGGTGGTTCAATGGGCAGGCGCACAAGTCACCGCCACTACAGTTTGGTTAACTTTGAATCACTAGTTGGAAGGAACCATTGGCCGAGTTGCTGACACGGCTCATACGGGATCATTTACAACCCGCCGCAGTCACCTCAACCTTCTGTGGATTCACATCGTGCTATCAACACCAATGATATATAAGTTATGCCGGTTTATATCACGGTCAAAATATGGAGAATCTCAAGCCAACTCCTCGAGTCACCTTTGAGACTCGGGGGCTACGATGACATGATTCAGCAAATCTTGCCAGTTTCAGCAAATTTAAGAACCCCAGGACGATGGAGGGACAGATAACCCGGTCCCGGTGGCTACTGTTATATTGATGAAAATTTAAAGGCCGTCAGAAAACTTCCGGTTTAGAAAGTATATGACAGTTACAAAATCCCGGCTCAATGAAGAAGTTCCGGGTCATCAGAAAGGATTCCGGTTTAAAATCTGGCTCAATGGAGGTCAGTCTCACTGAAGCTCTCAATATCCGGTTTACAATCCGGTTCAAGGGAAATCTATTCTCCCACAAAGCTCTGAAGCGCTCAAATCCGGTTTAACAATGTCCGGTTCAAAAAGGAATTAATTTCTCGCAAGTTCGAGTTTAAAGGCCGTCGAAAATTTCCGGCTGAAAATGAAGATTCCGGTTTAAAATCCGGTTCAAGGGAAAGATGTCTCCCACAAAGCTTTGAAGCTCTCAATATCCAGTTCAAAATCCCGGTTCAAGAAGAATTTATCTCTTGCAAAAAGTTAAAGGGTGCCAAAGAGGACCTGCTGCCATGTGGCGCGGTTCAAACATGGGTATCATGCCTTATTGGCTTATCATATTATTGATCACTTGGGGGCTTAGTCGTATCCGAACCATAGCTACACCTCTTGATCGGTGCAATGCCACAGCATCACTTGGGGGCTTGGTCGTATCCGAACCATAGCTACACCTCTTGATCGGCGCAATGCCACAGCATCACTTGGGGGCTTGGTCGTATCCGAACCATAGCTACACCTCTTGATCGGCGCAATGCCACAGCATCACTTGGGGGGCTTGGTCGTATCCGAACCATAGCTACACCTCTTGATCGGCGCAATGCCACAGCATCACTTGGGGGCTTGGTCGTACCCGAACCATAGCTACACCTCTTGATCGGCGCAATGCCACAGCATCACTTGGGGGCTGGGTCGTATCCGAACCACAGTCACACCTCTTGATCGGCTCAAAGCCACATCAATCCGGGGCCAAAGAGAGTGTTGTAAAACAACAGCTCAAACATAGGCACCCATTGAGCACAGCTCACAATATTGCTTGGGGATTCTTTGCTGTCGAATTTGGGGCCTGGCAGCCCGTGAAAAGCCTCGACTACAGGTTTTCATCTGCTTTTATTTGCTAAGTTTTTTCTCCTTTGATGAGATTTATGATGTTTTTGATAAACCGGCGTTCATTAACCCGGTTCGGCTTTCAACTACAAGTTGTCAGTACATGATCAATTATAATCCGGTGTTTATTAACCCGGTCTGGTTTCGACTATAAGTTGCCAGTATTATATATGGTTAATCCGGTGTTTATCACAACCCGGCACGGTTTTATCATAAACCGGCACAATATGGAAGAAGTTATCAGTACTCAAGATTGGGGTTATCACCTTTACTACAATAAAGTTGGCAAACCAATGATGTGATTTAATGTCACAGGTATGATATATTTCATATTTGATTATTCTTAAGTGCAGCCTTGGTTATCAACCCAGGTTATATGTTGGGCATTATGACCCGTCCGGCGGTAAACCGCCAGGACACTTTAAACTTGTTGTATGCAGAAACAGGTTGAATAAAGCATAATTATAAATCACCGGTGTTTATTAACTCAGCCTGGCTTTAAGACGATAAGTCGTCAGTGTATGATGAGAAATTATCCGGTGTTTGTTAACCCGGCCTGGCTTTGGACTATAAGTCGCCAGTATATATTTGGATTGCGCCATTGGAATCATGCGCTCATAAATCATTGGGTATAAGTTCAAATCTTTAACAGCCAACATGGCTGGATTTTTATTATGGTTATCAATAAACAGTATTATGATTAAGGTTTTCAAAGTCGCTTTAGCGCAATGGATATTATTTTATCGATGGATATGATTTATTCCACAATGGAAGGAGTAGTCGAGAGTCGCTGCAGGCTTACAACCCGGCACTTGGGGGCTAGATTATTCAAATTGAGATTATATCAAATATGCAAATCTCATGCCGCTGCAAGCATGCACCATGACACTTGGGGGCTAATGCAAAGTCATTTTTATTGGCCTTATTGAAGACTCGACTCATCACATCATAATGAGCCGGCCCTTGGGGGCTACCAATTGCTCCTGTCAAAATTCAAGCCCTACGATGGAGGCTACATTATAAGATGTTATTTTCATTGAAGTATATATCAAGTCCCAGTTCAGTATTACCTTAATGAGTCGGCCCTTGGGGGCTACACATCACTGCTCAAGTCTACATGATTATATTTACAAAGTCCCTGCTCATTATTGCATAATGACCCGGCCCTTGGGGGCTACACTGATTGAAGTTTTTATAAGCAATTACAAGTCCCAGGTTGCTGCAAGCATGACAACCCGGTACTTGGGGGCTACAACATATATGGAGTATTCAGTTTTTACTAGAGATGAACAACATGGATTCCTTCAAAGTGGCAGTAATTATATGGAAACAAGTCTCAAATCATCACTTTGTTCTGTTCAAGACTTGGGGGCTACAAGTAATATGGATATAAGGGAGAAATATCTTCCGATTTTCAGTTTTGAGCAAACCAGATTGACCCGGCATCACCAATCATTATGACCCGGTGTCTGCAACAATCATGAACCGGCGTTGGCAACAATCATAACCCGGAATTATCAGTTTTTATAACCCGGCAGTGTTGGCAATGATAAACTGGCAAGTTTCTACATCTTCAAACCGGTTGAATATCAGATGAGTATTTCAAAACCAATATTTCTTAAACCGGCGCTTTGGAAGCCGACTCAAGTGGATTATTCTTCACAATATTTCTCTGTGAGAAACCAATGTCAGCAAATTGAGTATGAAGCTGGCTTGTTAACCCGGATTTTCTAGAAGGAGGAAATGACAAGGACTTAAGGATCATCAGATGCCGGTTTACAAGAATTCTTAACCCGGAGCATAATCTGTCAAATTTGTTCTTGTGTTTGTTTTACAGGATCAGTTTAACATGGATAAATCCAAATTAAACTGGGGGCTAATGTCGAGGATATACCCCGCGGCGTAAACCGGCCGGAAGTATAACCCGGCCGGACTTGGCGGTTTACTTGAGACCCGGCTGAGACTTAACGATTCACTGGCGACCCGTTTGGACCTGGCGGTTTACGATTCATTGGTAATCCGGCAGGCGGGTCAGAGGAGCGACAAGACCCGGTGGCCCAACGGGCGGTTCATGAAGGCCGGTTCATACTATGGTGGGCCAGTTTAAGAGGAAAGGCGTGAGGAATATTTGTTTTACAAGGAGTTAAGACCTGGACTTGTATCCGGTTTGTATTAGAGATAGACTAGTCCTAATCCTAATAGGACTCCACATATAGCCCGCCCCTTCAACATATATAAGGAGGGGCAGGGCTCCCCAAAGAGGGACAAGCAAAAAGAAACAATCTCTAGGGCTAGACACAAGAGCCGTTTACGGCGACTCCCTCGTGATGATAATGAGACCTAGCCACAAACGGCATGTAGGGTTGTTACCGGATGATGTTTCCCGGGGCCCGAAGCTGTCTAAACCCTTGTCTTGTGTGTTGATCCGCCCTGCGTCTCTCGCCTCACTCAACCCCTCTCAAGCTACTACATAGATGCGTTGGCCTCATGACTAAGTCCTGACACTAAGGACATCTGCCGTGACAAAACCACGACATACGACTACATCAACCGCGTTGATAAACGCTTCCACTTTCGGTCTATGAGGGTACGTGGACACACTCTCCCCGCTCGTTGATATGCTTCTCCTAGATAGATCTTGCGTGATCGTAGAATTTTTTTTGAAATACTATGTTCCCCAACAGTGGCATCCGAGCTAGGTATATGCGTAGATGTTATATGCACGAGTAGAACACAACGAGTTGTGGGCGATAATAGTCATACTGCTTACCAGCAACATCTTACTTTGATTCGGTGGTATTGTTGGATGAAGCGGCCCGGACCGACATTACATGACCACGTTCATGAGACTGGTTCTACCGACGTGCTTTGCACACAGGTGGATGGCGGGTGTCTGTTTCTCCAACTTTAGTTGAATCGAGTTTGACTACGCCCGGTCCTTGTTGAAGGTTAAAACAGCACACTTGACGAAAAATCGTTGTGGTTTTGATGCGTAGGTAAGAACGGTTCTTGCTAGAAGCCCGTGGCAGCCACATAAAACTTGCAACAACAAAGTAGAGGACGTCTAACTTGTTTTTGCAGGGCATGTTGTGATGTGATATGGTCAAGACGTGATGAGATATAAATTGCTGTATGAGATGATCATGTTTTGTTAAAGTTATCGGCAACTGGCAGGAGCCTTATGGTTGTCTCTTTATTGCATAATATGCAAGCGCCATATAATTGCTTTACTTTATCGCTATGCGATAGCAATAGTTGGTGAGATGACCATGTGATGACACGTTGATAAAGATCAAGATGATGGAGATCATGGTGTCATGCCGGTGACGATAGAGAGATCATGACGGTACTTTGGAGATGGAGATCAAAGGCACAAGATGATGATGGCCAAATCATGTCACATATTTTGATTGCATGTGATGTTTATTTTTTATGCATCTTATTTTGCTTAGTACGACGGTAGCATTATGAGATGATCCCTTACTAAAATTTTAAGGTATAAGTGTTCTCCCTGAGTATGCACCATTGCGACAGTTCTTCGTGCTGAAACACCATGTGACGATCGGGTGTGATAAGCTCTACGTTCACATACAACGGGTGCAAGCCAGTTTTGCACATGCAGAATACTCAGGTTAAACTTGATGAGCCTAGCATATGCAGATATGGCCTCGGAACACTGAGACCGAAAGGTCGAATGTGAATCATATAGTAGATATGATCAACATAGTGATGTTCACCATTGAAAGCTACTCCATCTCACGTGATGATAGGACATGGTTTAGTTGATATGGATCACGTGATCATTTAGATGACTAGAGGGATGTCTACCTAAGTGGGAGTTCTTAAGTAATTTGATTAATTGAACTTAAATTTATCATTAACTTAGTCCTGGTAGTATTTGCATATCTATGTTGTAGATCAATTGCTCATGTGTAGCTTCCCCGTTTTATTTATGATATGTTCCTAGAGAAAACTAAGTTGAAAGTTGATAGTAGAAATGATGCGGACTAGGTCCATGATCTGAGGATTATCCTCATTGCTGCACAGAAGAATTATGTCCCTGATGCACCGCTAGGTGACAGAACTATTGCAGGAGCAAATGCAGATGTTATGAACGTTTGACAAGCTCGGTATGATGACTACTTGATAGTTTAGTGCACCATGCTTTACGTCTTAGAACCGGGACTTCAAAAATGTTTTGAAACGCCATGGAGTATATGAGATGTTCCAAGAGTTGAAATTGGTATTTCAGACTCATGCCCGAGTCGAGAGGTATGAGACCTCTGACAAGTATTTTTGCCTACAAGATGGAGGAGAATAGCTCAACCAGTGAGCATGTGCTCAGAATGTCTGAGTACTACAATCACTTTAATCAAGTGGGAGTTAATCTTCCAGATAAGATAGTGATTGACAGAGTTCTCTAGTCACTATCACCAAGTTACTAGAACTTCGTGATGAACTATAATATGCAAGGGATGACAAAAATGATTCCCCGAGCTCTTCGCGATGCTGAAATCGGCGAAGGTAGAAATCAAGAAAAGCATCAAGTGTTGATGCTTGACATGACCACTAGTTTCAAGTAAAAGGGCAAAGGAAAAGAAAGGGAACTTCAAGAAAGAATGACAAGCAAGTTGCCACTCCCGTGAAGAAACCCAAAGCTAAACCTAAGCCTGAAACTGAGTGCTTCTACTGCAAAGGGAATGGTCACTGGAAGCGGAACTAACCCAAATACTTGGCGGATAAGAAGGATGGCAAAGTGAAAGGTATATTTGATATACATGTTATTGATGTGTACTTTACTAGTGTTCATAGTAACCCCAGGGTATTTGATACCGGTTCAGTTGCTATGATTAGTAACTTGAAACATGAGTTGCAAAATGAACAAAGACTAAGTTATGGGCAAAGTGACGATGTGTGTTGGAAATGATTCCAAGGTTGATAAGATCACCATCACACACTCCCTCTACCTTCGAGATTAGTGTTGGACCAAAATAAATGTTATTTGGTGTTTGCGTTGAGCATGAATATGATTGGATCATGTTTATTGCGATACGGTTATTCATTTAAGTCAAAGAATCATTGTTGTTCTGTTTACATGAATAAAACCTTCTATGGTCATACACTTAATATAAATGGTTTATCAAATCTTGATCGTAATGATATACATATTCATAATATTGATGCCAAAAGATACAAAGTTAATAATGATAGTGCAACTTATTTGTGGCACTGCCGTTTGGGTCATATTGATCTAAAGCGCATGAAGAAACTCCATGCTGATGGGATTTTGGAATCACTTGATGCTTGTGAACCATGCCTCATGGGCAAGATGACTAAGACTCCGTTCTCCGGAACAATGGAGCGAGCAGCTGACTTGTTGGAGATAATACATACTGATGTATGCCATCCGATAAGTGTTGAGGCTCGCGGCGGGTATCGTTATTTTCTGACCTTCACAGATGATTTGAGCAGATATGGGTATATTTACTAAATGAAACACAAGTCTAAAACATTTGAAAAGTTCAAAGAATTTCAGAGTGAAGTGGAAAATCATCGTAACAAGAATATAAAGTTTCTACAATCTGAGCGCGGAGGCAAATATTTGAGTTACGAGTTTGGCCTTCATTTAAAACAATGTGGAATAGTTTCACAACTCACGCCACCTGGAACACCACAGTGTAATGGTGTGTCTGAATGTCGTAACCGTGCTTTATTAGTATGGTGCGATCTATGATGTCTCTTACCGATTTACCACTATCGTTTTGGGGTTATGCATTAGAGACAACTGCATTCACGTTAAATAGGGCACCATCTAAATCCGTTGAGACGACACCATATGAACCATGGTTTGGTAAGAAACCTGAGTTGTCGTTTCTTAAAGTTTGGGGCTGCGATGCTTATGTGAAAAAAGCTTCAACCTGATAAGCTCGAACCCAAATCGGAGAAATGTGTCTTCATAGGATATCCAAAGGAAACTGTTGGATACACCTTCTATCACAGATCCGAAGGCAAGATATTCGTTGCTAAGAATGGATCCTTTCTAGAGAAGGAGTTTCTCTCGAAAGAAGTGAGTGGGAGGAAAGTAGAACATGATGAGGTAGTTGTACCTCCTCTCGAATTGAAAAATGGTTCATCACAGAAATCAGTTCAAGTGATGCCTACACCAATCAGTGAGGAAGTTAATGATGATGATCATGAAACTTCAGATCAAGTTACTACCGAACCTCGTAGGTCAACCAGAGTACGATCGACACCATAGTGGTACGGTAATCCTGTTCTGGAAGTCATGTTACTAGACCATGATGAACCTACGAACTATGAGGAAGCGATGATGAGCCCAGATTCCGATAGATGGCTTGAGCCCATGAAATCTGAGATAGAATCCATGTATGAGAACAAAGTGTGGACTTTGGTGGACTTGCCCGATGATCGTCAAGCCATTGAGAATAAATGGATCTTCAAGAGGAAGACAGACGCTGATAGTAGTGTTAATATCTACAAAGCTCGACTTGTTGAAAAGGGTTTTTGACAAGTTCAAGGTGTTGACTACGATGAGATTTTCTCACTCGTATCGATGCTTAATGTCTGTCCGAATCATGTTAGCAATTGCCACATTTTATGAAATCTGACAAATGGATGTCAAAAATGCTTTCCTTAATAGATTTATTAAAGGAGATTTGTATATGATACAACCAAAAGGTTTTGTCAATCCTAAAGGTGCTAACAAAATGTGCAAGCTCCAGTGATCCATCTATGGACTGGTGCAAGCATCTCGGAGTTGGAATATACGCTTTGATAAGTTGATCAAAGCATATAGTTTTATACAGACTTGCGGTGAAGCCTGTATTTACAAGAAAGTGAGTGGGAGCACTACAGCCTTTCTGATAAGTATATGTAAATGACATATTGTTGATCAGAAATGATGTAGAATTTTCTAGAAAGCATAAAGGAGTGTTTGAAAGGAGTTTTTCAAAGAAAGACCTCGGTGAAGCTGCTTACATGTTGGGCATCAAGATCTATAGAGATAGATCAAGATGCTTGATAAAAAATTTCAATGAGTACATACCTTGACAAGATTTTTGAAGTAGTTCATAATGGAACGGTCAAAGAAGGAGTTCTTGCCTGTATTGCAAGGTGTAAAGTTGAGTAAGACTCAAAACACGACCACGGCAGAAAATAGAAAGAGAATGAAAGTCATTCCCTATGCCTTAGCCATAGGTTCTATAAAGTATGCTATGCTGTGTACCAAACCTATTGTGTACCTTGCCATGAGTTTGGCAAGGGGGTATGATATTGATCCAGGAGTGGATCACTTGACAACGGTCAAAATTATCCTTAGAAGACTAAGGAGATATTTCTCGGTTATGGAGGTGACAAAAAGTTCGTCGTAAAGGGTTACGTCGATGCAAGCTTTGACACTGATCCGGATGACTCTAAATCTCAATCTGGATACATATTGAAAGTGGAAGCAATTAGCTAAAGTAGCTCCGTGCAGGGCATTGTAGACATGGAAATTTGCAAAATACATACGGATCTGAATGTAGCAGACCCATTGACTAAACTTCTTTCACAAGCAAAACATGATCACTCTTTGGGTGTTAATCACACATAGCAATGTGAACTAGATTATTGACTCTAGTAAACCCTTTGGGTATTAGTCACATGGAGATGTGAACTAATCACATAAAGATATGAACTATTGGTGTTAAATCACATGACGATGTGAACTAGATTATTGACTCTAGTGCAAGTGGGAGACTGAAGGAAATATGCCCTAGAGGCAATAATAAAGTTGTTATTTATATTTCCTTATATCCTGATAAATGTTTATTATTCATGCTAGAATTTTATTAACCGGAAACTTAGTACATGTGTGAATACATAGACAAAACAGAATGTCCCTAGTATGCCTCTACTTGACTAGCTCGTTAATCAAAGATGGTTAAGTTTCCTGACCATAGACATGTGTTGTCATTTGATGAATAGGATCACATCATTAGGAGAATGATGTGATGGACAAGACCCATCCGTTAGCTTAGCATAATGATCGTTTAGTTTTATTGCTATTGCTTTCATCATGACATATACATGTTCCTCTAACTATGAGATTATGCAACTCCCGAATACCGAAGGAACACCTTGTGTGCTATCAAATGTCACAACGTAACTGGGTGATTATAAAGATGCTCTACAGGTGTCTTCGATGGTGTTTGTTGAGTTGGCATAGATAGAGATTAGGATTTGTCACTCGGTGTATTGGAGAGGTATCTCTGGGCCCTCTCGGTAATGCTCATCACTATAAGACTTGCAAGCAATGTGACTAATGAGTTAGTTGCGTGATGATGCATTACTGAACGAGTAAAGAGACTTGCCGGTAACGAGATTGAACTAGGTATGATGATACTGACGATCGAATCTCGGGCAAGTAACATACCGATGACAAAGGGAACAACGTATGTTGTTACGCGGTTTGACCGATCTTCGTAGAATATGTAGGAGCCAATATGAGCATCCAGGTTCCGCTATTGCTTATTGACCGAAGATGTGTCTCGGTCATGTCTACATAGTTCTCAAACCCCTAGGGTCCGCACGCTTAACGTTCGATGACGATTTGTATTATGAGTTATGTGATTTGATGACCGAAGTTTGTTCGGAGCCTCGGATGAGATCATGGACATGACGAGGAGTCTCGAAATGGTCAAGAGGTAAAGATTCATATATTGGAAGGTTACATTCGGACACCGGAACGGTTCGGGTCGTTTCGGATGAGTTTCAGAGTACCGGGGGTTACCGGAACCCCCCCCCCCCCGGGGAAAGATATGGTCCTTATGGGCCATAGGAGGGCCAACCCACAAGGGGCCGGTGCGCCCCCCACAAGGGAGGGGGCCGAATTGGACTTGGGAAGGGGACGCCCCCCCTTTCCTTCTCCTACTCCCTCTCCTTCCCCTTTTCCCCCTCCGGTAGAAAGAAAAAAGGGTGGGGCCGAATCCTACTAGGACTGGAGTCCTAGTAGGACTCCCCTCTCCCTGGTGCGCCCCTTGTTGGCCGGCCTCCTCCTCCCCTCCTTTATATACGGGGGTAGGGGGTACCCCAAAGTCACAACACACAAGTTGATCTTTTACCCGTGTGCGGTGCCCCCTCCACAGTTACACACCTCTGTCATATTGTCGTAGTGCTTAGGCGAAGCCCTGCGCCGGTGAACTTCATCATCATCATCACCACGCCGTCGTGCTGACGAAACTCTCCCTCGGCCTCAACTGGATCAAGAGTACGAGGGACGCATCGAGCTGAACGTGTGCTGAACACGGAGGTGCCGTACGTTCGGTGCTAGGATTGGTCGGATCGTGAAGACATATGACTACATCAACCGCGTTGATAAACGCTTCCGCTTTCGGTCTACGAGGGTACGTGGACACACTCTCCCTGCTGTTGCTATGCTTCTCCTAGATAGATCTTGCGTGATTGTAAGATTTGTTTTTGAAATACTACATTCCCCAACAGCTGGGTCTTCGGGCAGCGGAGCCGGACATTTGATCCGCTTCGCCTTCTTCGTCCAACCCTGAAGGAGAAGGGGAAGGCTTAACATACTCCTCGAAACTGCAAGTAGAGGTCATGTTTGTAAATCTGAAAACTTACTGGAGTGGCTAGGTGATCGCAGTCGAGGCCGAGGTCTTCGGTCGTTCCTGGCCATGACTTCTGGGCCTTGAAAAGCAGCTTCCGGATCTCTTCGTGTGTCATGCCGAAGAATCACTACAGGGTCCGAGGGTCGGCCGGATTGAACTCCCACATATGGAGAGTGTGACGCTGGCAGGGGAGAATCCGGCGAAAAAGCATCACCTGGATCACATCGGCGAGACTGGTGTTCTTCTCTATCATACCCTTGACGCGCTTCTGCAGCGTCATCACCTCGTCGGATGACACCCAATCCAGGCCCTTTTTAACCCATGATGTGAGCCACATTGGAGGCCCGGATTTGAACACAGGAGTGGCGGCCCATTTGGCGTCGTGAGGTTCCGTGTTATAGAACCACTCCTATTGCCATCCCTTCACGGTCTCCACAAAAGCCCCCAGGGGCCAGGTGACGTTAGGGAGCTTTCTCACCATGGCGCCGCCGCACTCCGCATGTTGACCGTCGACCACTTTCGGCTTCACATTGAAGACCTTGAGCCATAATCCAAAGTGGGGGGAATGCGGAGGAACGCCTCACACACAACGATGAATGTCGAGATGTAGAGGAAGGAATTTGGGGCTAGATCGTGGAAGTCTAGCCCGTAATAGAACATGAGCCCGCGGACAAAAGGGTGGAGAGGAAACCCTAATCCGCGAAGAAAGTGGGGGGATGAACACTACCCTCTCGTTGGGCTCCGGGGTGGGGATGATCTGCTTTTTGGCAGGGAGCCGGTGGGCAATGTCCGCGGCCAAATACCCCGCTTCCCGGAGTTCCTTGACGTTCTCCTCCGTGACGGAGGAGGCCATCCACTTGCCCTGCGCGCCAGATCCAGACATGGCCGGAGTGTTTGGTGGGAACAGAAAAGATTGGAGCTTGGGCGCTGGAGCTCGAGGGCGGATGGGCTGAGGAGGAAGAAGGCGTGGGGTAAAAAGATGGATCCTTATCCTCTTATAAAGGCAGTGAATATCAATCGCCCTCCCCACAAGCCTTAAAACTCGCCTATTCCCAAGGGGTCGTGCAAACGGCACGGTTAGATTACCCAAACCCGTATTGATGAGAATCCCGCAATAAGGGGACACGATCTCTGCTTTGACAAAACGTGTCAATGAAGACCGTGCCTCGAAACGCGAAGCGGGAGGCTGAAAAACGGTTCGAAATAATAATAATAAGGCCAGGACATAACGTCTCGCCGAAAAAGCTGTCAGTAGACATGACTTATTTTGTTTAAGTATTTCACCCTCATGGTTCAGGGTTGTAGCTATTATACAGAGCCGGATATAGTTCTTTTGTTCATCTGCTTTGGAGTGTTCGGAGGAGGAACCCGCCTTGCAATGCCGAAGACAATTTGTGTGCCGGACACATCGTCATTGAAGCCTGGTTCAGGGGCTACTGAGGGAGTCCTGGATTAGGGGGTCCTTGTGCGTCCAGGCTATGTGACATGGGCCGGACTGATGGGCTGTGAAGATACAAGATAGAAGGCCTTCCCCCGTGTCCGGATGGGACTCTCCTTTGCGTGGATGGAAAGCCTGGCGTTCGGATGTGAAGATTCCTTTCTCTGTAAACCGACTCTGTACAACCCTAGGCCCCTCCGGTGTCTATATAAACCGGATGGTTTAGTCCGTAGAGGCAATCATAATCATACAAGCTAGACATCTAGGGTTTAGCCATTACGATCTCGAGGTAGATCAACTCTTGTAACCCCTATACTCATCAAAGTCAATCAAGCAGGAAGTAGGGTATTACCTCCATTAAGAAGGCCCGAACCTGGGTAAACACCGTGTCCCTTGTCTCCTATTACCTTCGATCGTCAGACGCACAGTTCGGGACCCCCTACCCGAGATCGGCCGGTTGTGACACCGACAACGGGGAGAACAAACCTTACCTACAACAGACCATCGGTAATCTTTACGGACTTGTGGATTTGGATCTTCAAAGACAAAGCCCTCCTCTTCCTTGTCCATAAGCACCATGCCTCCTAACCTCGCCGAAAGGCTTGCCGCCGGATCCAGCGTCTTGCTCTCCGTAGGGGATTTGCCCGTCCCCCCACTAGTAGATCCACCATCCTTTCGCGCCGGTGGCGTAGCCGCCGCCGCTGAAGATGGGGTCGATGCAGATCTATTTGCCGTGGCTGCACCCTTTCCTCCTGCCTCCCCCACCATGAGCACCGCTCCAGAGCGCAGAGACACAGACACACCAGCCTTGGTCCGGGGAGACGCCGTCGCTACACCGAGCCTCGCCGTATTCTAACCACCCAAGGGGTGTAGGCGTCAAAAGGACGCCACGACGCTCACGTGTGATCCAAATTAGGCCGACCCACTCCGGGTTCACTACCTTCCACCTGCGGGCGCTCGATTCTTTTTCGTTCGCTGTGTTTCACGTGGGGTAGCTCACTTTTGTTTCGTACGCTGGACTGCTGCGTTTTTTTGTATGTTTCAGCTTTTCCTTTTGTTTCCTGGCTGGGTTTTCTTCCCTTTTTTATTTAGTTTTTCCTTTTTATTTTTGTGCTTTATTTTCTCTTCCAGGTTTGCTTTCTTCTGGTTTTTGTTTCAGGTTTTTTCTTTCTCTTTTTTCAGATTTGTTTATTTCTTTGTTTTTTCCTTTTTGTGTATTATACAAGAGGGCACCCCGTGTATTTACAAAAATGTTCATCTCACATTTAATAAAATGTTCACCGTATATTTAAGGAAATGACCAATGCATTTTTATTAAATTTTCATTGTGTATTTAAAAATTGTTCACCATATATAACAAAATGTTTACTGTGTATTTAAAAATTGCTCAGCGTGTATCACAAAAATGTTCAATGTGTATTTTAACATTGTTCAGCGTACATCACAAAAATATTCAATGCGTATTTAAATATTGTTCATCGTATACCCAAAAAGTTCAATGTGTATTCAAATATTGTTCAGCGTATATCACAAAAATGCTCAATGTGTATTTATATATCGTTCAGCGGATATTTACAAAAATGTTCAATGATGTATATTTAGTTCCTCTTAGCCCAAGTTTTTTTACCCTGTACCCACAAATCTTGTTCTAGTTTTATTATACTATTTTTCTTGTCTGCTATGATTTTGGGGCCTAAATTTATTTATTTTCTTCATATTCATCAGGGATTCCGCATATTCAAGTGAATCTCAAGAAGGAATTTTTGCCTCGGAACTTCAACAACTTCAGCGGTACATTAACCTACTGTTGCTGATATTACAAGAAATTTAATTTTGCGACACTGTTTTCATTGTCCTTGATTATGTTTTTTACACATAACATAAAATAATATTTTTTACAGGTTTAGAGAGAGATGGATGAACAGATTTACAAGTGGACTGGAATTTCAAATGCAAACAGAGCCAACAAATATCCGCCCACTCGTGAAACTAGTTTTTTTACAACTTGTACTCCATTTTTGCTGCTAGTTGTGGAAAGACAATGTTTTCCGGATACTTTTTGTCTCTGAATATTGTTCAACAAAACTAGATTCTACCATGCCCAGGGTCAACTTATATATATATACACTGAACATATTTATTTTGCATATTCAAATTTCTCTTCAGTATACTACAAAATACCTTGTTGGAAATTCAGAAGAAATCAATTTTTGTACAAATATTTAACAAATTCAGAACAAGACAACACCTGAAACAGTCAGCAAACAATGGTACAAACAGTCACTTTTTACTACAATTTATTGTACTAAAAATTGTTGATTCCTTCTTCTCTACAAAAGTCTACACGTTGAGTGGTAGAAACAAGAGCGTTTTGGTTCAGGAAACAGTCACGAAACAACCACAATTTGGGTCAGGAGACAGCAATGTTCACATTCCCGAAACATTTAGGAAACAGACACGTGAAGGTTGGAATCACCCTTCAAGGGAATCTACGTTAGCGGGCCACGAAGAAGCCAGCCTTCAACAACTTTAGTGGTACATTAACCTACTGTTGCTGATATTACAAGAAAATTAATTTTGCCACACTGTTTTCATTGCCCTTGATTATGTTTTTTACCACATAACATAAAATGTTTTTTACAGGTTTAGAGACAGATGGATGAACATATTTACAAGTGGATTGGAATTTCAAATGCAAACAGAGCCAACAAATATTCGCACACTCGTGAAACTAGTTTTTTTTACAACTTGTACTCCATTTTTGCGGCTAGCTGTGGCAAAACAATGTTTTTCCGAATACTTTTTGTCTCTGAGTATTGTTCAACAAAACTAGATTCTACCATGCCTAGGGTCAACTTACACACACACACACACACACACACACAGAACAATATTTATTTTGCAGATTCAAATTTCTCTTTAGTATACTACAAAATATCTTGTTGGAAATTCAGAAGAAATATTTAACAAATTCAGAACAAGACAACACCTGAAATAGTCAACAAACTATGGTACAAACGGTCACTTTTTACTACAGTTTATTTACTAAAAATTGTTGATTCCTTCTTCTCTACAGAAGTCTGCACGTTGAGTCGTAGAAACAAGAGTGTTTTGGTTCAGGAAACAGTCATGATTTGGTTCAGGAGACAGCAACGTTCACATTCCTGAAACACTTAGGAAACAGACACGTGAAGGTTGGAATCATCCTTTGAGGGAATCTACGTTAGCGGGCCACAAAGAAGCCAGCTCGCAAGAATATTCTATCAGCGAAAGGACCTTATTTCGACGCCTGCGGGCGTCGAACAGGACCTCCCGCGTTTTGCGTCAAACAGATCCGCGACGCACAGGGGCGAGCGCGACTGGGCTGGCCCACTAGAGGGTGTCGTGAGCAGGCTACTCTGTATTCCAGCTTCGGCACTGTAGCGCTAAAAATCCGAAAAAAAAAGCCCGCCTGGATTCAAACACAGGTTCTCACGTACATGTGCAAGTGTCGCCCGCCAATGGACCCGACCGTTGGCTCTTGTCTATACATCAGCGCAAAACTATAAGAACTAAAAGTTAGCGGCAAATATGAAACATTTTAAGTTTCGAACTGAAACAGTTTTTCAAAACAGAAATATTTTTAGAAACAAACTAAAAGCTAGGGCAAATCTGAAACATTTTAAGTTTCGAACTGAATTTTTTTCAAAACGGAAATACTTTTAGAAGCTCAACCATCTATCGAATTTGTGAGTTCTTTTTAGGAAACTCACATTTTCTGAAAACAGAGAACAAGGTTGAAATTCTGGACAAAAATTCGAAAATGTGAACAATTTTTTAAAACACTAACATTTTTTAAAAACAGGATAGTTTTTTCAAACTCATAAACAAAATGTGAACAATTTTATAAATTTGCGATTTTTTAGGAAATTACATTTTTTAATGAACATTTTGGGTGTTTATGAATTAATTTTAACACGAACATTTTTGGAAATTCCAAACATTTTTTGGATTTGTGAACAAATATTAAAAAACATGAATGTACTTTGCAAACTTGAACATTTTTTTAAATCTCCCGAACAAACTGGAACATGCGAACAATCTTGGGAAACACGAACATTTTCTGAAATTTGCGAACGAATTTTGAAAACATGAACATTTTTTGTTCATGTTTATAAAAAATCAATTTTTTTCTTTCAAAAATGCATATTTAACAAAATGAGTACACTTTTCAAAAATTTTGAACAAATTTTGAATAATCATAAACTTTCGGAAAAATACGAACATGGTTCTGGAATATGCATATTTTTAAAACTGGAACATTTTTTAAAGTATTTACAAAATTTTGAAAACGTGAATTTTTTTTGGAAATGCACAAATTCTTTTTGAAACTCCCTCGAATAAAATTGAAAATATGAACATTTTTTGAAAATTGCAAACAGTTTTTGAAAACTAGAACATTTTTTGCAACCGTGAACATTTTTCGAAACAGCTGAATTTTTTTAGAAACATGAACAAATTTTGGAAATGCGGTCATTTTTTGAAAAAACACAAACATATAAACAAATAATTCTAAAATAAAAAAGAAAACGAAATTCGAAAGAATAAGAAAAAAGGAGAGAAAAGCAAAAAAAGAAACAGGAAAGAATAAGTCAAAAAATAAACAATATTTTTTTGAAATTGTGAGCAAATGTCATAAACGATAACGATATTTGAAATTGCGAACGAAATTTTTGAACAGCAAATATTTCTTGAAATTCCTAAACATTTTTGAAAGTGCGAACAATTTTTAGAAATACAATGTTTTTTCTCAAATTGCGATTATTATCTTGAAAAACTCGAACAGTTTTTGAAAATATGAAAAATTTCAACTCTATCAACATTTGTAAAACACAAATATTTTTTAAAATTTGAGAACATTTTTTGAAAGCACAAACATATTTTCAAATTTGAATTCTAAACATTTTTAAAATTTGTGAATTTTTTAAAAGAGAAACAACAAAAGGAAAGAAAAGAAAAAGGAAGAAAGAAACAAAAAAGATAAAAAGAAAACAAAACAAAAAAAGAAACAGAAAATATAAAAATGAAAACAAAACAAAAAAAGAAACAGAAAATATAAAAAAAGAAAAAACCTAAATGAAAACCAGGCACAAAAAACAACAAGAAAAAAGAAAAACTTATTCGAGGAACCGTCTTCCCAAAACCGGAGAAAACCATAGCTACGCTTACCGCTAACGAGCCGGCCCAGATCGCGTCGCTCGCCCTCGACAGTTTGCGTCACATAGGATTTTCCCAAGGGTGCCATAGGCCCCGAGAGCAGCTAGTTAGAATCTCATGCGCCTCTCATTGATGAACCCCTTTTTCCTTTATCCTCTACTGGTGGCTGATTGATTGAGCGCCGGTCTCACTCATTCTTTATGAGCGGAGCGCTCCTTCGGGAGCCTCGCAACGATCAGCGCCACTTGGCGCGCCCTCAGCCATTCACCACGTGCCGCGCTCTGGGCGCTCCCTTCGGATTTTTTTTCCGCATGTTTTTTCGGCTTTTTAAACGTTTTTTTTCTTTTTTTCGATGTTTTGGTTTTTCACCAGTCTTCCTTGGCTTTTCGACAAAAATAAATTTTTGGGAAAAATTTTCTTTTGCGCGAAGAAACGCGTTTTTTTCCCTTTCGCGAGAGGCACGATTTTGCTTTCGTGAGAGTCACGGCCGTGCCTCTCGGAAACGAAAAAAAACACGTTTTCTATTTTTTTTCCTTTCGCGAGAGTCACGGTTTTGCTTCCGCGAGAGGCACGGGTGTACTTTCACGAGAGTGACGGTCGTGCCTCTCAGAAATGAAAAAAATGCGTTTTCTGTTGTTTTTGTTCCTTTCGCGAGAGTCACGGTTTTGCTTCCGTGAGAGGCACGGTTGTGCTTTTGCGAGAGTCACGGCCGTGCCTCTTGGAAACGAAAAAACACGTTTTTTTTTCGCGAGAGTCACGGTTTTGCTTCCGTGAGAGGCACGGTTGTGCTTTTGCGAGAGTCACGGCCGTGCCTCTCGGAAACGAAAAAAACACGTTTTTTTTCGCGAGAGTCACGGTTTTGCTTCCGTGAGAGGCACGGTTGTGCTTTCGCGAGAGTCACGGCCGTGCCTCTCGGAAACGAAAAAAATGTGTTTACTATTTTTTTTCCTTTCACGAGAGTCACGGTTTTGCTTCTGCGAGAGGCACAGTTGTGCTTTCGCGATAGTCACGGCCGTGCCTCCTCGGAAACGAAAAAAACATGTTTTCTCTTTTTTTTTTCTTCCACGAGAGTCACGGTTTTGTTTCCATGAGAGGCACGGTTGTGATTTCGTGAAAGGCACGGGCGTGCCTTTTTCGGAAAAAAACCCGTGCTCCCGGTTCGGTTTTCTCGTCCGATTTTTTCGTGAAAAAAAAGTTCGTCAAAACCTATCAATATGGGATCTGGTGTTGACAATCTCGACGCGAGGAATCCAACGGTGAAAGCGGTTCGAGATTTGGACGCATGGTTTGAGAGATAAAACATTTTAAATAAAAAGATTTATGAAAAAAAAACTCTCAGGTTGCGACAAGTGACGCGTTGTATGTGCGCCACTTGTCGCAAACAGGGGAATTAGAGTGATCTTTGCAACGAGTACTCGTAGTGATTTCGATAGGCCCCTTCTTCAAAGAAGGCCCATGACTTGCCCACCAAAGAGCCCGACTCCCTTTTCCTGTTTCGGCCCAGCACGTGGTCCAGAGAAACCCAACCGAACATAAACCGCCTTTCCCCGAACTCGTATCTCCACGGGACAAATCTCCCACGAGTCATAAAACCGAAATCGCTAGAAGCAAATTCCCCACAGCTTTCCTCCTCCCACCAGACGCCGCAGCCATGGCTTCTGCCGAAACCCTAGCCCGCTCCCCATCTCGCGAGCCCTCGTCCGACCCGCCCCGCGATGCCTCGCGCGACGCCTCCTCCGAGCCCCACCACAACGGCTCAGCCAACGCCGCTGGCGACGGCGACTCGTCCTCCCGCCGCCGCCGCCGCAGCCGATGGGAGCAGTCCAACGACGAATCCGGTGCCAATTCAGGCGGCGAGGGCGGCGCGGGAGGACGGAAGCGGAAGTCGCGCTGGGCCGAGGAGGAGCCCCGCCCGACCATCGCACTTCCGGATTTCATGAAGGACTTCGCCGCCGAGATGGATCCCGAGGTGCACAACCTCAACTCGCGCCTCCTAGAGATTTCGCGCCTGCTGCAGTCGGGGCTCCCCCTCGACGACCGTCCTGAGGGCGCGCGCTCGCCGTCCCCTGAGCCAATATACGATAACCTGGGCATCCGCATCAACACCCGCGAATACCGGGCGAGGGAGCGCCTTAACCGCGAGCGGCAGGAGATCATCTCCCAGCTGATCCGCCGCAATCCCGCCTTCAAGCCCCCGGCTGATTACCGCCCACCCAAGCTCCATAAGAAGCTCTACATCCCCATGAAGGAGTACCCTGGGTACAACTTTATCGGGCTCATTATTGGGCCCCGTGGCAACACACAGAAGCGGATGGAGAAGGAGACGGGGGCCAAGATCGTAATCCGAGGGAAGGGCAGCGTCAAGGAAGGGAAGTTGCTGCAGAAGAGGGACTTGAAGCCAGATCCCAGTGAGAATGAGGACCTTCATGTGCTTGTTGAGGCTGATACTCAAGAAGCGTTGGAGGCTGCTGCAGGCATGGTGGAGAAGCTGCTTACCCCTGTGGACGAAGTGCTAAATGAGCACAAACGGCAGCAGCTGCGGGAGCTTGCAGCCCTGAACGGAACAATCAGGGACGATGAGTTTTGTAGGACTTGCGGGGAGCCGGGTCACCGACAGTATGCATGCCCGAACAGGACAACAACGTTTAAGAGCGAGGTGCAGTGTAAGATCTGTGGCGATGGTGGCCACCCGACAATTGATTGTCCAGTGAAGGGCACATCTGGGAAGAAAATGGACGATGAGTACCAGAACTTCCTTGCTGAGCTTGGTGGGAGTGCACCTGAGTCCATGAACAAGTCTGGTGGTCCGATGCTGGCTATAACAGGTGGTAGTGGTGGTGGCGGCGGCGGCAGTGGTAGCAACTCACCCTGGGCTGGGGGTAATGGTGCAGCAACAACAGGAGCCAACGGGCTCAAGAAGGATTATGACGAGACCAATCTTTATATTGGGTACTTGCCACCTATGTTTGATGATTCAGGGCTGATCAACCTATTTTCACAATTTGGGGAGATTGTTATGGCAAAGGTTATAAAGGATCGCAACACAGGGCAGAGTAAAGGGTATGGATTTGTGAAATATTCAGATGTCTCACAGGCTAATGCAGCTATTGCTGCAATGAGTGGTTACCATCTTGAAGGGAGAACTATTGCAGTCCGAGTTGCAGGCAAGCCACCACAGCCAGCTGCCCCCCCTGGTCCTCCAGCAGCGCCAGCACCACAGATGTACCACTCTGCAGATCCTTCTGCTGGTGGCTACAACTCGCAGCCCTACATGGGAGGACATCCACCACCACCAGCTCCTCCAGGTAGCTATGCTCCAGTTCCTTGGGGACAACCACCACCTTATGCTTCGTACCCTCCGCCGCCACCACCAGGCATGTACAATCCTGCACCTGGCCAAACTGCTCCACATTCATATGGTATGCAATACCCACCACCACCAGCTCCAGTACCTCCACCAGGCACTACGTCAAATGATGGTGCACAGAACTACCCTCCGGGTGTAACACCACCAAGTTCTGGTGCACCTACCCAGCCTGTCCCTGCTCCAGCATATGGGACCTCTGGTGCGCAAAACATGCCACATATGTACCCTCCACCACCTTATGGTTATGCCCCATATTATCCATCTGTCACACCAGTCCAGCCGCCTCCACCACCACCACCACCAGCTAGTGTTGATCCTTCACAAAGCATTGCAACTGCACCTTGGGCCACTCACAACGCACCTCCTCCACCGCCACCGCCGGCTAGTGTTGATTCCTCGCAGAGCGTTGCAACGGCACCTTGGGCTACCCACAATGCACCGCCGCCACCACCTTTGCCATCCTCCAACGACCAGCCCACTCCTCCCTATGGTGCTGATGCAGAGTATGATAAATTTATGTCGGAGATGAAGTGATATGAGCGAAGCTGAGGCACTTCTTTCAACACTGGGAAAGGTAACTTACATTATCTTTTTGTATTTTATCTCATTAATCGCAAGTGGTGCAATTAGGCTCTAAGGAGGATAATATCAATAAATGAATTAAGTAACTAGGGAACTCATGTTTTGTTATTTCTGCCCATATTACGCTATTATTATGTGAACTTGATCCCAGATGCTGTCAAGAAAGGTGAGTGCTTGCTCATGCCTTAAGAAAGTATCAGCTGCTTGCATGTCTCCCATTTCATGTTTGTGCTACAGACTTGGTTATGTCCAATTGTTGCCTGTACTTCAGAAATCTGTTCCATCCCAAGACCCTGGTTTTGCTAATTGATTATTTGTCTTTTTTTTACATCAAAATTCTTGCATCATTTCTGAGGCTGTACTTCAGAATGAGACCTATGCGTTAAAAAAAAATCTGAGGCTGATCGGTTTCATGACTTCTTTTAGTGAAGTTGGAATGAACTTCCATCCACGTGTTCCCTTTTTGGGAGTACTTCCTCCGTTCCTAAATACAAGTCATTTTAGAGATTTCAATATGAACTTTACCAGATATTCCATTATGATAGGAAATGTTGTTTTCATGTCTTCGTTTATTCTTGATGGACACTATCCAAATTTACTAAGTGGTTTGACTAACATGTTTGATTTTGTTTCAACTCTTTTGGCAGGCTTAAGGTTTCATGGAGCTAATGCGAACCTGATTTATTTGTTGTTGGAAGTTTGGGACTCATATCTTTAACCTTGCTGTGCTGTTATGACCATTGCAGACGTTGGATGGTCGAGGAGGTTAAGCATTACCGGCTCATTGGGCAACATGCATTTGCTTTATCTCCGTCTCCAGAACTATTTGAAGGAACCCTTTACTAATACATCCGTTTTGTGTTGCTCTTGTCATTACTTGACATTTTTGTCGTCACTTTAATGCTCTGTTGGCTGTGATATTAATTTTATTATTATTATACTCTCACCTGTATTATTGATGTTTCTCCCCCCTCCCCCCTTGATTTGGTAAGCACTGGTGGTCTTCTTCGATTGAATACCGGTTCCCTCGATTTTCTGCCCCCCTTGGTGGTTGGTATAATAATAATGTATGAAATGTATGTTTGCCTTCTGATGAATATCTCAAGCTTTCCCACCTTACGTCTTTGCCTAAGTTGTTTGGCAGTTTGCTCCTGATAGCTTGGCACAGGCAGGCAGAGTTAGTACCTTGATTAACAGGTATTGTTGAGCTGCTGTCACTTGTTCACTGTGGGATCTACTAATTTTCGATATGGTTTCCCATTTCCATTTTCTACTAACAAACAGTGACAACTTTCTCCCTTTTGGTAGTCTATTGTGCATTAAGGTATCGAAGCATACCATCCATGCTGGAAACTCATGGATACAGGGATATATTTTCTGTTTGCTAACGCTCATTCTAACATGTTAATAAGTATTTCTTTGCAACTGAACTATAGGACATGCTGGCAAGCAGATCAAAGTCATTATGGAGGATATGCTCAAGATGCATACTGACATGATTTTTATGTTGTGAGCTCATTTGAAGGTTTGGAAACCAGTTGGCTGAGATCCATAGTAGGTTTAGATGTATAATATAGAGAGGGAAGTAGGAGATTCGGTAGCTAGTGGAAGAACATAGTCTGGCGGCTTTGCCCCCATCGTAGGCCACTCTATTACGTACTGTTTTCAAAAAGTTATGTTTTGATGTGCTCTAGAGGGAAGGAAAATATTTGCTAGAAAGATTTTTAACTTCCTTTGATTATGATTATTGTTCTTGTTATATTGATGAAGGTTACTATATTATGAAACTAATTTAGGATGATTTACTAGTAAATATTATTTTTTACACACATTAAAACACGAGAGGATACAACAATGGGAAATATGCTGTGCACTTCTATATTTAGCACTTCAATCTTTACCACCTCCAGTTTGCAAGAGTAGATTGGCTAGTTTTTTTTGAGTGAGCTACCTGGATTGTTTGCTTGGGAAATGGCCTGCAACAGTTCTGCTGCTTATCTTGTTTGTTGGCGTAATAGGGTGTGTGTAGGCTGTGTTCTTTTATAAGAGGCTGGTCTCTGAATAGACATGATAACAGTGATTTTTTCATGTCATCTTTGTACATGCTCTGAAATAATCTGGGTTTTTTTTGCTGTTTTGAGAACGCTTACAAATAAATTTACGTTGCACTCTCATGGATAGGTTCTGGATGTGATAGCATTGTTGAACAAAGTCTGGATTAGGAACATGCCTCAGGCCGTGCTTCCATTGTTGTTTTGCAGCGACTTACATGATATACACCCGTAAAATAATCAACCGTTAGTTCAGATCCAAAATAATCGGGGTAGTCTGGTCCCTTCCACCTGGAAAAAATAAACATGCCTTCAAACAAGAATTAATATAGGCAAGAGTATAATAAACATGCCTTCGAACAAGAATTATCGTACTCTCACTATATTTGTTGTCCGCTTTGCCGTGTCTGTTCTCTTGTTTAGTCTGGCTATATAGGCCTGTGGAGAGTGAAGAAGTCATAGTTCGAACTTGAAATGAAGCTTGAGCTTGGCTGCTGCAAAGCTCTAAGACTAGCAACAGTGGGAGTAACGCAAGTAGTAACATTTGAGTCTAACTCAGCAAATTTGCTTATATGGTAATGAGTTAATGAGGAGAGAGGTACTTTGAGTAACTTGCTCACGTGTTTCAATGCAATATGAGTCTATGACCTAATAAATGACGTTTTGCATGACACACTATGAATATAGTAACATAGTTTAGGGCTATGTGTATATTACTCTTCATTGTGGCTAGTATAAGAACAATAGATATACTTGCGAAACTTCGACAAGTACGCTTCCATAAGAAACTTGGTGATGATAATTGCCTCTTAGTTCAGCACCCCCACTTGTCTTGCTAGTTTTTTTATAGGAGAAGAAATTAAATATGTAGGGGAGGTCGACGCCCTATTGACTCATTCCGTTTCCACCCAACCTTTCCACACAAAGGTTATTATTACGGCCACACGTCAGTGCGGAAAGCGGTCTTACATTTAGTCTAGTTGGCCAGTCACACGCGAGCTCTTTGCCGTTCCAGCCGGTGTACCATCGCTCGTCGTCGGCTGATTTTTGCGAGTGTCCCTCAGGCAGCATCCACAACCGGAATTGCTTAATATAAATCCCTGTTAAAAGAACGTAGATCAACATATAAAAAGAAATTTAGAACATATTTATTGAATCGGACCCAAAAGAAAATAATATGAGATAAAGGGGAGGGCCCTTGGCCTTGCGGTTGGTGGCGCGGTGGTCCATCTCCATGTATGCATCCGCGGTGGGTGGGTCGTCGTCGTCTGTGTTGGTGGTGCCGCTCTCCAATACTGACGAAATGCAGCTTGAGAAGCGGCGGAGGAGGCGCGGCTGCTCCTTCGCGTGGCGGGTGGCCTTGGTGGCAGTCGACTCCTCCCTCGCGAGGCGCTCGGACTCCTCAAGCTTGAGGCGGAGCACCTTTGTGTTCTTGTGCCGGAGTCGCCTCGTGTCGGAATCCGTCGTGGTCAGCAAGCGTTGCATGACCTCGTGGAATGCTTGCTCCGGGTCGACGGGGACGGAGCGTGCCCGTTAGCGGGAAGAGCCGGGCTCCACCGCAGCCGCCGCCCTGTTGCCGCTCGCACTGAGCTGCCTTCGCCTCGGACTCCTGCATGCGCGTTCGCAAGGGAGCCGTGGGCACGAGCACCCACCGCTGCTAGGGCGTTGCTGGCTCCGGAGGGAAAGGGGAGACTCTCGCCCTGCTCCAAATCTGGAGTGACGCGAAACGAGATAGGTGGGCACGACCCGCATTCCACCGGCGGTGTGTGGAGGAACTGGCGGCGGACGCGACCGAGCTCGAGCTCCCGCCGGTGTCCAGGCGCGAGCTCCTCCTCGTCTGGCGCGTCGCTACTGGATCTGTCGTCCTCCTCCTTCACGAGACCGCCCCCAGTCCATGGGATCGGGCTTGCTGTCGGAGTCCTGGCCGGACTTGGCCATGGTCGAGGGCGGATTTGAGAGGAAGGGGGATAGATGAGGGAAGCGGAACAAATGATTGGACTAAGAGAAGTGAGGGGTTTGATTATGGTTCATCCGACAGGCTAGGGTATCTGTGGGGGTATTGGTGGGGGTGGCGTGGGCCCTAGCTGGCTGATCCGACGTGGCGCCCGCGTCGGCCCGTCCGGGTGTGCTGATATCAGCCCTAATAGAGTATGAGAAGTGTCGGTCAGTTCGATTGTTTGGGTCGGATATGAGCCATCCGATTTAGTGATGTTTCTTTATCCAGACAGTGACCGGGCAGACCGCCTGAAGGTTTGGGGCTGGTATGGTTCGCAGATGCTCTCATCTCCTTGTTCCCGTGAAGCCCGTAGGGAATTTTGCTTCTAGAAGACAGCCAGACGACTTCGAGACCGAAATTGCTTAGCAGACTGGGTATCTCTTATGCCAAACTACACGTGCTGGGTGTACCCCATTTAATAATAAAGCGTTTTTTCATTTTTAGTTAAATACTAAAAGATAAGATTCTGCTAGTAGTATCAGACTCGGTCTTCCTGCATCACTGTCGTCGGTCTTGTAGTCCATTGACTGGGACTGAATGATTCTACATAATCAGTTGCGACCAAGGAACAGAGAAGAAGAAAGAAGAGATCGACGAATCAGGATTCAGTAACGAACGCAGTCACAGGCAGCCACTAGCGATCAAACTAAAGATGATGCTGGCTGAATTCAAAGTAGCACGTGAGCCGCTGTCCCCATCTCTCACGGCGACTAGGAAAAGAGTGCTCTACTTGTCTGCGATGATAATCAACTTTTTACATGATCCGCCACAAAATTGTGTAAGTATAATTATCCAAGTGGGATCCTTTCACAAAAAAGGGATAACTATGACACAGAATATATCTGAAAAATGGTTTTGCTATTTCTTAAGCGCGACGCGTGGGAGAAATAATTATTTTTATGTCACCTCCAAGAACCATTTGATACCTTATATAGATCATTCAGTAAAATATGATAAACATAATAGATATGATAATTTGATCAGAGACAAATGAATTTAGACATATGATTTGGTAGACAAGATAAAAACGATAAGAGCACATACAATGGAGCGAAGAAGACGGGTTGGTAGTAGCATCGGAAGCGGACAAGCATGTTTGGCTCTTGGGTAAAAAAAAAATCAACACTATGTACAAGCAACTATTCACACTTTTTGATCTTAAAATTTTGTTTTTTGCACTGAAGCTGACGAGAGTTTTTCCTTTGTGAAACTTTATGTCAGTACAACAGAAGATCAAGTTTATTTTAAAAAAACCACGTGACACATGTGGTAAGCAATCCAAACTATTCAAAAAGTTTATTAAAAAAAAACTTCAATTATTTACTTTTTGTAATTACTATTTTTTCTCCATATCAGGTATATATATACCCGAGAGCCAAAGAATATTCTATCAGGAGCCATGTATTATCGGCATAGAGAAGTAGTCGTCCTTGGGAAGTCATCATGTGCAGCCACATAAAGAAAGATGCCAACGGTCATGGGTAATTGTCCCAAAAACCCGATCGCCCTTGATCTTGATCACAAGAGGTAGGATTTTAGAGGCCTATTATTCCACTTCCGGTGCATGTGGAGAAACGAAATGAGAAAGTTATACGTGGTAGGTATAAAGCTCTGGAACCGAAGTGTGGTCTCATATATTGTTTGTATTGCACGTCTGAGAGACTAGGAGAGGTGGGACTTACAAGAACAAGCGGTGTTTTTTTTACAAAGAATGAATTTTATTAGCTCAAAATGAAGATTAAGAGATACAAACAAAATGAGCACACACCTGACATCTGCATAGCTAGTATGCACATAATCAACACCAACACACGCACATAAAAATAGACCGACAAATATCAAAGTTATATAAGACAGAAGCTATGTGCGGGCGAAGAAAAAGAAAAATAAACACCAAAGCGATCATACCCACGATCAACAAACTACATGAGAGACCATATCTGCACTGACCATCTCATGACACACAAAGATGATGAGGTTCTTCAACATCAATGCCTTCAAGAAGGGAGCGACGTTGAAGCGCCACCATCGCCGTATCCAACCATTCAAGGTCAAAATCTAGCTTTTCACTCTGAAGAGCCAGTGCGAGCATATCGGAGCAATGCCTTCAACAAAACAAGGTAACGATATAATAACATCGCCATTGCCAAGTGTACCTGACTGGGGTCAGACCTAGGCTTTCATTCCGGAGCTCGAGACTGGGTGCCCAAGTAGCACCACCATCAAAGTCACTAATGTGTTGTTGCCGTCACTTCTCCATGATCCCAACAACTACATGCAGATGTGCCACCGCTGCACAACTATTCCTCTGCGTCGAGTCATTGTCAATAGTTTGTATCTTACCGCTGACACCAACCACCTGATCTAAAGAGATAAAACTCTCATGAAGAGCTTTCGATGGCCACCGCAATCTGTAGCCAGGTTGCCGCCACCGCTAGTCGGAGTGATCACCGCCTAATGACTAGGCACGACCACCGGCAGATCCAGAAGCAGGGCGCCAGATTCGTGCAAGTCAGCACCACCTATCCAAACGCCACACAAGGGAGGAGCAGGCTGGTGCCACAACCATACCCGGGGCCGTCGACTCAGCTTTACCTCGCCGACGAGAAGCAACCGCATCAAGGGTGGCCAGATTGCGGCGGATCTGAGCCCCACAACCCAAGCTACATCCTTGTCACGAGATCATCCGTGTAGATCGCTCCGAGCCGCTACCCACGCATGCAGAAGAGGCCAAGGTCGCTAGATGCATTCATGCAATCACCCACGCCAGATCCGAGCAGAGGGGGCCCGATCCGTCGGGTCAAATGCCGTCATTCACATGCAGAGGTCAAGACGAATCAGAGCAAGGAAGCCACAGTCCTCCGGCCTAGTACCATGCCTGGACGCTACCTGACATCACCGGAGAACGCTGATCGCCATGCTGCCGCACCAGCGTGAGAGGAGCGGCCCCACCGCCGCTGTCCCTCGAGGTAAAGCCTGGCAGTGCCTTCCAGTGGCGGTGAGGGGAGAGGGCATAGAGGCCGGGGTTTCGGTGGCTATGGGATTGGGGTTCCGCCCGAGCCGCCCCTGATAGGAACAACGCAAGGGCTTCCTAGCTTTTTCTAGAAAACAAGTACTCGAGTATGCATCTAACACATACTAAAATGTATTTTAACTAATACATCAAAAATGTTTCAACTTTTCAAACACATGAGAGACAAGAAAGGAAATTTGCTTGTTCATGACACAATCTGCTAACAGTTCTTTGGACTTCATCATAGTCAAGAATAGTGAACTATCGCAAACACGGGAGAGCGATGAAGTTGATCGATCTTCTAGGGGGTCGTGCGTATTGATAAAGTTTAGTGTGGGGATAGAGATTTTTTATGAAGTCTCTCCCTCACACACCCTGAAAGTTAATCTAGCAACAAGAATCATCACCTTGATGGTAGACGTAGGCAGCTAGAGTTCTCCGGAAACCGTAGAAGCCACGTAATTGAAATTTGCCAAACCGATTAGAGGACGTCTAACTTGGTTTTGCAATATGCATGTGATGGTATAGCCTTCGTCATGATAATGAGCTTATGTATGATATGGTTATATGATGTAACATTAAGTGGTCTGCGCGTGGCAGTATGACATGATGGCTAGAGCCAAGGTATTGTCACTTTAATGACCTGCGTGTCAACCTCGTTATTATTCCAACAAAAGTGACAAACATGGTAAAGAGGACCCCAGAGCAAGGTGGCTTCACCGGGCGCAGGAGACCAAAAGTGCTGCCATGAAAACATTTTTCATATTAATGCCACGTCGGCGTTTTCAGAAATTTTCGTGAAGACCTTGGAGGATCATGAAGACATCTTCGACGGCCAGGGCTATACCATATCATGCTATTATGAATTTCCTAAGATGTTTATCCCTTTCTGATTGCACCCTTTTGATTGCGCAATAGTTTTTTTTATTAGGGTGATCGCTCACATAAATTATGAAGTTATAAGTGCTCTTCCTAATGTAGCAACCATCTACAACACGTAGCTGTTAGAAGTACGTCATGTCCACATGAGTACAGACGGATTGTAAGGTGTAAGGCGGGTGAAGGTTAGACCTCACAAGCAGTAACACTACAAAAAAAACACTTCCGTGATGATACGTGTTTGTCACAGTAGGTCACGTTTTCTGTTATGCATGTACATCCATGAAGATTTTATGACAGAATCAAGATACTTATACCCGTGCTGTCGTAGAAGTATTCCATGACATTACCAAAATTATCATCACGGAAGTGTCCACTTCCATGACGATAAATCGCGCGTCATAGAAGTGCTTTCGTCAAGGGTGACCGACACGTGGTATCCACCGTAACGGGTCACCGTTAAGCTATCGGGTTTCAGTTTGGATCCGATAACCCATTAACAGCTGGGACCAATGAGGATTTTCCACGTGTAAAATTATCATTGGCTATAGCAACCACGTGTCAGCACCCGAAAAGGACAGATGCCAACCGCCCAATGGACATGAGGCGCCTATGATACATCGACATGTGGCAAGGCCCAACAGCGGCCCATTTAGGTTAAAATGGCTGGCCCAGTCAAAATTAGCGGGCTGGCCATTAACGACGTCCTTGCAGACGGCCCATTCGCAGTTTAAGGCCCGTACGGCTATTGTCAAATCGGCCCGTCAACGGCCCGTTATAAACTTGTCATCATTGTGGCCCATGGCCACTTCTGGCCCGTTAACAGTCCACTAAGTATTTGGCCAAATTATGGCCCGGTGTGTTTCCGGCCTGTTAAAGGTCCTGCTTCATTTGGGCCCATCTATTGGCCATTGAAACTTTCGACCCATAAACGACCGTGAAGGATTTGGGTCATATTCGGCCATGTCTGACATTCGGCCTCTTAGAGGCCCACTGTAGATTTGGGCCACTTCCAGCCTATTGTGATTTTCGACCTGTTAACATCGGACGAAATCCATGGGCCATATGTGGCCCAACGTCACATCGGGCCTATTAACGGCCCATATAAAACTGATACTAATCAAGCCCGACCGAACTTCCGGCCTGTAGTAGGTCGGCGCATTTACGGCCTGTCTGAATTTTGGCCTGTGAACGATCCGCATTGTAAATGGGTCACCACGAGCTGAGATACATTTCGGCCTGCTAATGACCAGTGGGTTATTTGGCACAATCAGGGCCCAATCTCACTTTCGGCCTATTAAAGGCCCATATTATTTATGGACTCGAGATATTTACACATGTTAACGACCTATTGTTATTGAGGGCCCAAATTATGTTTAGGCCTGTTAAAGGCCCACTAGGGGCACAAGCCTACCAAAAATATGAAAGCTTATGCTGATTTAGGCCCAGATATTTTTAGTGGGCTACATGCAAATTACGGCCCATAATTGTTTTTAGCCCAATTGGAATTGGCCTAATGAATGTTGGCACGTTGGGATCCTACGAAACTTTTGGCCGAATACATTACTAAGATAAACCTACACTATACAAAAATAGCGTCGTAATTTCTACAGCCTTTGGCAGCACGATAAATATTGTATCACAACAAAATAAATTCCAGCCATACAACAAAAGGCATGTTGGCATAAAGTTTACAGTCCTTGCAGATAAAAGCACCATCAGATGTATAGAAGCACATATCATTTGACCTGAGTGCTAATGTTTCAGGCTGTAGAATCTGATGGAGCAGCATGATCTTCCCCTTTTTTCTCCATTGCTCTTGAACAACGAAGCAAATGTCTGATAGTCTGGTTTCAAAACCATTCATATCTTGACGACATTTGTCAACCACTATTCTTGTTTCCAAAATGACGTCCATTAGGGATTGGACTTGTGTCTGGAGCACAGATATATCACTATGTCTACCCTAAAGATTTTGTTCAGTAGGCGATTTGGACGAGGTTACCTTGACAACCAACCCAGAATTATGCGGGAAGGTGCTTTTTGCACTGTTAGTGGAGAGATACTGACGCACTGCAACAAGAGGTGCCATTGTGCCTGTGGTAGCCTCGTCACCTTCAGGTGGTTGTGTCTGTTCAATCATTTCTTCCATAGCTTGCTAAAAGTTTGAACTTGTAGATTAGTGTACCAGATAAGTTACTAATGAGACACAAACAAAGTAGGTTTCACGTTTATACGTAACTTATTTTGGTCAACTACTGTAATACATTAGCATGTATTGCTGTGGAATGTGCTTGTTGGTGGTGGGGGAGTAAAAACTTTACCATTCTGTTTCGGAACTGCCTATAATGTATCTAGTATGGAAGATACCGAGATCTCTTGGTTGTTATGTTGACAATGAAAGCATACCGCTCAAAATATTATTCTTCTCTGTTTCAAAAACTCGAGCTCTGGCACCTCTGCAAATCCATGCTTCCCTCTGCGAAGGGCCTCTATTTACTTTTATTGCTGGGTCAGCATCCTCTTATAAAAAGCACCAGTTAGAGAGCACCACTGTCATTTGTATGCATTGTTATTAATTGATATTGAGTATGACTGGATCTATTTCGCCATGAATTACAATATCTAGTCAGTCCTTGATCTTTAGGGGTGCTCTGCATTTATGTTTTGCGGTCTCAGAAAGGGCTAGCGAGATACCATTCTGTTATATCATATCAATAATTGTTTTGAAGAAGTGTTGTCATGCGAGATTTATTATTATTGCTCGCTAGTTGATTATGCCATTGATATGAGTAAATGTGAGACCTAAATGTTATTGAGAATATGGTCAGTTCATAATCTTTGCTAAAAACCTGAATGCTGGCTTTACATGTTTGCAACAACAAGATCAAACAGAGTTTGTAAAAGTTTTTCTTTATCACTTTCAGTTTGTCAACTGAATTTCTTGAGGACAAGCAATGTGTTAAGCTTGGGGGAGTTGATACGTCTCCATCGTATCTACTTTTCCAAACTCTTTTGCCCTTGTTTTGGACTCTAATTTGCATGATTTGAATGGAACTAACCCGGACTGACGCTGTTTTTAGCAGAATTGCCATGGTGTTATTTTTGTGCAGAAATAAAAGTTCTCGGAATGACCTAAAACTTCACGGAGAATATTTTTGGAATAAATAAAAACTATTGGCGAATAATCAATAGAGGGGGACCCACCGGTTGTCCACAGGGGTGGAGGGCGCCC
This sequence comes from Triticum aestivum, assembly GCF_018294505.1. Lineage (NCBI taxonomy): Eukaryota > Viridiplantae > Streptophyta > Magnoliopsida > Poales > Poaceae > Triticum > Triticum aestivum. The sequence continues at coordinate 356,833,259 of NC_057799.1, forward strand.
CCTAGGGCGCCTCCCCTTCCTTGTGGGTCCCCTGGACCTCCACCGACCTCAACTCCAACTCCATATATTCATGTTCGGGGAGAAAAAAATCAGAGAAAATGATTCATCACGTTTTACGATACAGAGCCATCGTCACCCCCTGTTCTTCATCGGGAGGCCAGATTTGGAGTCTGTTTGGGGCTCCGGAGAGGAGAAATCATCGCCATCATCATCACCAACCTTCCTCCATCACCAATTTCATGATGCTCACCGCCCTGTGTGAGTAATTCCATCATAGGCTTGTTGGACGATGATGGGTCGGATGAGATTTATCATGTAATCGAGTTAGTTTTGTTAGGGTTTGATCCCTAGTATCCACTATGTTTTGAGATTGATGTTGCTATGACTTTGCTATGCTTAATGCTTGTCACTAGGGCCCAAGTGCCATGATTTCAGATCTGAACCTATTATGTTTTCATGAATATATTTGTGTTCTTGATCCGATTTTGCAAGTTGTAGACACCTATGACGAGTTATGATCCGCATACCCTAAGGTGAAAATAATTGGGATTGTTTCCGGTGATTACCGTAGTTTGAGGAGTTCATGTATTTACTAAGTGCTATTGCTTTGTTCCGGTTCTCTATTAAAAGGAGGCCTTAATATCCCTTAGTTTCCATTAGGACCCCGCTACCACAGGAGGGTAGGACAAAAGATGGCATGCAAGTTCTTTTCCATAAGCACATATGACTATATTCGGAATACATGCCTACGTTACATTGATGAACTGGAGCTAGTTCTGTGTCACCTTATGGTATAACTGCTGCATGAGGAATCACATCCGACATAATTATCCATCACTGATCCAATGCCTACGAGCTTTTCACATATTGAACTTTGCTTAGTTACTTTATCGTTGCCACTGTTATAGTTACTACAAAACTACTACTGTTACTTTTGCCACCATTACCGTTACTTCCATACTACTTTGCTACTAAATACTTTGCTACAGATATTAAGTCTTCAGGTGTGGTTGAATTGACAACTCAGTTGCTAATACTTGAGAATATTCTTTGGCTCCCCTTGTGTCGAATCAATAAATTTGGGTTGAATACTCTACCCTCGAAAACTGTTGTGATCCTCTATACTTGTGGGTTATCAGCCGTCGTGGCTGCCACCCCACTGCCGGCCACCGTGCACATCACCCGCTCCTCCGCTGCGGCCCGAAGGCGGGAGGTGGTGGTCGTGGCCGCCACCCCATCGTCGGTCGCCGTGGCCGCCAGGCCACCGTCGACCGCCGGGATCATCACCCGCTCCGCCACCACCACTCAAAGGTGGGAGGCGGAGGTGGAGGCCCGCACGTGCGTCAGCGACCTTGCGCGCTACACCGAGTTCCTGCGGGAGGAGGAGGAGCGCCTCATCGAGCACGCAAAGAGCCTTACCGCCGCCGTGGCCGCAGCACATGTCGCCGCAGAGGCGAGGAATCAGGAGATCTACAAGGAGAACCACCGCTTCGAGAGGGGTCGTCTGGAGCGGCAGAGGGCGTTCAAGGTGAGCGTCGCTGAAGGTGCAGTAGCGGCAGGCACCGTATTGCAGTTGTCCAGCTCGTCGGTAGGCTCCTCCTCCTCTGCCTCTTACTAAGCGCGCTCGGCAAATGAGAGGCTGCTGGAAGTAGTACAAAGCCCCTCCGTAGTAGTAGTATTTAGGGGCTATTTTGTTCAGTTCATCTGACTATAGATGTGGTGAAACTGTATAACGTACTTAAAATTAGCTAGTATATATAGTTGAACTAGCTATTTCAGAACGTGGTTGGCAACAATTGGGGAAAAGTTTGGCCGGTTCAGCTGTCGAGTTGAACTATTTGTATAAAGAACGGCTGCTTAATCCATGAATGAAATCTATGCTTAATTACTGAATTTTAGTTGCAAAAATTAGATAGTGCTAGTGATTTTTAGCTGCATATTTTGACAAATCACAGAGTTACAAGGTTGACAAATGGCAATGTTAGTAGATCAACAAATGTCAATCTTTCTAGTTTGACAAATGGCAATATACCCAATATGACAAATGCAGATCTTACCAAATTGTCTGTACGTGGTTGCACACGGGTCATCCAAAATAACCATTTGCGTTAAAGGGGTGTACAAATCCTGTTCGACACATTTTCTCTTGGCTTAGCGTCGAAGTCTGGCTTTGCATACCATATTCAATCTGAACCGTTTGCGTTGAAGAGATGCACAAATCCTGCGCTGCAAATTTTTCCTTGACTTACGGGGGAAGACCATAGCTCTCACTTTGCATACGGGTGTTCTATCTAAAACGTTTGCGATCAAGAGCTTCACAAATCCTGCTCGGCACATTTTCCCTTGGCTTCCTGGGGAATCTGTCAGTTTGCATACGGGCGTTCTAACTAAAAGGTTTGCGATGAGTGTTTTATATTTAAAAACCATTGATATTTTTTCAAAAGAAAATCATTTGATAAGTCTGTACATTAAGAGAGAAAAACGCGAGTTCGTTCAAACCATATCTTTCATTCAGTCACGCTACGAATTTATATTCATATGATCGAGATACAGTATTAAACCCCAAAAAACTATTTTTGGCGGCAGCGGAGGCGGCGTGCCGCGCCGGCGTTGTCATTGTCGTTCTTCAGGACGCCGTTGTTGAAGTCTTCAAGGCAACACATAATGTTCTTCACATGGAAATTAAACATCATGTCGTCGCGCGATCGACGGGCGGGGCATGGGAGGATGGCAACTGGTGCCGCTGCGGGGTAGCGGTCGACGGCGGTGTCCCATGCCGCTGGGGGGGGGGGGCGCAGGGGCACGGGCGCGGCGGGTGCATGCAGACGCATGGGAACCGATGCCGCGGTGGGTGGAGGGGCGCGCACAGGCACAGGCGCTGGCATGTACACTAGCTCGCGCGGGTCCGCGGAGACCTCGCTGACGCCAGCGGCTTCCAGCTCTGCGGTAGTGCTTGGCGACCAGCCCGTCAATGCTACGGGGATGGTCGCTGGCGCGGGCGCGGGGATGGGAGCTGGAACGGGCACGGGGGCAGCAACCGTTGCGGCCAGCTCATTCAGGGTCATGTCCATGAGGCCCCATTCCTCCTTATTTTCTATCTCCTCCGGCTCGGAGTCGACTTCACCAAATTTGAAGACTAGTGGCAGATGATTCTTCTCCACCATGGCGTTGGTGGAGGTCTGCGGGAGGGAGGGGAATGGGAGGCGAACAGTGAGGCCGCCCATATTAAACAACGGCTCGGGCGCCATTAATGGAGAGGATGCGAGCAAGATGGGCGGCCATGGAAGTCAAAGGGCTCGCTTCCCACTGAGCCTACACAGCGTACATCTCGCACGCTTTCCGGTGAGCCTGCGCATTGAAGGACAGCTTGCACACCGGACTGCGCTCCCACACCTCCCGTTCAGTCAAGCAGCTGTCCGCATGGCACCTCCTATAGCCATTAAAAGCCAGACATGTGGCGTCACGTGAATGGTTAACAAAACGCACACGAGTTAAATCATACAAACGTTTGAGATGTTAAAGTGACAGCTATTTTTTCAAAATACCTTTGTTGGCTATCATTCGAGTGCGCCTTCTCTCAAAATGGACAGGAAAAATACCACAACATGTCGGGTGCCATTCCATGATAGCATGCCAAGTTTCATGAATTTCAGACGAGTTTTAGATTTACTAGAATTTAAAAACGAAGTATCTCAATGTTTTGTCGGCAATCAACAGTGCCCTAGTGTTTGAAATTCATTCCCATTTCTTGCATGGGACCTAACACTAGTAGAAAAAGGGCCTAATGTTCATCTCATTAGTCCCGGTTTGTAATTGAACCGGCACTAATGTGACCATTAGTGCCGGTTCCAATGGCTAGGAGGGTGGCGCTCATTAGTCCCGGTTCGTGGCGAACCTTTAGTACCGGTTCATGCCACGAACCGGGACTAAAGAGGTGGTTGCAGACTGGTGTCAGGCTGCGTCCCCACCAACACCATTAGTCCTGGTTCGTGGCACGAACCGGGACTAGATATGCACCTTTAGTCCCGGTTCGTATAACCAACCGGGACTATAGATACATCTATATAAACCCTTCGTCGAGCCCGAGCTCTCTGTTCTTCCCCTTTCCTCTCCTCTATTTTCTTCCTCTTCCTCTCGAGCTCATCCTCCATTTTTGCCAAAATTTGTCAAGATTTAAAGGCACCCCATCCATCCAAGTGATCACAAAGGTTAGCAACTTTGTCCTTTCATCTCTCATTGCTAGATTAGCTCTTGCAATGCTCTATAAGTATAGTGATTTGTGGGTTTTTGTTTGGGAGGAATTATAACTCTTAGTTTGCAATGTGTATTTGATTTAAATGCAATTTGAGGTCGAAATAACTCTTAGTTTGCATATGTAGGTGTGGTTTACTTAGTGCCTTCCCGTCTCCGTCCTAACCACCGTCGATCGCCCGCACCGTCCTGTCGCCGGCACCACCTTGTGCTGAGCCTCTTATTCTTATCTTTTTTATATATAAAAAAAATCATGTTTGTGTGATTTAGATATATAGTTACTTGTATAATTATCTTACCCGTACGTTCTTTGTTATACATAGTGCCATGGTTTTGATATCCGTCCCCGTCGGCCCTCGCCCGGTTTATGATTCGGATGTGGTATATTCTCTTTTATAACTATTTGTTGCATTTCGTGTTTATGAAAAATTATGCCCATCAAGTTGACATAGATATTTTTATGTAGAAGGTATGTGAACCGGAAATTCCAACCAACCCTATTGTCGAGAGGTTAAATTTAGTTGAAAATGAAAACGAGTATTTGAAAGAAAAATTGAAAAGAATTGAGGATGAGAAGATGGAGTTGGAGTTGCATGTTGCCGATGTCGTCGATGATCACAAGATCAAGATGGAGAAAATGTGCTTAAAGATTAGAAAGATTAGAAAATATGTCATTGATAGTGAGGCTTGGTATCATGATGCTGTTGGATTAATTGTTGCCTTAGTTGCGATCTTGATCGCATTTGTTGTTGCATTTAAATGCTTTATCTAGAGAGTTTGTATGTTGTTTTATGAGAATAAGTGTGTATGAACTTTATGTATGAACTTGCATTAATTTTCTCTTTTCGGTGTTGTGTAATGAAGATGAGCCGGCAATGGATGTACGATGACCGATGCTCCCCCCAGTTCGTTAATGGCGTGCTTACTTTTCTGCTTACGCTGAGGCAAACAAGCGGGCGGATGGTTTCATGTCTTGTCCATGTGCTGGCTGTAAGAATGATCACAATTACTCTAACTCAAGAACCATTCACTGGCACTTGTTTGAGTCCGGTTTCATGCCCCACTATAATGTTTGGACCAAGCATGGAGAAAGAGGGGTTATGATGGAAGATAATGAAGAAGAAGAGGACGACGACAGCTATCCTGGCCGTGGGTTCCCTGAATACGATGGTACAGCAATGGGGGAAGATGCTGAGCCGGCAATGCGGGAAGAAGCTGAGCCGGCAATGCGGGAAGAAGCTGAAGAAGAGGCATCAGATGAGCCCGCTGATGATCTAGGTCGGGCCATTGCCGATGCAAAGTGAAACTGCGCAAGTGAGAAGGAGAGGCTGAAGTTGCAGCGCATGTTAGAGGATCACAAGAAATTGTTGTACCCAAATTGCGAAGCTGACAAGAAAAAGCTGGGCACCACACTGGAATTGCTGCAATGGAAGGCAGAGAATGGTGTACCTGACAAGGGATTTGGAAACTTGCTGATAATGTTAAAGAAGATGCTTCCAAAGGACACCAAATTGCCCGAGAGTACTTACGAAGCAAAGAAGGTTGTCTGCCCTCTAGGATTAGAGGTGCAGAAGATATATGCATGCCCTAATGACTGCATCCTCTACCACGATGAGTACGAGGATTTGAACACGTGCTCGGTATGCGGTGCATTGCTCTATAAGATCAGCCGCGATGATCCTGGTGATGTCGAGGGCGAGCGCCTCAGGAAGAAGATTCCTACCAAGGTGATGTGGTATGCTCCTATAATACCACGGTTGAAATGTTTGTTCCAAAACAAAGAGCATGACAAGTTGATGCGATGGCACAGAGAAGACCGTAAGAAAGACAGGAAGTTGAGAGCACCCGCTGACGGGTCGCAGTGGAGAAAAATCGAGAGGAAGCGGGGAGACTTTGTAGGTGACGCAAGGAACGTATTGTTTGGTCTAAGCGCAGATGGCATTAATCCTTTTGGGGAGCAGAGCAGCAATCATAGCACCTGGCCTGTGATTCTATGTATGTATAACCTTCCTCCTTGGTTGTGCATGAAGCGGAAGTACATTATGATGCCAGTGCTCATCCAAGGCCCTAAGCAACCCGGCAACAACATTGATGTGTACCTAAGGCCATTAGTTGAAGAACTTTTACAACTGTGGAATGGAAAAGGTGTATGTGCGTGGGATGAGCTCGATCAGGAAGAATTTGATCTACATGCGTTGCTGTTTGTAACCATCAATGATTGTCCTGCTCTCAGTAACCTTTCATGACAGACAAACAAGGGATACCGCGCATGCACGCACTGTTTGGATGATACCGACAATATATATTTGCATAATTGTAAGAAGAATGTGTACATGGGACATCGTCAATTTCTTCCGAGAAGGCATCCGTAAGAAAGAAAGGCAAGCATTTCAAAGGTGAGGCAGATCACCGGACGAAGCCTCGCCACCGTACTGGTGATGATGTACATGATATGGTCAAGGATTTGAAGGTAATCTTTGGAAAGGGTCCTGGCGGACAATCTGTTCCAAATGACGCTGATGGACGCGCACCCACGTGGTGAGCCTTTGGTCCTGGTTCATGTTGAACCAGGACTAAAGGGCCTCACGAACCGGGACTATAGCCTGTTTCTGCACTAGTGTAAGCATGCACCCAAGGACATACATTTCATATGTCAACCCATTTTTCTGCACTGGAGCATGTGCATGTAGTTCAAATTTAAATTATGCACATAAAATGCCTAGAAAACCCAGTTAATGTATAAAAATGTCCAAGCGAACCCCGAAAAATCCCAAAAATTGACAGAACACTCATGTCATTCCATGTTGACACTAGAAAATTTTTGAAAGCGAGAAGAGGCAACGAATATCATTTCGTCCCCAAAGGTGGCACGTTCCCTACCGAAACCAGCAGGCTTGTTGTGAGAAGCTCTGGTTTGCGAGAACCTTATACCCAAACCTGCCCCAAATGGGACAAAATTTTTACTACAGCATGTTGATGCCGCTCCTAGCATGTCAAGTTTCATGAACTTCAGACGAGTTTTGGATTTACTAGAATTTAAAAACCAGGTATCTCAATGTTTGCAGCCGAGAGACGGTGGCAAGGTGTTTGACATTCATTCTCATTTCTTGCATGGGACCTAAGCATGCAGCCAAGGATACAGATTTGTTTTTTCAAACAATTTACATGCACTGGAGCATGTGCCTGTAGTTCAAATTTGAATTATGCACATAAATGAATAGAAAACTCAGTTAATGTATAAAGATGTCCAAACGAACCCCAAAAAATTCCTAAAATTAACACAACACTCATGTTGTTCTATGTTGACACTAGAAAAAATTGAAATCAAGAAGAGGCAACGGATATCGTTTCGTCCAGAAAGGTGAAACGTTCCCTACCGTAACCATGAGGCTTGTTGCGAGAAGCTCTGATTTGTGAGAAGCTTATACCCCAACCTGCCCCAAATGGGACAATATTTTTACCACAGCATGTTGATTCCGTTCCATGCTAGCATGTCAAGTTTCATAAATTTCAGACGCGTTTCGATTTACTAGAATTTAAAAACCATGTATCTCAATGTTAGCGGCCGAGCGACGGTGGCAAGGTGTTTGACATTCATTCTCATTTCTTGCATGGGACTTAAGCATGCAACCAAGGACACGCATTTCAATTTTGAACCCATTTATATGCACTGGAGCATGTGCATGTAGTTCAAATTTGAGTTATGCACATAAATGCATAGAAAACTCAGTTAATGTATAAAAATGTCCAAGCAAACCCCAAAAAATCCCAAAAATTGACACAACACTCCTGTTCTTCTATGTTGACACGAGAAAATTTTTGAAAGTAAGAAGACGCAACCGATATCATTTCATCCCCCAAGGTGGCATGTTCCCTACCGAAACCATCAGTCTTGTTGTGAGAGAAACTCTGGTTTGCGAGAAGCTTATACCCAAACCTGCCCCAAATGGGACAATATTTTTACCATGGCATGTCGATGCTGTTCCATATATCATGTCAAGTTTCATGAATTTCAGATGAGTTTTTGATTTACTATAATTTTAAAACCATGTATCTCAATGTTAGCGGCCGAGCGACATTGTCAAGGTGTTTGACATTCATTCTCATTGGTTGCATGTGACCTAAGCTTGCAACCAAGGACATACATTTGATTTTGCAACCCGTTTTTATGGACTGGAGCATGTGCATGTAGTTCAATTTTGAATTATGCACATAAATGCCTAGAAAACTCAGTTAACGTATAAAAATGTCCAAACGATCCCCGAAAAATTCCAAAATTTAACACGACACTCCTGTTGTTCTATGTTGACACTAGGAAAAAATTGAAAGCAAGAAGAGGCGACGAATATCGTTCTGTCCACAAAGGTGACACGTTTCCCTAACGGAACCATGAGGCTTCTTGTGAGAAGCTCTGGTTTGTGAGAAGCTTATACCATAACCTGCCCCAAATGGGACAATATTTTTTACCCCAGCATGTTGATGCCATTCCATGATAGCATGCCAAGGTTCATGAATTTCAGACGGGTTTTGGATTTACTATAATTACAAAAGCAAGTACCTCAATGTTTGCCGAAGAGCCACGGTGCCATGGTGTTCGAAATTCATCCCCATTTCTTGCAGGACATAAGCATAAACCATGGACACATATATGATTTTACAATCCATGTTGGTGCACCGGAGCATGTGCATGTAGTTTAATTTTGAATTGTGCACCTGAAATGGCTAGAAAACCAATTGAATGTATAAAATGTCCAAACGAACCCTCAATAATTCCAATTTTTTTACGACACATATATAGTTGCATGTTCACTGCAGATAAAAGTTCTAGAAATTCAAACACCCTCCATTGCCGCTGTGACCCCATTATGTAATTCAAATCAACATGAAAAATCAAGTAGATCGCACACAGTTTATTATCACCAACCGTGTGAGATGCAGTACAAAATATCTTGGAGCACTGTCAGAGTATAGTATGCCTATGGCTTGCGCGAGAAGGTGCGTCCGCTACAGTCCATAGCCGGCGTGTGATGACCCACAAGTATAGGGGATCAATTGCAGCTCTTTTCGATAAGTAAGAGTGTCAAACCCAATGAGGAGCAGAAGGAAATGAGAAGTGGGTTTCAGCAAGGTAATGTCTGCAAGTGCTGAAATTGTAAGTAACAGAGTAGTTTGATAGCAAGATAATTTGTAACGAGCAAGTAACGATAATAGTAGCAAAAGTGCAGCAAGGTAGCCCAATCCTTTTGAGGCAAAGGACAGGCCAAAACGACCTCTTATGATAAGCAAAGCGTTCTTGAAGGTACACGGGATTTTCATCTAGTCACTTTCACCATGTTGGTTTGATTCGTGTTCGGTACTTTGATAATTTGATATGTGGGTGGACGGTGCTTAGGTGCTGTTCTTACTTGAAAAAACCTCCTACTTATGATTAACCCTCCCGGAAGCATCCGCAACTATGAGAAAAGTATTAAGAATAAATTCTAACCATAGCATTAAACTTTTGGATCCAATCGGACCCTTACGGAATAGCGCATAAACTGGGGTTTAAGCTTCTGTCACTCTCGCAACCCATCATCTAATTGCTACTCCATAATGCATTCCCTTAGGCCCAAATATGGTGGTGTCATGTAGTCGATGTTCACATGACACCACCAAGGGAATCACAACATCCATACTATCAAAATATCGAACACATGTCAAATTCACATGATTACTTGCAACATGATTTCTCCCGTGACCTCACGAACAAAAGTAACTACTCACAAATGATAATCATGCTCAAGATCAGAGGGGTATTCAATAGCATATTGGATCTGAACATATAATCTTCCACCAAATAAACCATATAGTAATCAACTACAAGATGTAATCAACACTACTAGTCACCCACAAGCACCAATCTATAGTTCCAGTAACAAGATTGAACACAAGAGATGAACTAAGGTTTGAGATGAGATGGTGCTGTTGAAGATGTTGATGGAGACTGCCCTCCCCAAGATGGGAGAGTTGTTGGTGATGATGAGGACGATGATTTCCCCCTCCGGGAGGGAAGTTCCCCCGGCGGAATCGCTCCGCCGGAGGGCAAAAGTGCTCCTGCCCAAGTTCCGCCTCGAGACGGCGGCGCTCCCTTCGAAAAGTCCTCCCCTTATTTTTTCTAGGTCAAAATGACTTATATACCAGAAGATGGGCACCATAGGTGGGCCTGGGTGAGCACAACCCACCAGGGCGAGCCTGGGCTCCCTGGCGCGCCCAGGTGGGTTGTGCCCACCTGGTGGGCCCCCTTTGGTAGTTATTTGCTCCAATATTCATCATATATTCCATAAAAATTCTCCGTGAAGTTTCAGCTGTTTGGAGTTGTGCAGAATAGGTGGCCTGACATAACTTTTCCAGGTCCAGATTTCCAGCTGTTGAAATTCTCCCTCTTTTTGTATACCTTGCATATTATGAGAGAAAAGGCATTAGAATTACTCCAAAAAGCATTATTATGGATAAAAACATCATAAATAATAGTTGGAAAACATGATGCGAAATGGACATATCAACTCCCCCAAGCTTAGACCTCGCTTGTCCTCAAGCGAAAACCGAAATCGAGAAACATGTCCACATGCTTAGAGAGAGAGGTGTCGATAAAAACAAAATACAGACATAGAAGCATCATGTTGATTATTACAACAACAACAAACTTAAACATAAGACTCTTATCATAGAACTTTTATCATAGTTCTCATGAACAAGTGACAATTCATTACACTATTGAAGTATAAAGCGAAAACTCTATTAGAAACCAACAAACTATGTTCTCAGTCAACTGCAACTACAATTCATCATCTTTTCAGGAAGGGTCACGTATCGGAGCCTTTAGGCAAGTCCACATACTCAACCATCATATAGTCTTCCATGATTGCTAACACTTACCGCGTACACATGAGCAAAACGTTTCAACCGGACACATAGAAAGATAGGGGCTTGTAGTTTCGCCTCCCAACATATTCACCTCAAGGGTGATGTCAACAATAATAACTCATGCTATCTATATTCAACTGGACATATGTGCCCAGATCTTTCCTCACCACATGATGCTTGCCAAACTTTGACTCTTTGCATAAAAGTAAATACATAATAGTAAAAGATAGGCCCTTCGCAGAGGGAAGCAGAGGTTGCCATGCGCTTATTTGTTTGTATGCTCAACCCCTTAGTGCAAAAGAATGTCACGTTGCATTGCCCCTTGTGATAGCGACCTTTATATGCAGTCTGTCGCTTTTATTCTTCACCATCACAAGTTTGTGCAACGCTCAATTTTCTCTTACACTACATGATCTCACACTTTTAGAAGCAATTTTTATTGCCTTTTTGCACCGATGACAACTTGAGGGATCTTGCTCAATCCCTAGGTAGGTATGGTGGACTCTTGAAAATGAGATTTGGGTTTAAGGGTTTTTGGATGCACAAGTAGTATCTCTACTTAGTGCGGAATTTTTGGCTAGCAAAGATAGGGGGCAAGCACCACATGTTAATGGATCCATGACAATATGACTTCTATGTGAATATAAACAAACATAAACCATTAAGTTGTCTTCCTTGTACAACGTCAACAATTTTGGCATATAATATTTTGATTAGGGCTCACAATCACAAAAGATTTCTAGGATAGTATATTTGTATGTGAATCTTCTCTTCCCTTATTAATTCTTTCATGAGTTGCATCATTGACTAACGCTATGTTTGTCAATCTCTAACAAAAATTTCTACTTATACTTTTCCTTATGTGGTGTCATCACCTACCATAAGATTAGCATATGATCTTTTTCATTTATTTTCTTTCTTTTTATTTATTTTCTTTCTTTTTATTTGCAACATGAAAGTAAAGAAAGCAAAAACTCAAACTGAACTTTATTATATATCTCACACACAATTACAAGGATAGATCACTAAGCAAACTCTCAAAGAAAGGATCAAACTAAACTTTTATTCATCTAAAGCAAAAGATCGAACTAAAATAAGTAAAAGCAAAAGATAGTGGGGATGATACGATACCGGGGCACCTCCCCCATGCTTGGCGGAAGCCAAGGGGAGTGCCCATACCCGATACTCAATTCTCCTTTGGTGATGAAGAAGAAGGTGGTGGTGATGGAGAAGAGATCTTGTCATCGGGTTTCCATGGCAGTGGTCCACCATCATAGGAGGAGTGAGTCTCACGGGTCCTACAACTAGCAGCCAAACTCATACCTTTAAACCTCGCCTCATATTCAAAGACTTGGTTTTGGAGATCGTAGATCTGGCTTTGAAGGAAGTTGATTTGCTTGTTGAGGGTGAAGACAATGTCCTTCAGGGGCTTGCCATCCACCTTGAGATCACGGGAGAGGTCTGTGATCATGAGGTGATTGGCATTGAGTCCACGCTCCACCATCCCCTTGCAGCGGAAGCCATATTGTTCCATAGCTTCAAGCCTGGCCTCCACGGTTCCTGTCCCCTTGGGACATGGCACATCGCAGAGGTGAAGCACCACCTCATGCATCTGGATGACCTGAGGGTGCTGCACCACCTCCCACATATATGGGTTGATGACGTTCTTGAAGAACTTGTCCTTGGAGGAGCTTGAAGCAGCCATGGTAGATGGAATCTGACAGAAAACGACAAGGAAAAGAAAACATAAGATTTCTCCGCGGTACGGTGATCAATAGGTTCAGGGGATATATAAAGATTTTTTATCTTGGGAAACAAGCAAGCTATAGAAAAACGGAGTCCGGAAGGTACCCCAGGTGGGCACAACCCACCTGGCGCGCCTGGCAAGCCAGGTGTGCCCTGGTGTCTTGTGCCCACCAGGGTACACGCTTCCTGGAAGTTTCTTATTTTCCTATTTTTCTAAATATTCCAAAACTGACAAAAAATATTTGTGCGGATTTTTCAGAGTCCGTTTACTTACCGTATCACGTACCTCCTTATTTTCACGATTCTGGAGTGTTCCAGAAGGACTCTTTATGTGTTCTTCCGGTGTCAAAGTTTGGATAATATTACTTTCAACATTAACGGGCGTACATGAGATATAATGTTTTATTCGTTGCCCGTTAACAACCTTCGGGTTAGTACCTTCGGCATTATTTGTTTTGATAGCTCCAGAACGATAAACCTCCTCAATGACATAGGGGCCTTCCCATTTTGAGAGGAGTTTTCCTGCAAAGAATCTGAAATGGGAGTTGTACAAAAGAACATATTCTCCGACTTTGAACTCGCGCTTTTGGATTATTTTATCATGACATCTTTTAACTTTTCTTTAAACAACTTAGCATTTTCATAAGCCTGGGTTCTCCATTCATCTAAAGAGCTAATATCAAATAACCTCTTTTCACCAGCAAGTTTGAAATCATAGTTGAGCTCTTTGATTGCCCAATATGCTTTATGTTCTAACTCTAGAGGCAAATGACAAGCTTTTCCATAAACCATTTTATAAGGAGACATACCCATAGGATTTTTATATGCTGTTCTATAAGCCCAAAGTGCATCATCTAATTTCTTAGACCAATTCTTCCTGGACCTATTGACAGTCTTTTGCATTGTTGTAAGTAAATAAAAGTGTGATGATCATCATTATTAGAGCATTGTTCCAAGTGAGGAAAGGATGATGGAGACTATGATTCCCCCACAAGTCGGGATGAGACTCCGGATGAAAAGAAAAAAAAGGGAGAAAAAAGAGGCCATAAAAAGGAGAAAAAGGCCCAAATAAAAAAAAAGAGAAAAAATGAGAGAAAAAGAGAGAAGGGACAATGTTACTATCCTTTTACCGCACTTGTGCTTCAAAGTAGCACCATGATCTTCATGATAGAGAGTCTCCTATGTTGTCACTTTCATATACTAGTGGGAATTTTACATTATAGAACTTGGCTTGTATATTCCAATGATGGGCTTCCTCAAAATGCTCTAGGTCTTCGTGAGCAAGCGAGTTGGATGCACACCCACTTAGTTTCTTTTGTTGAGCTTTCATACACTTATAGCTCTAGTGCATCCGTTGCATGGCAATCCCTACTCACTCACATTGATATCTATTGATGGGCATCTCCATAGCCCGTTGATACGCCTAGTTGATGTGAGACTATCTTCTCCTTTTTGTCTTCTCCACAACCACCATTCTATTCCACCTATAGCGCTATGTCCAGGGCTCACGCTCATGTATTGCGTGAAGATTGAAAAAGTTTGAGAACATCAAAAGTATGAAACAATTGCTTGGCTTGTCATCAGGGTTGTGCATGATTAAATACTTTGTGTGATGAAGATAGAGCATAGCCAGACTATATGATTTTGTTGGGATAACTTTCTTTGGCCATGTTATTTTGAGAAGACATGATTGCTTTGTTAGTATGCTTGAAGTATTATTATTTTTATGTCAATATTAAACTTTTATCTTGAATCTTTCCGATCTGAACATTCATGCCACAATAAAGAAAATTACATTGAGAAATATGCTAGGCAGCATTCCACATCAAAAATTCTGTTTTTATCATTTACCTACTCGAGGACGAGCAGGAATTAAGCTTGGGGATGCTTGATACGTCTACAATGTATCTATAATTTTTGATTGTTCCATGCTATTATATATTTTGTTTTCGATGTTTAATGGGCTTATTTATACACTTTTATATTATTTTTGGGACTAACCTATTAACCCAAGGCCCAGTGCAAATTGCTGTTTTTTGCCTATTTCAGTGTTTCGCAGAAAAGAATATCAAACGGAGTCCAAACGGAATGAAACCTTCGGGAGAGTTATTTTTGGAACAAACGTGATCCAGAGGACTTGGGGTGGACGTCAAGAAATCATCGAGGAGGCCACGAGGCAGGGGGGCGCGCCTACCCCCCTGGGCACGCCCTCCACCCTCGTGGCTCCACCAACCTACTTCTTCCTCCTATATATACCTACGTACCCCGAAACTATCCAGGGGCACCACGAAAACCTAATTCCACCGCCGCAACATTTTGTACCCGTGAGATCCCATCTTGGGGCCTTTTCCGGCGCTCCGCCGGAGGGGGAATCGGTCACGGAGGGCTTCTACATCAACACCATAGCCTCTTCGATGATGTGTGAGTAGTTTACCACAGACCTTCGGGTCCATAGTTATTAGCTAGATGGCTTCTTCTCTCTCTTTGGATCTCAATACAAAGTTCTCCTCGATCTTCTTGGAGATCTATTCGATGTAACTCTTTTTGCGACGTGTTTGTCGAGATCCGTTGAATTGTGGGTTTATGATCAAGATTATCTATGAACAATATTTGAATCTTCTCTGAATTCTTTTATGTATGATTGGTTATCTTTGCAAGTCTCTTTGAATTATCAGTTGGTCTGGCCTACTAGATTGATCTTTCTTGCAATGGGAGAAGTGCTTAGCTTTGGGTTCAATCTTGCATTGCTCGATCCCAGTGACAGTAGGGGAAACGACACGTATTGTATTGTTTTATATGATCATGTAGTTGACATCGTATTTGTGGCAAAGCCACCGTTCATAATTCTTTCATACATGTCGCTCTTGATTCATTGCATATCCCGGTACACCGCCGGAGGCATTCACATAGAGTCATATCTTGTTCTAAGTATCGAGTTGTAATTCATGAGTTGTAAGTAAATAAAAGTGTGATGATCATCATTATTAGAGCATTGTCCCAAGTGAGGAAAGGATGATGGAGACTATGATTCCCCCACAAGTCGGGATGAGACTCCGGACCAAATAAAAAAACAGAGTCCATGAAAAAAGGCCCAAAAGAAAAAAATGAGAGAAAAAGAGAGAAGGGACAATGTTACTATCCTTTTACCACACTTGTGCTTCAAAGTAGCACCGTGATCTTCATGACAGAGAGTCTCTAATTTTGTCACCTTCATATACTAGTGGGAAATTTCATTATAGAACTTGGCTTGTATATTCCAATGATGGGCTTCCTCAAATGCCCGAGGTCTTCGTGAGCAAGCAAGTTGGATGCACACCCACTTAGTTTATTTTTTTGAGCTTTCATACACTTATAGCTCTAGTGCATCCGTTGCATGGCAATCTCTACTCCTTGCATTGACATCAACTGATGGGCATCTCCATAGCCCGTTGATTAGCCTCGTCGATGTGAGACTTTCTCCTTTTTTGTCTTCCCACATAACCCCTATCATTATACCTTATTCCACCATAGTGCTATATCCATGGCTTGCGCTCATGTATTGCGTAAAAGTTGAAAAGGCTGAAGCGCGTTAAAAAGTATGAACCAATTGCTTGGCTAAAACCGGGGTTGTACATGATATGAATATTTTGTGTGGGGAAGATGGAGCATAGCCAGACTATATGATTTTGTAGGGATAACTTGCTTTGGCTATGTTATTTTGATAAGACATAATTGCTTGGTTAGCATGCTTGAAGTATTATTGTTTTTATATCAACATCAAACTTTTATCTTGAATCATATCGAATCTGAACATTCGTGCCACAATAACAAGAATTACATTGAAATTATGCTAAGTAGCATTCCACATCAAAAATTCTGTTTTTATCATTTACCTACTCGAGGACGAGCATGAATTAAGCTTGGGGATGCTTGATACGTCTCCAACGTATCTATAATTTTTGATTGTTCCATGATATATTATATTCTGTTTTGGATGTTTAATGGGCTTTATTATACACTTTTATATTATTTTTGGGACTAAGCTATTAACCGGAGGCCCGGCCCAAATTGCTGTTTTTTTTCCTATTTCAGAGTTTCGCAGAAAAAGAATATCAAACGGAGTCCAAACGGAATGGAACCTTCGGGAACGTGATTTTCAGAACAAACGTGATCCAGAGGACTTGGAGTCCACGTAAAGAAAGCAACGAGGAGAGCACGAGGCAGGGGGCGCACCTACCCCCCTGGGCGCGCCCTCCACCCTCGTGGGGCCCACGTTGCTCCATCGACGTACTTCTTCCTCCTATATAGACCTACGTACCCCCAAACCATCAGAGGCATCCACGAAAACCTAATTCCACCGCCGCAACCTTCTGTACCCGTGAGATCCCATCTTGGGGCCTTTTCCGGCGCCCCGCCGGAGGGGGCATTGATCACGGAGGGCTTCTACATCAACACCATAGCCTCTCCGATGATGTGTGAGTAGTTTACCTCAGACCTTCGGGTCCATAGTTATTAGCTAGATGGCTTCTTCTCTCTCTTTGGATCTCAATACAAAGTTCTCCACGATTCTCGTGGAGATCTATTCGATGTAATCTTCTTTTGCGGTGTGTTTGTCGAGATCCGATGAATTGTGGGTTTATGATCAAGTTTATCTATGAACAATATTTGAATCTTCTCTGAATTCTTTTATGTATGATTGGTTATCTTTGCAAGTCTCTTCGAATTATCAGTTTGGTTTGGCCTACTAGATTGATCTTTCTTGCAATGGGAGAAGTGCTTAGCTTTGGGTTCAATCTTGCGGTGTCCTTTCCCAGTGACAGCAGGGGCAGCAAGGCACGTATTGTATTGTTGCCATCGAGGATAACAAGATGGGGTTTATATCATATTGCATGAGTTTATCCCTCTACATCATGTCATCTTACTTAAAGCATTACTCCGTTCTTATGAACTTAATACTCTAGATGCATGCTGGATAGCGGTCGATGTGTGGAGTAATAGTAGTAGATGCAGAATCGTTTCGGTCTACTTGTCAAGGACGTGATGCCTATATACATGATCATACCTAGAAATTCTCATAACTATGCTCACTTCTATCAATTTCTCGATAGTAATTTGTTTACCCACCGTAATACTTATGCTCTTGAGAGAAGCCACTAGTGAAACCTATGGCCCCCGTGTCTATTTTCCATCATATTAATCTTCCAATACTTAGCTATTTCTATTGCCGTTTATTTTACTTTGCATCTTTATTTACTCTTTATCATAAAAATACCAAAAATATTATCTTATCATATCTATCAGATCTCACTCTCGTAAGTGACCGTGAGGGGATTGACAACCCCTTTATCGCGTTGGTTGCGAGGTTCTTATTTGTTTGTGTAGGTGCGTGGGACTTGAGCGTGGTCTCCTACTGGATTGATACCTTGGTTCTCCAAAACTGAGGGAAATACTTACGGTACTTTACTGCATCACCCTTTCCTCTTCAAGGGAAAACCAACGCAGTGCTCAAGAGGTAGCATAGGCAGGAGTCGGTCTACTTGTTGCGGACGTGATGCCTATATACATGATCATGCCTAGATATTCTCATAATTATGCACTTTTCTATCAATTGCTCGACAGTAATTTGTTCACCCACCGTAATACTTATGCTATCTTGAGAGAAGCCACTAGTGAAACCTATGGCCCCCGGGTCTATTCTCCATCATATAAATTTCCAATCTATTTTATTTTGCAATCTTTACTTTCAATCTTTATCATAAAAATACCAAAAATATTATCTTATCATCTCTATCAGATCTCACTTTTGCAAGTGGCCGTGAAGGGATTGACAACCCCTTTATCGCGTTGGTTGCAAGGTTCTTATTTGTTTGTGTAGGTACGAGGGACTTGCGTATGGCCTCCTACTGGATTGATACCTTGGTTCTCAAAAACTGAGGGAAATACTTACGCTACTTTGCTGCATCACCCTTTCCTCTTCAAGGGAAAACCAACGCATGCTCAAGAGGTAGCAAACACCACTGCTAAGAATTCTTTTTCAGTAGTAGCATAATTTCGTTGAGCACTGTCTAGAGTTTTACTAGCGTAATGAATAACATGCAGTTTCTTATCAACTCTTTGTCCTATAACAGCACCAACAACATAATCACTAGCATCACACATAATTTCAAAAGGCAAGGTCCAATCAGGTGGTTGAACAATAGGTGCAGAAATTAAGGCTTTCTTGAGTGTTTCAAAGGCTTCTAAATAATCATCATAAAAAACAAAAGGAATATCCTTTTGCAAAAGATTCGTAAGAGGCCTAGAAATTTTAGAGAAGTCTTTGATAAATCTCCTATAGAAACCAACATGACCTAAGAAACTACGAATACCTTTGATATCTTTAGGACATGACATTTTCTCAATTGCATCAACCTTAGCTTTGTCCACTTCAATACCTCTTCCAGAAATTTTATGGCCCAAGACAATACCTTCATTAACCATAAAGTGGCACTTCTCCCAATTCAAGCCAAGATTTGTTTGTTCACATCTCTGCAAAACTTGATCGAGATTGCTTAAACAATCATCAAAAGACTTCCCATAAACAGAGAAATCATCCATGAAAACCTCAACAATCTTTTCACAAAAGTCAGAGAATATAGCAGTCATACATCTTTGAAAGATAGCAGGTGCAATGCATAAACTGAAAGGCATACGTCTATAAGCATAAGTTCCGAAGGGACAAGTAAAAGTGGTCTTTTCTTGATCAGGTTGAGAAACAGGTATTTGTGAAAAACCAGAATATCCATCAAGGAAGCAAAAAATGTGTGTGCTTAGATAATCTTTCTAGCATTTGATCAATAAAAGGAAGAGGGTAATGATCTTTTCTAGTTGCTTTGTTTAGTTTTCTAAAATCAATTACCATTCTATAGCCTGTAACAATTCTTTGTGGAATAAGTTCATTCTTATCATTAGGAACAACAGTAATACCTCCTTTCTTAGGAACACAATGAACATGACTTACCCATCTACTATCAGCTATGGGATAGATTATACCTACTTCCAGAAGTTTTAAGATTTCCGTTCTTACCACTTCCTTCATTTTCGGATTTAACCAACGTTGGTGATCAACAACGGGTTTAGCATCAGGTTCCATATTAATTTTGTGCTGACATAGAGTGGGACTAATGCCCTTTAAATCATCAAGAGTATATCCAATAGCAGCTCGGTGCTTCCTTAGAACTTTCAACAATCTGTCTTCTTCATGCTCTGAAAGGTTAGCACTAATAATAACAGGATATATCTTCTTTTCATCAAGATAGGAATTTTCAAAGTGTTTGGTAATTGTTTTAATTCAAACACAGGATCACCTTTAGGTGGAGGAGGACCTCCTAGAGTTTCAATAGGCAAATTGTGTTTAAGTAGAGGACGTTGTTCAAATAAAATCTTATCTATCTCATTTCTTTCATGCATATGTAAATGATTTTCATGGTCTAGCAAATATTGTTCTAAAGGATCAGTATGTGGCACATCAATAGAAGCAAGACCAATTATTTCATCTTCACTAGACAATTCCTTTTCATGAAGCTTTCTACTAAACTTGGAAAAATTAAACTCATGAGACTCATCACCAAAACTAACACCGACAGTTTTTTCTCACAGTGTATTCTAGCATTAACGGTGTTCAAGAAAGTGCTACCAAAGATAATGGGACAAAAGTCATCTTGTGGGGAACCAAGAACAAGAAAATCTGTACAGTATTTGATTTTCCCACACAAGTTTAATAGTAACATCTATGTCTTCTATCTCTGCGGGTGCTATAACATTCATAATTTCTTGATATAAGGTAAAGGGAATAGCACTCACGCTAGCACCTATGTCACATAAACCATGATAACAGTGATCTCCTATTTTAACTGAGATAACGAGCATGCCAATAACAGGTCTATGTTTATCCTTTTTATCAGGTTTGGCAATTCTAGCAGCTTCTTCGCAGAAGTAAATAACATGCCCATCTACATTTTCTTCCAAGAGATCCTTAACCATAGCCATACTACGTTCTACTTTAATTTGTTCATCAGGTTTAGGTGTTCTAATATAAGTTTTGTTGACCACAGTTGAAACTTTAGCATGTTCCTTTATCCTAACAGGGAAAGGTGGTTTCTCAATATAAGCAGTAGGAACAACTGGATCAACATTGTAAAGTATAGTTTCTTCTTTAACTGGTACTGGTTCTTTAATTTCTCCTTTAATAGGTGGGTGATATTTAAACCACTTCTCTTTAGGGAGATCAACATAAGTAGCAAATGATTCACAAAAGGAAGCTACTATCTCAGAGTCAAGTCCATATTTAGTGCTAAACTTTTGAAAAGCAATGGTATCCATAAAAGATTTAACACAAGCATACTTAAGTTTAATACCTGACTCTTTACCTTCGTCGAGTTCCCAATATTCAGAGTTGCGTTTAATTCTTTCCAAAAGATCCCATCGGAATTCAATAGTCTTCTTCATAAAAGAACTAGTACAAGAAGTATCAAGCATGGATTGATCATCACGAGAAAGCCGAGCATAAAAATTCTGGATAATAATTTCTCTTGAGAGCTCATGGTTGGGGCATGAATATAACATTGACTTAAGCCTCCCCCAAGCTAGAGCGACACTTTATCCTTCACGAGGCCAAAAATTATATATATAATTCCGATCATGATGAACTAGATGCATAGGACAATTTTTTATGGAACTCCAATTTCAATCGATTCCAATTCCTTGATCCAATATCATCGCATAGCCTATACCATGCCAATGCTTTTCCCTTCAAAGATAATGGGAAACCCTTCTTCATAACTTCATCTCTGGGTAAACCTGCAAACTTGAACAATCCACAAATTTGTTCTACATATATCAAGTGCATATCAGGTTGTTCGGTTCCATCTCCTGCATAAGGATTAGCTAGCAGTTGTTCTATCATAACTGAAGGAATTTCATATTCAATATTTTCAGTAGGTGCAGTAGGTTGAGGTGTAGCTAATTGTGGTTCCGGTCGAGGTGAAGATACCCCGAACAAACCCCTCAAAGGATTGTTTTCCATATATAGTAACAAGTGACAGTAAATTTCAGCACACTATATAAATGGTTCCTTATCAAATTCCACTTACCAAAGGCGCTTCACTCCCCGGCAACGGCGCCAGAAAATAGCCTTGATGACCCACAAGTATAGGGGATCAACTGTAGCTCTTTTCGATAAGTAAGAGTGTCGAACCTAACAAGGAGCAGAAGGAAATGACAAGTGGTTTTCAGCAAGGTAATGTCTGCAAGTGCTGAAATTGTAAGTAACAGAGTAGTTTGATAGCAAGATAATTTGTAAAGAGCAAGTAACGATAATAGTAGCAAAAGTGCAGCAATGTAGCTCAATCCTTTTGAGGCAAAGGACAAGCCAAAACGGTCTCTTATGATAAGCAAAGCGTTCTTGAGGGTACACGGGATTTTCATCTAGTCACTTTCTGTTGGTTTGATTCGTGTTCGGTACTTTGATAATTTGATATGTGGGTGGACCGGTGCTTGGGTGTTGTTCTTACTTGAAAAAACCTCCTACTTATGATTAACCCTCCCATAAGCATCCACAACTACGAGAAAAGTATTAAGAATACATTCTAACCATAGCATTAAACTTTTGGATCCAATCGGTCCCTTACGGAATAGCGCATAAACTGGGCTTTAAGCTCCTGTCACTCTCGCAACCCATCATCTAATTGCTACTCCACAATGCATTCCCTTAGGCCCAAATATGGTGAAGTGTCATGTAGTCGATGTTCACATGACACCACTAAGGGAATCACAACATACATACTATCAAAATATCGAACACATATCAAATTCACATGATTACTTGCAACATGATTTCTCCCGTGACCTCAAGAACAAAAGTAACTACTCACAAATGACAATCATGCTCAAGATCAGAGGGGTATTAAATAGCATATTGGATTTGAACATATAATCTTCCACCAAATAAACCATATAGCAATCAACTACAAGATGTAATCAACACTACTAGTCACCCACAAGCACCAACCTATAGTTCCGGTAACAAGATTGAACACAAGAGATGAACTAGGGTTTGAGATGAGATGGTGCTGTTGAAGATGTTGATGGAGATTGCCCTCCCCAAGATGGAAGAGTTGTTGGTGATGATGAGGACGATGATTTCCCCCTCCGGGAGGGAAGTTCCCCCGATGGAATCAATCCGCCGGAGGGCAAAAGTGCTCCTGCCCAAGTTCCGCCTCGAGACGGTGGCTCTCCATCCCGAAAATCCTCCCCTTATTTTTTTTCAGGTAAAAATGACTTATATACCAGAAGATGGGCACCGGAGGTGGGCCTGGGTGAGCACAACCCACCAGGGCGCGCCTGGGCTCCCTAGCGCGCCCATGTGGGTTGTGCCCACCTGGTGGGCCCCCTCTGGTAGTTATTTGCTCCTATATTCATCATATATTCCATAAAAATTCTCCGTGAAGTTTCAGCTTGTTTGGAGTTGTGCAGAATAGGTGGCCTGACGTAGCTTTTCCAGGTCCAGATTTCCAGCTGCCGGAATTCTCCCTCTTTGTGTATACCTTGCATATTATGAGAGAAAAGGCATTAGAATTACTCCAAAAAGCATTATTATGGATAAAAACATCATAAATAACAGTAGGAAAACATGATGCAAAATGGATGTATCAGCGTGTCAAGCACACTAGCTCACTCCCCAAATATCATATTACTGTTCAATCGTCGCTGGTGAAAGATGGGGACGTGGACCTGCGTCGTGAGGGCAACTTTGGTGGCCCACTCCAGCGAGAGTGAGGCTGTAGCCGCCATGCACGTGCTAACAAGGTGCATGAGCGCGGCTGCAATGTGCGATCGGGTGGCCAAGGCAGCCTAAACGGCCGATGTTGCTTCTCAGGTGGCGGCAGCAACATCTATCTTGGGGATAGCAACCGGCGAGAGCGGCACAATAGCTGTCTATTCCGCAGTGGCGGCCTTAGCCCTGATGGTGGCAGCCAATGACCATGTCGAGGCAGCCCACGCCTAGCTCGTGGCGGTCACCGCACAAATCGAACGAAGTTTCTCCGACAACGGTCGGCAACCCACGACCAAAGAGTTGGCAATCGCCGAGAGCGTTCGAGCAGCCGCCCGTTCCTCTGCCGCATACCTTGCCACGACGGAGCCCGTCCAAGCCCAGATCGCGGCCGCCCACGCCCAGCTCAAGGCGGCCTTTTCCAAAGAGATGGCGGACGCGGATGGCGAGATGCTTGCCGAGTATGGTGCGATGAATGCCATGGAGCCCCTTCCCCAGGAGACCGTCGGACGCGAGCTGGACATGGAGGAGGCGGCGGAGATCGACGAGCACCAATCGTAGTAGTACTCTTTGCTTTGTTTAATTAAGAGTGCCAGTCTTTAATTTGTCAGAGTAATGTTTAGGTCAGCTAGCTCTGTTTAATTGCTGAACTTGCTCAATTAAGAAGTGTGGGTGTGCTGTAGTCTCCTTTGTGTACCCAAATTATGCAACGATGTGGATGACCACTGTAACCAGGGAAATTCGAACAAAAAAATTTGACGTTCAAACTCATCACACACGGGTTGAGCTATCTAAATTGTTTGTGATGTTCACATATCATACACAGTTTTGAATAAGGGACCGTGTCTGATGACACTTTGCGCACCAGTTTTTTCGCTGCACCGATTCAAAATTTTCGGCTTCCGCGGAAATATCTACCTCCCCGCCCCCTCCCCCTTACCAAAAGCCACATTTCCCCTGTTTCTGCCTTCCTTTCCAAGTTGAAACATTCACTCCTTGCTTGCAGTGCCGCCTCCTTGCCGTCGACCCTCCTTCACGCTGCTCGGCCTCGTCTATCCAGGCAGGTAATCCACACCCGACCCCCATCCGCCTCCTCCTTCCACATCCCACATGCCCCGATCGCCGGCGCGACACCTTCCGCCCAAATCACCGACCCCTCCACCAAATAAGCGGTGCCCTAAGCCATGGTGCACGCAGTATAGGCGGGAGCTCAAGGAGCATTTGGCAGCGGAGAAGCAAATCGTGGCTGCACGTGCGGATGAGGTCGCGATGGCTGCCATTTGTGCTGACCCCCCCAGATCTTGGAGGAGCACCTCGCCGTCGAAGCCGTCGTCGACGCCTCGTGCACCGACGCCCTCTTCCATGTCCAAGGAGCCAATCATCATTGATATCTCCGATGATGAGGAGTAGCTTGTCTTATTAGCTCACTATAAGGACCCATGTTCAGTTTGCTAGCTACGTCGGTTAAGCATGCTCGGTTTACCCGTTGCTGTGCTGCTCCTGCCTTTCCTTAACAAATTCTAGTGAGTTGTGCTATCTAATTTTACCATGCAATCTGTTGCTCTAGTGTATATGTTCTATATGTCGTACAATGTGGTGCTCACTTACTAACTGTTTAGTTAATTAGTTTTCGTCTTCAGTTAACTATTTGGTTCAATTCTGCAAATGTGATGTTCAATTCTTCAGGATGCAATTTGGTATTGTCTTCCATGTCAGAAATAAATCGAATTTATCTTTACAAAATACACGATAAAGGAATACAATTGCTATATTTCCAATTTGTCAAGCATGCTTGGTTTGGTTAACTGTCTGATCTTCTAGTATGTTATACATTGTGCAATGTGGTGCTTGCTACTTCTTGAGCTTGCGTTGGTTTTCCCTTGAAGAGGAAAGGGTGATGAAGCAAAGTAGAGATAAGTATTTCCCTCAGTTTGAGAACCAATTTGTCAATCCAGTAGGAGACAACGCACAAATCACCTAATACCTGCACAAACCATCAAACAACTTGCACCCAACACGATAAAGGGGTTGTCAATCCCTTCACGGTTACTTGCAAAAGTGAGACATTATAGAGATAGATGAAACTAAACAAACGATTTTTTTTGGTATTTTAGGTTTATAGATCGGAAAGTAAAAGATTGCAAAATAGTAGATCGGAAACTAATATTGTAAATCGGAAACTTATATGATGGAAAATAGACCCGAGGGCCATAGGTTTCACTAGAGGCTTCTCTCATGATAGCAAATAATACGGTGGGTGAGCAAATTACTGCCGAGCAATTGATAGAAAAACGTAAAGTTATGATGATATCTAAGGCAATGATTATGAAATATAGGCATCACGTCCGTGTCAAGTAGACCGAAACGATTCTACGTATACTACTATTACTCCACACATCGACCGACTCCTGCCTGCATCTACAGTATTAAGTTCATGATGAACAAAGTAACGCATTAAGTAAGATGACATGATGTAGAGGAATTAACTCCAGCAATATGATGAAAACCCCATCTTTTTATCCTCGATGGCAACAATACAATACGTGCCTTGCTGCCCCTACTGTCACTAGGAAAGGACACCGCAAGATTGAACCCAAAGCTGAGCACTTCTCCCATTCCAAGAAAAACCAATCTAGTTGGCCAAACCAAACCGATAATTCGAAGAGAATTACAAAGATATCAAATCATGCATATAAGAATTCAGAGAATATTCAAATAATATTCATAGACAAGCTGATCATAAATCCACAATTCATCAGATCTCGACAAACACACCGCAAAAGAATATTACATCGGATAGATCTCCAAGAACATCGAGGAGAACATGGTATTGAGAATCAAAGAGAGAGAAGAAGCCATCTAGCTACTAGCTGGACCCGTGGGTCTCAGGTAAACTACTCACGCTTCATTGGAAGGGCAATCAAGTTGATGTAGAAGCCCTCCGTGATCGAATCCCCTCCGGCAGGATGCCGAACAAGGCCCCTAGATGGGATCTCACGGGAACAGAAGGTTGCGGCGGTGGAAAAGTGTTTTCATGGATACTTCTGGTGGTTTGGAAATATTAGTGAATATATATGCGAAGGAATTAGGCCAGGGGAGTTACGGGGGGCCCACAAGGCAGGGGGCACGCCCTCCACCCTTGTGGCAGCCTCGTGGCTCCTCCGACTTGATCTCCAAGTCTCCTGGGTGTCTTCTGGTCCAAGAAAATTCATCGCGAAGGTTTTAGTCCATTTGGTGTTCCTTTTCTGCGAAACTCAAAAACAAGGAAAAAACAAAAACTGGCACTAGGCTCTAGGTTAATAAGTTAGTCCCAAAAATAATATAAAATAGCATATTAATGCATATAAAACATCCAAAATAGATAATATAATAGCATGGAACAATCAAAAATTATGGATACATTGGAGACGTATCAGGCATCCCCAAGCATAATTCCTGCTCGTCCTCGAGTAGGTAAATGATAAAAACAATTTTTTTGATGTGGAATGCTACCTAGCATATTTATCCAAGTAATTCTTCTTTATTGTGTCATGAATGTTCAAATCCATAAGATTCAAAACAAAAGTTTAATATTGACATAAAAACAATAATACTTCAAGCATACTAACAAGGCAATTATGTCTTGTCAAAATAACATGGCCAAAGAAAGCTTATCCCTACAAAATCATATAGTCTGGCTATGCTCCATCCTCATAACACAAATATTCAAATCATGCACAACCCCGATTTCAAGCCAAGCATTTGTTTCATACTTTTGATGTTGTCAAACTTTTTCAACTTTCATGCAATACATGAGCGTGAGCCATGGACATAGCACTATAGGTGGAATAGAATATGGTGGTTGTGGAGAAGACAAAAAGAAGGAGATAGTCTCACATCAACTAGGCGTATCAACGGGCTATGGAGATGCCCATCAATAGATATCAATGTGAGTGAGTAGGGATTGCCATGCAACTGATGCACTAGAGCTATAAGTTTATGAAAGCTCAAAAGAAAACTAAGTGGGTGTGCATCCAACTTGCTTGCTCATGAAGACCTAGGGCAATTTGAGGAAGCCCATCATTGGAATATACAAGCCAAGTTCTATAATGAAAAATTCCCACTAGTATATGAAAGTGACAACATAGGAGACTCTCTATCATGAAGATCATGGTGCTACTTTGAAGCACAAGTGTGGTAAAAGGATAGTAGCATTGCCCCTTCTCTCTTTTCTCTCATTTTTTATTTGGGCCTTCTCTCATTTTTTTGGCCTCTTTATTATTATTATTATTATTCGTCTGGAGTCTCATCCTGACTTATGGGGGAATCATAGTCTCCACCGTCCTTTCCTCACATGGGACAATGCTCTAATAATTAAGATCATCACACTTTTATTTACTTACAACTCAAGAATTACAACTCGATACTTAGAACAAAATATGACTCTATATGAATGCCTCCGGCGGTGTACCGGGATGTGCAATGAATCAAGAGTGACATGTATGAAAGAATTATGAACGATGGCTTTGCCACAAATACGATGTCAGCTACATGATCATGCAAAGCAATATGACAATGATGGAATGTGTCATAATAAACGGAATGGTAGAAAGTTTCATGGAAATATATCAAGGCTATGGAAATGCTATAATAGGTAGGTATGATGGCTGTTTTGAGGAAGGTATATTGTTGGTGTATGGTACCGGCGAAAGTTGTGCGACACTAGAGAGGCTAGCAATGGTGGAAGGGTGAGAGTGCGTATAATCCATGGACTCAACATTAGTCATAAAGAACTCATATACTTATTGCAAAAATCTATTAGTTATCGAAACAAAGTACTACGCGCATGCTCCTAGGGGGATAGATTGGTAGGAAAAGACCATCGCTCGTCCCCGACCGCCACTCATAAGGAAGACAATCAATAAATTAATCATGCTCCGACTTCATCACATAACGGTTCACCATACATGCATGCTACGGGAATCACAAACTTTATCACAAGTATTTCTCAAATTCACAATTACTTACTAGCATGACTCTAATATCACCATCTTTATATATCAAAACAATCATAAGGAATCAAACTTCTCATAGTATTCAATGCACTTTATATGAAAGTTTTTATTATATCCCTCTTGGATGCGTATCATGTTAGGACTAAATTTATAACCAAAGCAAATTACCATGCCGTTTAGAGACTCTCAAAATAATATAAGTGAAGCATGAGAGTTCAATAATTTCTATAAAATAAAGCCACCGCCGTGCTCTAAAAAGATATAAGTGAAGCACTAGAGAAAAATTGCCTAGCTCAAAAGATATAAGTGAAGCACATAGAGTATTCTAATAAATCATGATTTATGTGTGTCTCTCTCAAAAGGTGTGTACAGAAAAGATGATTGTGGCAAACTAAAAAGCAAAGACTCAAATCATACAAGACGCTCCAAGCAAAACACATATCATGTGGTGAATAAAAATATAGCCTCAAGTAAAGTTACCGATAGACGAAGACGAAAGAGGGGATGCCTTCAAGAGTATATCCAATAGCATCATGATGTTTCCTCAAAGTTTTAAGTAATCTCTTTTCTTGCTCTTAAAGGTTAGCATTGATAATAACATGACATATCTACTTTTCATCAAGATAAGCATATTTCAATGTATCATGCAATTTCTTTAATTCAAACACATGATCACCCTTAGGTGGGAGTGGGTCTCCCAAAGTGTCAACATGCAAATTATGCTTAAGGATAGGTGCTTGTTTAAATAATATCTAATCTATTTCATTTCTCTCATTCATATGCATATCATATTCATGGTCCAACAAATATTATTCTAATGGATAAGTAGGAGGTACGACAATAGAAGCAAGACCAATGATTTCATCTTTACTGGATAATTCTTTCTCATGTGGCTGTTTACAAATTGGATTCATGATATGCATCCGCAAACTTAACTCTAACCTTCTCTTTAACACAATCAATTTCAGCATTAACAATATTCAGGAAGGGTATACCGAATATAATGGGAAAAAATTATCTTGTTGTGATCCAAGTACTAAGAAATCAGTAGGGTATTTGATCTTGCCACACAAGACTTCAACATCTCTAACAATCCCAAGCGGTGAATAGTATCTCTGTTTGCAAGTTTAATAGCAACATCAATATCTTCAATCTCAATGGGCGCAATATCATTCATAATTTCTTGATAGAGAGAAACGGAATAACACTCACACTAGCACCCATATCACATAAACCATGATAGCAATGATCTCTAATCTTAATAGAAACAACAGGCATGTAAACTATTAGCTTATTCTTGTCTAATATATCTTGTTCGTTTCTAGCAGGTTTAGCAATTCTACAGCCTCAGAACAAAAATAAATAACATGCCCATCAATATTATCAACCAAGTGATCTTTAACCATTGCAATATTAGGCTCCATCTTAATTTGTTCAGATGGTTTAGGTGTTCTAATATTACTCTTATGAACCACGGTTGTAGCTTTAACATGTTCCTTAATCCTAACAGGGAAAGGAGGTTTCTCAATATAAGCAGTAGGCACAACGGGATCAACATTATAAGTGATTGTTTCATATTTAGCTATAATAGTTTCCTCATAATTTTCTTCAATAGGTGGATGAACTTTAAACCACTTCTCGTTAGGGTGATCAACATGAGCTGCAAATGATTCACAAAAGGTAGCTACTATCTCAGAGTCAAGTCCATACTTAGTACTAAACTTATGAAAATGATCTGTTTCCATAAAATATTTAACACAATCAAACTCAAGATTTATATCTGACTCTTTACCTTTCTCGATTTCCTGGTCTTTAGAGATTTAATTCTTTCTAGAAGACCCCATTTGAATTCAATAGTTTTCTTCAAAAAAGAACCAGTAGAAGAAGTATCGAGCATGGATTGATCATTATGAGAAAGCCAAGCATTAAAGTTTTGCATAATTATTTCTCTTGAGAGCTCGTGATTGGGGCATGTGTGCATGATGTATTTAAGCCTCCCCCAAGCTTGAGCGATACTTTCTCCTTCACGAGGCCAAAAATTATATGTATAATTCCGATCAAGATGAACCAAATGCATAGGATAAAATTTCTGATGAAATTCCAGCTTCAACCAGTTCCAATCCCATGTTCCAGTATCATCCAATAGCCTATACTATGTCAATGCCCCCCCCCAAGATAAACATAACACTTTCTTCTTAAGTCCGTCGTTGGACAAACCTACAAGCTTAAACAATCCACAAATTTCATCTACATAGATCAAGTGCATATTATGATGTATTGTTCCATCTCCTGCATAACAATTAGCTAGCAGTTTCTCTAACATACCCGAAGGAATCTCATAATAAATATTTTCAGTAGGATCGGTAGGTTGATGAGCAACTCTTATTGCTTCCGGTCGAGGTGAAGATACACCTAATAAGCTCCTCGAAGTATTATTTTCCATAGTGACAAGTGACAATAAATTTCAGCATGTAATAAAAATGTTTCCTTACCAAATTCCACTTACCAAAAGCGCTTCACTCCCCGGTAACGGCACCGAAAAAGAGTCTTGATGCCCCAAAAGTATAGGGTATCAGTCGTAGTCCTTTTGATAAGTAAGAGTGTCGAACTCAACGAGGACCAGGAGGAAATGATAAGCGCTTTTCAGCAAGGTATTCTCTGCAACTACTGGAAGTAGCGGTAACAAATAGTTTGGTAGCAAGGTAATTCGTAACTAGTAACGAGTAACAATAGTAACAAAGGTGCAGCAAGGTGACCCAATCCCTTTTATAGCAACAGACAAGCCGAAACGTTCTCTTATATAAAGCAAAGTGTTCTCGAGGACACATGAGAATTATCTTCTAGTCACGTTCATCATGTTTAGTTGATTCACGTTTGCTACTTTGATAATTGGGCTATTTGCATTTTTGTCCCTAACTTGAACCACCTACTCAGATTTGCCCCTAATTTCGAAGCCTGGTCAAATTTGCCCCTCTGCCGTTAGGTGCCCTTACAGAAATGCCCTTCCGCGCCGTTACCATCAGGTCAAAGGACTTTGACCGTCTCGAAAAAGTAGCAAAAAAATGAAAAATCCGAAATTTTATGGGATCAAAGATACTCAGGTGCGTAAGGTGCATGCAAATTTTCGTGCTATTTAGACATACCAGGAGCTTGTGGCAAAGGATACAATAAATCTGTACACCTATGAATAGTAAATTAAAAAAAGCAAGAAAATTCAAAAAATATGAATTTTTTTTGGCATCCAAAATGCTCAGGTGCGCAAGGTAGTGTATTTTTTCAAAGTTCTTTTCCGAGCCAAAATTTGGTTTTTTTCTCCATGAGCTCCTACAATGTCCGAACACATAAAAAATTTGCACACACCTTGCGCACTCGAGCATCTTGGATGCCGAAAAATTCATATTTTTTTGAATTTTCTTGCTATTTTTTCGAATTTACTATTCACGGGCGCAGATATTTATTGTTTTCTTTTACCACGAGCTCCTGGTATGTCTAAATAGCACAAAAATTTGCATGCACCTTGCGCACCTGCGTATTTTTCATCCCACAAAATTTCAGATTTTTTTTATTTTTTTCTATTTTTTGAGACGGTCAAAGCCCTTTGACCGGATGGTAACGATGCAGAAGGGAATTTCTGTAAGGGCACCTAACGACAGAGGGGCGAATTTGAGCAGGCTTAGAAATTAGGGGCAAATCTGAGTAGTGGATTCGAGTTAGGGATACAACTGTAAAAGACCCTTGATAATTTGATATGTGGGTAGACATGTGCTAGCGTGTTGTTCTTACTTGAACAAGCAACCCTCTCATGATTACCCCCTCTCGCAAGTATCCGCGACTACAAAAGAAGAATTAAGATAAATCTAACCATAACACGAAACATATGGATCCAAATTAGCCCCTTACGGAATAACACATAAACTAGGGTTTAACTTTCTATCACTCTTGCACCATCATCTATTTATTACTCCCCAATGCCTTTCCTTAGGCCCAAATAAGGTGAAGTGTCATGTAGTCGACGTTCACATGACACCACTAAAGGAAAAGTAACATACATATCATCAAAATATCGAATGAATACCAACTTCACATGATTACTTATAACTGGACTTCTCCATGTCCTCAAAAACAAAAGTAACTACTCACAAATCATATTCATGTTTAAGCTCAAAGGGGTATTGAATATGCTTGAGGATCTGAACATTTAATCTTCCACCAAATAAACCAACTAGCATCAACTACAAGATGTAATCAACACTACTAGCAACCCATGGGTACCAATATGAGGTTTTGAGATAAAGATTGAATACAAGAGATGAAATAGGGTTTGAGATAAGATGGTGCTGATGAAGATGTTGATGAAGATTGGTCCTCCAATGATGAGAGTATCGTTGGTGATGTCGATGGCTTCGATCCCCCCCCCCCTCCGGAGGAAAGTGTTGGGGAACATAGTAATTTAAAAAAAACCTACACACACACAAGATCATGGTGGTGCATAGCAACGAGAGGGGAGAGTGTCGTCTACGTACCCTCGTAGACCATAAGCGGAAGCGTTATGACAATGCGGTTGATGTAGTCATACGTCTTCACGATCGATAGATCCTCAGTACCGAACGTACGGCACCTCCGCGTTCAGCACACGTTCAGCTCGATGACGTCCCGCGAACTCACGATCCAGTAGAGCTTCGGGGAAGAGCTTCGTCAGCACGACGGCGTGGTGACGGTGTTGATGAAGCTACCGACGCAGGGCTTCGCCTAAGCACCGCTACGATATGACTGAGGTGGATTATGGTGGAGGGGGGCACCGCACACGGCTAAGAGAGATCAATGATCAACTTGTGTGTTCTAGGTGCCCCCCTCCCCACGTATATAAAGGAGGGAGGGGAGGCCGGCCGGCCTCTCTAGGCGCGCCAAGGGGAGGAGGAATCCTCCTCCTAGTAGGAGTAGGATTCCTCCTTTCCTAGTCCTACTAGGAGGGGGAAGGAAGGAGAGGGGGAGGAGAAGGAAAGAGGGGGCACAGCCCCTCCCCTAGTCCAATTCGGACTAGGCCCATGGGGGGCGCGCAGCCAGCCCTCGTGGCTTCTCCTCTTTTTTCCCTAAAGCCCACCAAGGCCCATATGTACTCCCGTATTCCCGTAACTCCCAGGTACTCCGAAAAATACCCGGATCACTTGGAACCTTTCCGATCTCCGATTATAGTCGTCCAATATGTCGATCTTTACGTCTCGACCATTTCGAGACTCCTCATCATGTCCCCGATCTCATCTGGGACTACGAACTACCTTCAGTACATCAAAACACATAAACCATAATACCGATTGTCACCGAACGTTAAGCGTGCGGAACCTACGGGTTCGAGAACTATGTAGACATGACCGAGACACGTTTCCGGTCAATAACCAATAGCGGAACCTGGATGCTCATATTGGCTCCCACATATTCTACAAAGATCTTTATCGGTGAAACCACATAACAACATACTTTGTTCCCTTTGTCATCGGTATGTTACATGCCCGAGATTCGATCGTCGGTATCTCAATACCTAGTTCAATCTCGTTACCGGAAAGTCTCTTTACTCGTTCCGTAATGTATCATCCCGCAACTATCTCATTAGTCACATTGCTTGCAAGGCTTATAGTGATGTGCATTACCGAGAAGGCCCAGAGATACCTCTCTGACAATTGGAGTGAAAAATCCTAATCTTGATCTATGCCAACTCAACAAGTACCATCGGAGACACCTGTAGAGCACCTTTATAATCACCCAGTTACGTTGTGATGTTTGGTAGCACACAAAGTGTTCCTCCGGTATTCGGGAGTTGCATAATCTCATAGTCATAGGAACATGTATAAGTCATGAAGAAAGCAATAGCAACATACTAAACGATCAAGTGCTAAGCTAACGGAATGGGTCAAGTCAATCACATCATTCTCTAATGATGTGATCCCGTTAATCAAATGAAAACTCATGTCTATGGCTAGGAAACTTAACCATCTTTGATTCAACGAGCTAGTCAAGTAGAGGCATACTAGTGACACTCTGTTTGTCTATGTATTCACACATGTACTAAGTTTCCTGTTAATACAATTCTAGCATGAATAATAAACATTTATCATGATATAAGGAAATATAAATAACAACTTTATTATTGCCTCTAGGGCATATTTCCTTCAGTCTCCCACTTGCACTAGAGTCAATAATCTAGTTCACATCGCCATGTGATTTAACACCAATAGTTCACGTCACCATGTAATTAATATCCATAGTTCACATCGCCATGTGGCCAACACTCAAAGGGTTTACTAGAGTCAGTAATCTAGTTCACATCGCCATGTGATTAACACCCAAAGAGTACTAAGGTGTGATCATGTTTTGCTTGTGAGAGAAGTTTAGTCAACGGGTCTGCCAAATTCAGATCCGTATGTATTTTGCAAATTTCTATGTCTACAATGCTCTGCACGGAGCTACTTTAGCTAATTGCTCCCACTTTCAATATGTATCCAGATTGAGACTTAGAGTCATCTGGATCAGTGTCAAAACTTGTATCGACGTAACCCTTTACGACGAACCTTTTATCACCTCCATAATCGAGAAACATATCCTTATTCCACTAAGGATAATTTTGACCGCTGTTCAGTGATCTAATCCTAGATCACTATTGTACTCCCTTGCCAAACTAAGTGTAGGGTATACAATAGATCTGGTACACAGCATGGCATACTTTATAGAACCTATGGCTGAGGCATAGGGAATGACTTTCATTCTCTTTCTATCTTCTGTTGTGGTCGGGCTTTGAGTCTTACTCAATTTCACACCTTGTAACATAGGCAAGAACTCTTTCTTTGACTGTTCCATTTTGAACTACTTCAAAATCTTGTCAAGGTATGTACTTATTGAAAAAAAACTTATCAAGTGTCTTGATCTATCTCTATAGATCTTGATGCTCAATATGTAAGCAGCTTCACCGAGGTCTTTCTTTGAAAAACTCCTTTTAAATACTCCTTTATGATTTCCAAAAAATTCTACATTATTCCTGATCAACAATATGTCATTCACATATATTTATAAGAAATGTTGTAGTGCTCCCACTCACTTTCTTGTAAATACAGGCTTCACCGCAAGTTTGTATAAAACTATATGCTTTGATCAACTCATCAAAGCGTATATTCCAACTCCGAGATGCTTGTACCAGTCCATAGATGGATCACTGGAGCTTGCACATTTTGTTAGCATCTTTAGGATCGACAAAACCTTCTGGTTGCATCATATACAACTCTTCTTTAAGAAATCCATTAAGGAATGTAGTTTTGACATTCATATGCCAGATTTCATAAAATGTGGCTATTTGCTAACATGATTCGGACAGACTTAAGCATCGCTACGAGTGAGAAAATCTCATCGCAACACCTTGAACTTTGTCAAAACCTTTTTCGACAAGTCTAGCTTTGTAGATAGTAACACTACTATCAGCGTCCGTCTTCCTCTTGAAGATCCATTTATTTTCTATGCCTGGCCGATCATCGAGCAAATCAACCAAAATCCACACTTTGTTCTCATACATGGATCCCATCTCAGATTTCATGGCCTCAAGCCATTCTGCGGAATCTGGGCTCATCATCGCTTCCTCATAGTTCGTAGGTTCATCATGGTCAAGTAACATGACCTCCAGAACAGGATTACCGTACCACTCTGGTGCGGATCTTACTCTGGTTGGCCTACGAGGTTCGGTAGTAACTTGATCTGAAGTTACATGATCATTATGGTTAGCTTCCTCACTAATTGGTGTAGAGTCACAGGAACAGATTTCTGTGATGAACTACTTTCCAATAAGGGAGCAAGTACAGTTACCTCATCAAGTTCTACTTTCCTCCCACTCCTTTCGAGAGAAACTCCTTCTCTAGAAAGGATCCATTCTTAGCAACGAATGTCTTGCCTTTAGGATCTGTGATAGAAGGTGTACCCAACTGTCTCCTTTGGGTATCCTATGAAGACACATTTCTCCGATTTGGGTTTGAGCTTATCAGGATGAAACTTTTCCACATAAGCATCGCAACCCCAAACTTTAAGAAACGACAACTTTGGTTTCTTGCCAAACCACAGTTCATATGGTGTCGTCTCAACGGATTTAGATGGTGCCCTATTTAACGTGAATGCAACTGTCTCTAATGCATAACCCCAAAACGATAGTGGTAAATTGGTAAGAGACATCATAGATTGCACCATATCTAATAAAGTACGGTTACGATGTTCGGAAACACCATTACGCTATGGTGTTCCAGGTGGCGTGAGTTGCGAAACTATTCCGCATTGTTTCAAATGAAGACCAAACTCGTAACTCAAATATTCTCCTCCATGATCAGATCGTAGAAACTTTATTTTCTTGTTATGATGATTTTCCACTTCACTCTGAAATTATATGAACTTTTCAAATGTTTCAGACTTATGTTTCATCAAGTAGATATACCCATATCTGCTCAAATCATCTGTGAAGGTCAGAAAATAACGATACCCGCCACGAGCCTCAACACTCATCGGATCGCATACATCAGTATGTATTATTTCCAATAAGTCAGTTGCTCGCTCCATTGTTCCGGAGAACGGAGTCTTAGTCATCTTGCCCATAAGGCATGGTTCGCAAGCATCAAGTGATTCATAATCAAGTGATTCCAAAATCCCATCAGCATGGAGTTTCTTCATGCGCTTTACTCCAGTATGTCCTAAACAGCAGTGCCACAAATAAGTTGCACTATCATTATTAACTTTGCATCTTTTGGCTTCAATATTATGAATATGTGTATCACTACGATCGAGATCCAACAAACCATTTTCATTGGGTGTATGACCATAGAAGGTTTTATTCATGTAAACAGAACAACAATTATTCTCTAACTTAAATGAATAACCGTATTGCAATAAACATGATCAAATCATATTCATGCTCAATGCAAACACCAAATGACACTTATTTAGGTTCAACACTAATCCCGAAAGTATAGTGAGTGTGCGATGATGATCATATCAATCTTGGAACTACTTCCAACACACATCGTCACCTCGCCCTTAACTAGTTTCTGTTCATTCTACAACTCCCGTTTCGAGTTACTACTCTTAGCAACTGAACCAGTATCAAATGCCGAGGGGTTGCTATAAACACTAGTAAAGTACACATTAATAACATGTATATCCAATATATCTTTGTTCAATTTGCCATCCTTCTTATCCGCCAAGTATCTAGGGCAGTTCCACTTCCAGTGACCATTTCCTTTGCAGTAGAAGCACTCAGTTTCAGGCTTAGGTCTAGCTTTGGGCTTCTTCACGGGAGCAGCAACTTGCTTGCCGTTCTTTTTGAAGTTCCCCTTCTTCCCTTTGCCCTTTTCTTGAAACTAGTGGTCTTGTCAACCATCAACACTTGATGCTTTTCTTGATTTCTACCTTCGTCGATTTCAGCATCACGAAGAGCTTGGGAATCGTTTTCGTTATCCCTTGCTTATTATAGTTCATCACGAAGTTCTAGTAACTTGATGATAGTGACTAGAGAACTCTGTCAATCACTATCTTATCTGGAAGATTAACTCCCACTTGATTCAAGTGATTGTAGTACTCAGACATTCTGAGCACATGCTCACTAGCTGAGCCATTCTCCTCCATCTTGTAGGCAAAGTACTTGTCAAAGGTCTCATACCTTTCGACATGGGCATGAGTCTGAAATACTAATTTCAACTCTTGGAACATCTCATATGCTCCGTGGCGTTTCAAAAACGTCTTTGAAGCCCCGATTCTAAGCCGTAAAGCATGGTGCACTAAACTATCAAGTAGTCATCATATCGAGCTTGCCAAACGTTCATAACGTTTGCATTTGCTCCTGCAATCGGTCTGTCACCTAGCGGTGCATCAAGGACATAATTCTTCTGTGCAGCAATGAGGATAAACCTCAGATCACGGATCCAATCCGCATAATTGCTACTAACATTTTTCAACTTAGTTTTCTCTAGGAACATATAAAAAATAAAACAGGGGAGCTAAACGCGAGCTATTGATCTACAACATAGACATGCTAATACTATCAGGACTAAGTTCATGATAAATTAATGTTCAATTAATCATATTACTTAAGAACTCCCACTTAGATAGACATCCCTCTAATCATCTAAGTGATCACGTGATCCATATCAACTAAACCATGTCCGATCATCACGTGAGATGGAGTAGTTTTCAATGGTGAACATCACTATGTTGATCATATCTACTATATGATTCACGCTCGACCTTTCGGTCTCAGTGTTCCGAGGCCATATCTGCATATGCTAGGCTCATCAAGTTTAACCCGAGTATTTCTGCGAGTGCAAAACTGGCTTGCACCTGTTGTATATGAACTTAGAGCTTATCACACCCGATCATCACATGGTGTCTCGGCACGTCGAACTTTGGCAACGGTGCATACTCAGGGAGAACACTTGTACCTTGAAATTTAGTAAGAGATCATCTTATAATGCTACCATCCATCAAAGCAGAATAAGATGCATAAAAGATAAACATCACATGCAATCAATATAAGTGATATGATATGGCCATCATCATCTTGTGCCTTTGATCTCCATCTCCAAAGCACCGTCATGATCACCATCGTCACCGGCGCGACACCTTGATCTCCATCGTAGCATCGTTGTCGTCTCGCCAACTATTGCTTCTACGACTATCGCTACCGCTTAGTGATAAAGTAAAACAATTACATGGCGATTGCATTTCATACAATAAAGCGACAACCATATGGCTCCTGCCAGTTGCCGATAACTCGGTTACAAAACATGATCATCTCATACAATAAAATTTAGCATCATGTCTTGACCATATCACATCACAGCATGCCCTGCAAAAGCAAGTTAGACGTCCTCTACTTTGTTGTCGCAAGTTTTACGTGGCTGCTACGGGCTGAGCAAGAACCGTTCTTACCTACGCATCAAAACCACAACGATATTTCGTCAAGTTAGTGTTGTTTTAACCTTCAACAAGGACCGGGCATAGTCACACTCGGTTCAACTAAAGTTGGAGAAACTGACACCCGCCAGCCACCTGTGTGCGAAGCACGTCGGTAGAACCAGCCTCGCGTAAGCGTACGCGTAATGTCGGTCCGGGCCGCTTCATCCAACAATACCGCTGAACCAAAGTATGACATGCTGGTAAGCAGTATGACTTGTATCGCCCACAACTCACTTGTGTTCTACTCATGCATATAACATCTACGCATAAACCTGGCTCGGATGCCACTGTTGGGGAACGTAGTAATTTCAAAAAAATTCCTACGCACACGCAAGATCATGGTGATGCATAGCAACGAGAGGGGAGAGTGTCGTCTACGTACCCTCATAGTCCGTAAGCGGAAGCGTTATGACAACGCGGTTGATGTAGTCGTATGTCTTCACGATCGACCGATCCTCAGTACCGAACGTACGGCATCTCCGCGTTCAGCACACGTTCAGCTCGGTGACGTCCCGTGAACTCATGATCTAGTAGAGCTTCGTGGAAGAGCTTCGTCAGCACGACGGCGTGGTGACGTTGTTGATGAAGCTACCGACGCAGGGCTTCGCCTAAGCACCGCTACGATATGACCGAGGTGGATTATGGTGGAGGGGGGCACCGCACACGGCTAAGAGAGATCAATGATCAACTTGTGTGTTCTAGGGTGCCCCCCTCCCCACGTATATAAAGGAGGGAGGGGAGGCCGACCGGCCTCTCTAGGCGCGCCAAGGGGAGGAGGAATCCTCCTCCTAGTAGGAGTAGGATTCCTCCTTTCCTAGTCCTACTAGGAGGGGAAGGAAGGAGAGGGGGAGGAGAAGGAAAGAGGGGGCGCAACCCCTCCCCTAGTCCAATTCAGACTAGGCCCATGGGGGCGCGCGGCAAACATAGGCCAATTCGGACTCCGGTAAATGCCCGAACTCACCCGAAACCATTCCGATGTCCAAACATAGGCTTCCAATATATCAATCTTTATGTCTCGACCATTTCGAGACTCCTCATCATGCCCGTGATCATATCGGGACTCCGAACAACCTTCGGTACATCAAAACACATAAACTCATAATACCGATCGTCACCGAACGTTAAGCGTGCGGACCCTACGGGTTCGAGAACTATGTAGACATGACCGAGACCCATCTCCGGTCAATAAACAATAGCGGGACCTGGATGCTCATATTGGTTCCTACATATTCTACGAAGATCTTTATCGGTCAAACCGCATAACAACATACGTTGTTCCCTTTGTCATCGGTGTGTTACTTGCCCGAGATTCGATCGTCGGTATCTCAATACCTAGTTCAATCTCATTAACGACAAGTCTCTTTACTCGTTCCGTAATGCATCATCCCACAACTAACTCATTAGTCACATTGCTTGCAAGGCTTATAGTGATGTGTATTACCGAGAGGGCCTAGAGACACCTCTCCGACAATCGGAGTGACAAATCCTAATCTCGATATATGCCAACTCAACAAACACCATCGGAGACACCTGTAGAGCATCTTTATAATCACCCAGTTACGTTGTGATGTTTGATAGCACACAAAGTGTTCCTCCGGTATTCGGGAGTTGCATAATCTCATAGTCATAGGAACATGTATAAGTCATGAAGAAAGCTATAGCAACAAACTAAACGATCATCGTGCTAAGCTAACGGAATGGGTCAAGTCAATCACATCATTCTCTAATGATGTGATCCCGTTAATCAAATGACAACTCATGTCTATGGCGAGGAAACTTAACCATCTTTGATTCAACGAGCTAGTCAAGTAGAGGCATACTAGTGACACTCTGTTTTTCTATGTATTCACACATGTACTAAGTTTCCGGCTAATACAATTCTAGCATGAATAATAAACATTTATCATGATATAAGGAAATATAAATAACAACTTTATTATTGCCTCTAGGGCATATTTCCTTCAGGAAGTTTCCCTGGCGGATGCTCCGCCACGGAGCAAAAGTGCTCATGCCTAGGTACCACCTCGAGACGATGGCACTTCACCCCGAAAGTCTTCCCTTTATTTTTTTCTAGGGCAAATAGCCTCATATACCAGAAGATGGCCACCGGAGGCCTGCTGGGGGCCCACGAGCTCATAGGGCGTGCCCCTTGAGCTCGTCGCTCCTTGGTGGCACCCCTTATGGTAATTCTTCTGCCAATATTTTTCTATATATTCCAAAATATTTCTCCGTAAATTTTCAGATCATTTGGAGTTGTGCAGAATAAATATCTCTGTTGTAGCCTTTTCATGTCTAGAATTGCATCTGTCGGCAATCTTCCTCTTCATGTGAAACTTGCAAAATAAGAGAGAAAAGACACTAGAATTGCATCATAAAGTGAAACAACAAACCAAAAAATAATAAATAACAGCAGGAAAATATGATGCAAAATGGACGTATCACTCCGCCATCTCGGCCGCTTGGGCGATGCAAAAACTCGGCCTTCGCGTCCTCCATGTTGATGCGTGGAGTCGGCGCCAGCTCCCGCTCCGGCTGCTCCGCCTCGTCCTCCTCCGAATCCGCCACCTCCTTCCGGGCCTGCTGCTGCTCCTCTCCCTCCTCCTCCTCCGCCTCCTCCTACTCCGGCTCCGGCGAGTCCGGGGCAGTCCGACAGCTATGCGGGCGGCGCGCGCGACGCGCCTCTCCCGGATCTCCTGCTCAATTTGGTACAAGCGCTCCGGCGTGAGCATAACGTACGTGGTTATCTTCTGCCGGACCATGGCGAAGCCGGAGAGCATGGGAAGAGCGGCAGAGCGGGAGAGAGGAGGTGGATGGGCTCAGGTTAGCAGCGCGGAGAGGGAGGAGGTAGATGGGCTAGGGTTGGGGGACGCCGGCCGAGTTTGTCTTTGGGCGGCGAGCCGGAGAGGCGCCACACGACGTTCACACTCCCCACGGGAGGACACCGTCGGGCCGCTGGGTTTCCAGGTGATTCCATGTGGGAACCATCGTCAGTCCGACGTGACGGACGCGCCCGAGCGCCGTCGTGTTTGACCCATATTTGGATTGGATGCGAAGGGTGCCGAACAACCCGGGTGTTTGAGGGTCATTTGAGGCGTCCGTCTAGAACGAATTTTCGTGACCGGTCAGTGACCAGGCCGTCCGCCGGGCGTTCGAGGCCGGTTTGGCGCGTCCGGTTGTAGCTGCTTTTACACAATTATGTGGCTAACTTTACTGATGTGGGCCAGCTAATCATCTATTCCCGGTGGAAGCCGGATTGCATATTGCATTTTCATTTTTGTTTGATATTTTGATGGAATTAGTCATTGGAATTTTTGTTCTAAGTCGTTCTAAATTTCATGCCTTGATCACCATTTCTAAAAATACATCTTTATTTAACTAAAATGTT
The DNA here is from genome assembly GCF_018294505.1 of Triticum aestivum. Classification (NCBI taxonomy): domain Eukaryota; kingdom Viridiplantae; phylum Streptophyta; class Magnoliopsida; order Poales; family Poaceae; genus Triticum; species Triticum aestivum. Next base: position 356,876,298 of record NC_057799.1, read on the forward strand.
ACAAATCAGACGTTAGATTTAGGCATGACAGATCGAAGGTTTTTCATAGCAATTTATGTTGGCAAGAGAATGACAAAATTAGTTTACAAGGACTGCAATTTCAGGTAAAAATTGAATCGAGACTGATTTGCTTTCATCAACTAAACTTGCCGTACTATGCCATGTCTAAAAATCTGACATTTGTTAGATATTGTCTAAAAATCTGATGTTTGTTAGATATTTTGATCCTTATATAAAGCAACGGAGGAAGTATATCCTAACCGCACCATCGAATCCCTGACTCTTCTTCCCCGCAATTAGAACTCTGTTGTCCTGTCATCTTATCTTACCGTGTGACCACCACTCACACCTCCCTATTCGTACCTCACTCTACCACTATGTTCTATTTATCATTCTACCTATGTCATCACACCCTTCCTCAAGGGCAGGCACTAACTGCAAGCAGATCCCAGGCTAGAAGCATGCGGTTTGATACCTTTTTAGAAGCACAGTATAAACTGACCCAACATTGATAACACACTCTTTTGTAGTCACCACACATACATTAGCTCTACAAGGACCTTTAAAAGACTAAACAGACATATCTTAGGATTGACGAAGTCGTCATATACACCTCGTAGTCAACAGACACGGTCTAAAATAAATCCATGAAATAAGCAAACACATGCGCTAAATCTAGAACTTGAACTCAGACAGGTTGGTTTCATCATAAGAAACTAGCCATCTAAGGTATGCTTAGTTCATGGGTTTCATGTTCATTTTTAGACTCCATCACTTGCGTCGCTCCCAGGAGAGCAGTTCGGGCGAAACCCTAGTCGCCGCCCCCACCTCTCCTCCCATATAACCAACCGCCCTCATTGGAGGAAACCGGCGGGTAAAGCCTCGCGCGACGGATGGCGGTCAACGTGTCCTCGTCTATTCTCGCGGCGGGAGGCCTCTGACCAGAGCATGGCGGTCGGCCCTTGATGGCGGACGCACCTGGCAGAGCATGGACGCCGGGGCAGCGACCCCGGGATCATTCAGTGGTGGCCAGGCTAGTTTAACGGTGAGGGCAGCGATCCCGATGTCGTTGTGGGCCTATGAAGTAGGGATGGCAGTGGCTTGCGGTGGGATGGTGGTGGCTCCCAATGACTATTGTTGCGTGGCAACGTAGCTGGTAGCTTGTCAAGTGGTGGCGGATCTGGCCGTGATATGCTCGTTTGGTCGTCATCCCATGGTGGCGTAGGAGTTTGGCAATAGGGGCGGCGGCCCTAGCTCTTCAACGACGGCGTCCTTCGTGCTCATGAGGACGACCCGACAATTGGGTCTTGAGATGGTTAAGGCCTTCCGAGGTTGGCGACGGGATGTCCGCTCCAACTCTAGGATCCGACTCGGCAGGATCTTATGCATGACGACTCTTGCGGCTACACCAAGTCATGCTCGTCGTCGGTTGGTGCTATGGACGATGACTAATGTGGGGGTGTCAAGTCATACCTGCTACCGACTGGTGCTACGCTCGGTGGCTCCTATGCCCTATAGAGGTGATTAGTCATACCTGTTGTTGTTGGATCGAAAGTGGTGTGACTGTGACGGGAGGTGGTATGGAGCATCTTTGTCTTCCGGTATCTCCTGCAGAGGTAATTGATCGGGGCGTCGGTAGCCGGTCAAGGGTAATGTAAGATGCGGCTTCAACAAGAAGTTTGTGTAATCCGATGGAAACACGAGATCTCTGATCAGGCTATGTTGATGCGCACCTGCGCCGTGCCCTTGCTAAAGGTGGTGACCGAAGCTCACTTTGGGGATAAAAGTCTCGGGACTGGCCTATGGTTGGACTCGTCACTATCGGTGCACGTGCGGCGTTTTTTTCTTGAAGGCTTACCCTAGGAGATATGTACGAGACATGTACTTTTGGTTTGTTTCGGTCTATTAACATAAGGTTAGTGGTTAACTTGTGAAGCTACTGCCGCGTGGCATGTGACCTTCGGGTTTCTTTTTTAATCGAATTTATTATGCTGTTGGATTTTCTAATAATATATGGCTCCGTGCATCACTCAATGCAGAAGTCGGGGTCATCCTTCTGTTTGAAAAAAAACACTTTTAATCAACGCATGTTTGGCAAAATGAAAATACAATACTAGGCAGTCTACATTTCTCATTAATTATGTCCAACTCACAATGTTGAAAATAGGCCTGTCACCTTTGTACAATTTGCAACAAAGCATCCTAGAAGTTGTTTCGTAGATGGAAAATTGCTAACGTAGCCGTCAACTTTAAAAAGTGTCCCTCCGCGATCGATCCAAGTTTATCTTGAGGAATAATGATGTGATTGTTAGAAAATTTCCGGGCAAAATGCTAGCCAGTGCAGTGCAGAGTGCAGACCAGCAGGAGCGGCTAGGCAAGGCGACCACAGTAATAAAGGGAGGAAAGCGACGCTGCCGACTTTGCCTCCCCCACTCCAATAATCGCTCTCTAATTAATCACCACTCTCCCACTAATCAATTTTGCTTACCCCACCCACCATGACCGCGCTGATTGACGAGGCGGCCGGACACATCCCTCTATAAATCTCGGTCTCCCTCTCGCTCGCTTACTGCCTTCCTAGCGTGCTTCGTTCACCAATCGCCCACCTCTCTCTCTATCTCTCCGATCTGTCGGGATTTTCACGAGGAGGATCTAGCACGCGCTGGAGATGGTGGCGCCGATCGCGGTGGCGTCGGCGGGGCTGGGGATGCTGGCGGGGGTGGCGATGGCCAACAGGTCCATGCAGGAGGGGAGGCCCGCGGCGGCGGTGCGTTGGCCGCTGCTGCAGAAGCCGCGATGCGCCACATGCAGCGGGACGGGAAGGGTGGAGTGCCTGTGCTCCCGGTGGTCCGACGGGGACGGCTCAGGCTGCCGGACCTGCGCGGGCACCCGGAGGATGCCTTGCCGGAGCTGCGGCGGGTCCGGGACCGGACGCCGGGCGCCCGTGCGGATTGCCACCGCCTCCGCCACGCCACTCCGGCCACGGGCGAGCACGCGGTGATCGGCCCAGCTCGCGATCCGCGGCCGTGCGGCTCGATTTTGTTTTCTGGAGTTAGAAATATTTGTAATAGTATGTTATAGAACAGAATAGGGGTTTGATAGAATATACTGCAAGTGAATTAGTAATGATTCCTGCCGGGCTCTTGCTGTTACTGAATCGAGCCTTGTCGCGATGAATATCTGCGCCTGAATATCTCGTGACTTCGGCCGGATGAATTTCCAGGGAATTGTTGTGCTGAAAGAATTTTTACGAGCAAAAAATGTGTCGATCCAGGCATCTGTCAAACTTGCAAGTTTTGCAGAGCGCTGCTAATGCTAAAACTTGCAGAAGAGGATGAGCTGGGCAGCCGAGCCACACACACGCCTACACGCCAGACCAGCACTCCGATCAGTCATCATCCCAAGCCAGTGCCGTCCGCTATACGTTCCCCCGAGATCTTTTCCAGTGTGACTCAGTGCCACAAGAATTTCCTCCTTCCACCGTTCGGAACGCTTGAATTTTCTCCTTTACTGCGTGCAAGTAGTACTAACGACATGACAGACACGGACATGTTTGAATTAGCCGGTGAATGGTGTGCAATCTTTAATAAGTAGGGTGGCACATCCTTGAGCTGTTGCACCACTGAAACCGACCAGCAACCGCATGCTCACCTGTCAATTGCGCCCACGGTTCCATAACACAATTGTCTGCCGCCAAATCAGTTATCAATGGCAACACCCGCAATTTATTTGGCCAACACATGTCCCTTTAACATTTATTTTATATATATAATCTGTATATGTACCCGACTGTTCAGCAGGCTGTAGTGGTTATTTTATTACCCTCAAACACAAAGATGGGCGTTGAGTTAAGTTATTAGGTGAACACATGAAACGCAATATCCAAAGGAATGGACCAAGTCTTTGCTGGAGCTCATCTGAAATGGTTAATATATTATGCAGTTGCGATAAGCATGGGCTTAGTACATTTTCTTCTTCATTTCCTATCAATTTTTTTGGGATATCATTAAGCAGGACTTGCTCAATCTCTTTAGAGATTTTGACAATGACCCCGCTTCCTTATAAATTAGATTCCAGTCTCATCACCATAATTCCCAAATGAGAGGCCAAAACACCGAGGTTCCAACCTATTGCCCTCACCGGTGGCCGAGCTACAGTGCCAAACCGGGGCGGCCAGTACAAAAGAAAACTCAATATTTTTGTACTCGTGATCCAGTTTATTCTCAAGACTCTCACTAGTCACTTAGTCAGTACCCTACTATATTTGCCATGGGATGTACGACGCACATCCCTTTTGGTAACACGTAGCTAGTGGCCCTCACTAACCATGACTTTAAAATTACTACTCCCTCCTTCCCATTATATCATGCAGTCCCATAATATAAGGCGTGCAGTTACAACCACGCCAAGATCGCTACTTTTCTGGAGAGAAAAAATGGCGACGGGTCTCTCCCCCTGTTAGCACTAACAAGCACCCACTCCGTGCGTACTCCCCGTGTTTTTTCGGAAAAAGTCCATTTTAAACCCTGAACTCGTAGACGTTCGGCGAAATGAACCCCCAAGTCGAAATCCCGGTCGATTGTATTCTGAACTATGCAATCCCGGTCTAAATCAAACCTTCGAGTCGTTTGGATGGCCGGGATTGCCGGGATTTTGCTGAGGACACACACCTCCACCCCGCTGGGCTGACCCGCTTTATTTTTTTCCGTTAAGAAATAAAATTTCACAAAGGGCACTACACCTTGCTTCTGCTGGGCCGGCCTGATTTTATTTTTTTGTTAGAAAAAAGCGCACGGTGTGCCTTGAACATGCGACCCCGTGCTGGTGTTTAAATTTTTTCAACGTATGTAAAAAATATTCAAAGTATATTTTTAAAGAATTCAACGTATTTAAAAAAATCACATTTGTTTCCAAGAATTGTTGAAAACTTTGAGAAAAAAGAAATATGCCGCGATACATTGTACTTTAAAATTGGCGCTGCAATATAGACGTACTGAGTAGGTAGCTAGCGTGGTTGCCGTCCCTGCCATTTATTCACTTTTTCAAATTTTGTTCACAATTTTAAATTGTTCAATGTACATCAAAAAATGTTCAACGGGTATTTAAATGGTTATTCAGCGTATATCACAAAAATTGTTCAATGTATAATCACAAAAAATGGTTTTTCAGTTAAAAATTGTTCAGATTATATTACAAAAATATTCAATGTATAAAAATTGTTCATCGTATATCATAAAAATGTATAATATGTTTTAAATTATTTCAATGTATATCACAAAAATGTTCACTGTGTAGTTAAAAATTGGTCATCGCACACCTAAAAAACGTTCAATGTACATTTGAAAATCGTTCATCGTATATAAATTTTTGTTCATGTTTTCAATAATTGTTCACATTTTAACAGTTTGTTTGAGTTTTAAATTTCTTCAAGAAAACATTGTTCATATTTTGAACGAAGATTAAAAAAACGGATCTGTCGCTGACCATATACTTTAAACTTACGCTGTACTGTAATACCAACCCCCTGGCGTCGCAGCTATCCAGCGAAAGGTCGCCTGTTCGAATCCAACCAGCGGCACAACTTTTTAGTTTGTTACATTTTTTCCCGTACGTTCGCTCGTTTCCTGGCAATGGGCCGGACCGTTTGCGCGAGCCCTACAGGAGCTCCCGTCCGCAATTCTGCCGCGAAAGAGCAACAGAAAAATTAAAGACAATTTTTTTGAGCAAACAAAAGAATAAATGGGCTGGCCCAACGCAGAGGAGGCCCACTAGCTAGACAAATCCCGGTTGACATTTGTCAGGGTTTGATTTAGACCGGGATTGCATAGTTCAGGGTGCAATCGACCGGGATTTCGACTTGAGGGTTCGTTTCGCCGAACGTCTACGAGTTCAGGGTTTAAAATAGACTTTTTCCGTTTCTTTCCGGTCGTGGATGCCTCCCGCGCCACGCGTAATGCTCGATGCGCTAATTTTCATGCTAACAACTAATACACCTAATATGATGGGAAGGAGGGAGTAACAAACTGGGTAAGTGCGCCAATAGGCTTATTGATGGAAACCAAACCACCTTCATTAGAGGCAGATATATCCTCGAAAGTCTGGTCACAACTCATGAGATTATTCATGTCGACAGGTGATCGTTGATATGGGAGCTACGATGCAACTCCTAGAATGTTCGGCCAGGGATTAAAGCACTCCAAACACTCTACACACGCGACAAAGGATTTTACCCAAGTTTAGACCACTATGATGGTGTATACCCTATTCCTGATTTGGTATTCTTCCTATATCAATTCCTTCTAACCCTTACAAATGATCTTTCCCTCCCCTTATATGGCCGTAGGGGGATTCTCTTCTAGTGCCTGATCGATTGAAAGCAATATTTACTGTCAGATAGAGAGATGCGGCAACGTAGACCTAAGTGGATTTATTGGATCCTGGGGAACCATCACAAGTACGGCCGGCCTATAGAACGAGAATGCCGTGTCGTCCAGCGGAGCTTAGAAGAAGGTTACGACCATCGAGGGTTGACCCTCGCAACCCAAGGGGATGGTGCGTAGTGGGTGGACACTCCTATGCCGTCACGTCACCATGCCCTGGGTACAAGAACTTCCCTCGTTAGCCGATCTGACAAGGCCCCGCCGTCCTCGACCATGTCATTCACATGTTGAGGCTCATTGCCTTCGTCATCCTCTCTTGTCCCGTCAGGCCCATGGCGTGCCTGGCCGGACAGGGAAGGACCAAGCAGTTTCGTCTCCTCCGTCATCACAACGCTTCCCCATGATGGCGGTTGCATCCATGCGATGTCGCCAGGAGTTGGTCATTCACCTCGAAGACATGAGGGGGAGCCCAACGTATTCTAGGGGAAACAACATCCTCGGGGCGAGTTGCTGGGGGCATGGCTAGCCCCCAAGCCAACTTGCCAACAGATGTCGTCGAGGCGTGATCACGACCTGACCAACCCGCATGGGTGGGGACCCCTCCCCTTACAATGCTGACTGTAGCAGAAGGCCGGGCCAAAGAAAAGCTAGGCAGGTTGCCGAAACGTCAGCAACCAGGCACGAAACCCGAGGCATCCCCTATGGTCGACGAACATTTTTGCTTCTTGGAGTGGAATGATTACGAGCCGTCCCTTTGGCCGGTGGTACGATGCGGGGAACCGGGCCACCCTCTACTTCCCTTCACGCCCTGGCGAGCGCTCCCCACCTATATAAAGGGGATGTGGAACATGGGGGAAGCCTTCATACATTAGCGTTCGTTAAAGGCAAAACGATGCACAATGCACACCCCCTTTCCTTCGCTAGATTTCGTAGGCCGCCCATGTACACACATTTCTATGAAGCTCCCATCCGGTTTGGGGAGCTTCCAGAAGCTTATGTTTTTTTTCATTTATGGTTTTTTCGGCCCGGTTTTTGTCCAGTTTCTCTTCTTTCTTTTTTCATTTGCTTTTCTTTTTCTATTTTTTTCATTTTTTCAAAATGCATGAACTTTTTCAAATTCGTGATTTGATTTTTTAAATTCGTGAACTTTTCTCAAATCCATGAAGTTAAAATCATGATTTTTTTGAAATTTCACAAACTAATTCTAATGAACAAACTTTTTAAAATTCCGTAAATTTTCTCTAATTCTTGATTATTCCTTCATTTTCATATTTTTTTTTCCAAATTCACGATTTTTCATTTTTATGAACTCTTTCTAAATTCATGACTTTTGAAAAAATTATGAAGTTTTCTCAGAAGTCACTGGTCAACTTTTCAGTCAACAGGTTAACTAGTGTCTCCCATGCGAGCATGGTGCGAGCGAGCGAGCTTTGCTTTGCTGGGCCGGCCCTCTACGCGTCGCGTCGCGTGCCAGCGCTAGCGCGCTGAATACGAGTTCTCCAGGGCGCGCCTATTCCTCGTGTTACGCGAGACGAGAGTGAACCCTCGTGTCAGGAGGAGCTTCAGATGGGCTGACCTAGCCACGTGGGAGGCCACACGTTGTTTTTTTCTTTTTGTTTTCTGTTCTCTTTTTTGCTTTCTTTTTGTACTTTTTTTATACTTTAAAATATTACAAACACACTCTTCAAAACACATTTCAAAAAATGTTGAACAATTATTTGAAAAATGTTGAATAAATATTAATAATGTTGAACGAGTATTTTCAAAATATTGAACAAGTATTTGAAAATGTTGAGTAAATATAAAAAATGTTGAAAATGTATTTCAAAACTGTTAAATAAGTATTAAACAATATTGAACTAGTATTTATAAAATGTTGAACAAGTATTTGAAAATGTTGAATAAGTATTAATAATGTTGAACAAGTATTTGAAACTTTCTTGAATAAGTATTCAAAAATGTTGAACGAGTATTTGAAAACTGTTGAACAAATATTTAAAAAATATTGAAATAAGTATTGAAATGTTGAGCAATTATTTGAAAAATGTTAAATAAGTGTTCAAACAATGTTAAACATGTATACAAAAAATGTTGATCAGTTATTAAAAAAATGTTTTTGACATATACGAAAATGTAGAGTGAAAACAAAAACAAACATAAGAAAAAACAAAATAAAACAAAAAAATTGGAGAAGAAGGAAGAAGAAAAGTAAACAAAAAATGGAGAAGAAAAAAGAAAAAAAATAAAGAAGAAAAATAAAAACCAAACAAAAAACGAAGGAAAAATGAAGAAAACCCTGTCAAAACACAAAAAGAAAAAACAGAACAAAACAATGAAACTCGGGCAACTTCGCCTCAACTACGTCCCGCCCTATTATGTGGTCAAAATCACAACCCTAGCCTGGTGGCTAGCATTGGTGAAATTTATCTTTGAAACCACGGTTCGAATTCCCCCGCGGCACTCCCTTCTTTCACTATTTTCGTTTGAAGTGTGCGTGAGTTGGCCGGCCTGTTACTGGTGGAGCTGGCAGCGAGAGTTCCCATAGGGCTCGCTTCACGCGAGAGATAGCACATTCGGTAGTTCTAGAAAGTGAAAAACAACATGTCATCTGTGGGCAGTGGCATGGCATGGCATGCAGCCAATCTTTAATTGCTGAGTGTGCAAGCAACAGTATTAACGTTGACGGTGAAGAGGCTGGGCATATGGTGTTCATTCAGAACTTATGCTGTATTTTATACCACTTCTTTCGTTTTTAAATATAAGCCTTTTTAGAGATTTTAATACGGACTATATACGAATGTATATAGACATATTTTAGTGTAGATTCACTCATTCCCCTCCGTATGTAGTCCATATTAAAATCTCTAAAATAGCTTATACTCCCTCTGTTAACTAATATAAGGGCGTTTAGATCATTAAAATAGTTATCTAAATGCTTTTATATTAATTTACGGAGGGAGTATTTAAGAACGGAGGGAGTATGTACTAGCTTATGTTGTATTTTGACCTTTTCCAAACACCACGATGGCTGGGGACATTGATGATTTTTTTTTAAACAAGCTGGGGACATTGATGATCTTTCAGTACTCGAAAAGAGGCATATGCAACAAATGAGGTACTCGACGTGTCGTCGTATAGCTGTTTCTGGAAATTGTCGTGTCGCCGTGTCTCTATCCGTGTATCGTATCGTATCAGTGCGTCACTGGGTGTTAATGGGATATAGGATTAGCAAAGAGTCCAGGAGATGAAAGGTGTATGCATGTAATATATTCAGCTTCTAAAACCGACTTTGGCTAGCGAGCACTGCTATGCACACGATAAATTCATGCACGATTCACACACGACAAGTCATCCAGGCCATTGGATTGCCTCGTTTTTTAAATTTGTGTGGCTCCTAATCATGTCGTGCACAGGTCAGTGCGTCACAAATCGTGTGTACAGCACTTTGGTTGGCTAGCTATGCAGCATCAAGTGCGTGAGTTTAAACATCGTTCAAATTATGCCACCATTCACAGTAATTTTTTTAATTTTTAGTCCTCTCCGAATAAATTGTTGATGGGTGGTCACCACACTTTACTGAAGCCCACCTCTGTGCCCTTCCAAGCTATGCTGCGGTCTGCAGTTTACACGACACACATCCCATGTTATCACCGGTGCGCTCTGCCCGGCTTCAAGGACCTCATCAGCATATTATCACTTTACAGTGATGATGAAGCCCTTTGTGTCGCCATCTCTTTGCCAGCAGCAGTGGTTGATCCATCACCTCAAGCTTGTGCATTCATGGGACTCAACTTGGGATTCTCTTCATATGGTTCCTGATTAACCAATCGAGGCTACCGGTTCAGTTCCCACGTCCACTGGTTAGCTCATGATCTTGCTTGTCTCCATGTGGGTTAGCTAGCCTCTCGAGGGCTTGCTTGAACCTGCATCGCACATGCTACATGGGCCCCGTGGGCCGACACATTGTTTGGTGCAAAGCTCATCCAGCACATGCGTGGCGGGCCTGTGGTGGTCACCGCGGTTTCCTCTGTTCATCGTCAAGCGATTCCTGCACCTCTCGCCACACTGATTACATGCCATGTCGCTCTCATCAGAAGCGTACATTGCTATCTTTTCTTTATTCGCTTGCACTAAAACGCTGCCCTCATTGTTCCGAAAATCCATAGCTGACCACGAGCTCATCTGCTCCTGAATAAACAGTAAATTCAAATAAAATAGTAAAAGCATTTAAAAAAATATGAATTTTGCACATTATATATGAACAAGTTTTCTATGTGCGTGCAAAATTGACAATGTGACATTCGGGTAGCTTGGGGCAGAAAAAAAAAAGAAAATTTTGAACCTCCCTCAAAACTCTGAGTATTTTTTTGAGACTTTTTACGGTGTTTTTTTTTCTGTCCCAAGCTCCTCTGATATCATATCGCCACAAAATTTTGCAGAAGCCAAGAAAACTTGCGCGTTTTTGGTGCAAAAAAGTCAAATATATTTTTTATTTTTTACTATTTTTTTGATTTTACTGATGGTCCCTGTGCACCAAAACTCTGTCCTCGGATTGTTCTTGCACGTTACAACGTACATCGCCGCTCTGGAAGATGTACTTTCGGAAGCCTCCTCTGAAATGGGATATATACAAATCATGTCGTCCCCTTGACCATGAGAGCTGCATCTGTGCTTCACTATGCAGCATGATGCATGGAGGGATGTATCTGTTCATGTCAATCTGAATCCAGTCTTTCTCAGCTTCTTCTTTGTTTCTTTTCCTTTGTCTTTTCAGGGGATGTAGGCGGATAGCTCCATGGTAGTGAGCGATCATCTGTTTGCTTCTGTGTGGAGAATTCCTAGTTTTGGATCATATGAGTTGTCATGTTTCCCTTGAATATATATTCCTTATTGTTCATGATCACTGATTCTGGACTTACATGGAAGGGCTGACACGGAGAATCTAACTGCACCGTCGTATACCTTGTCGATGAACAATTCCATTTCCATTTTTTTGCAGGGTAAGAAATTAACACAGCGTTTCAAGAATCGTCTGTTAGTGATTATACTGAAACTGCCGTTATGTTTTCCATTCCAACATGAATGAAATATTAACCTCTTTTTCGTAGTAAAAAACATGTATTAAATGATGGCGCTATATCGGTGAAAATTTTCAATTGGTGACAACTTGAAACTCTCCTGTTCAGGCACCGAATAACCATGCAATTCTTCCATACACATATGAGAATGCAGTTCTTGATTCATCAAACACATCTTCATTGGCACAAGAAGTAGATCAAACCCAAATTCAATTTTAAGCTCAAATTTAATTTGTCTTTCCTCCTTCTGTGTTCGACATTCAATTTGCCAGCAAGATATACAGTACATGTAAGCAAAAGTTTGCCAAGCGTGTTAAAGTAAGGTTTTGTACTCTTATAGTCAGCATAACTATGTGCAGTCATTTAACAAAAGGAAAGAAGGCCATCCTAGACCCTGAACTATGATGCTCGGTTTGACTCTGCACTATGGAATCGTTTGTGTACCAATTTGAAGTTTCGAACACCATTTAATTAAGAAAATAACCGGGTTTTGGATGGTTTGACTAAGGAGTGTAGACTGTCTTGTTCTATAATACTACGTAGTTCTTTTCCCCTTGAGATCGATAATATAGTTAGCTTGGTGGAGAAACTTGCACTGCATCAATGATAAGGGCAATAATGTTGTCATGCCTGGGGGAATGATTCGGCAATCTTTGTAGAGAAAAGATGGCCGGCCGGGGTGAAAAAGTAGCAAGAGAAATATAACATGGATGTGATTTTACAGTAGCATTTCATGATGTTTTCCTGACGTTACGCTGCGGTACCTTCTGAAAAAAGTTTGTATCCCTGGCTTGTAGGGAGCCTGTGCAATGAACACCGGTAACTTTTGTCTGGGGGCTCCTTTTGCCTGGGAGCTGCTTGGTCCAGGGAGAAGATGTGCTCATGGTTGAGTGGATGACCTAGCGATGACAGTTGAGAGATTCAAGTACATACCTAGCCAGCTAGCTAGTTCAGTGTTCTCTTCTCATGTGCAAATTAAATTAGTCTTTTTGAGGGAAATGCCAACGACGATAAAGATTTTCCTCCTTTGAAAAAAAAGGTGGTTACTGGCTTACAGTCAGTCATCCGTGAAACATCGGAACGGTTGCATCACATGCCGCAAGCTGATCCATAGTCGACCAAGGTGAGGGAGCAGACCACTGGAAATGCAAAGGTTAAGATGATCAAAGATCAAAGCTAGCACACGATCCTGATTCTAACAAGAATTCATATGATTTATTCCACCTTTTTTTTTCGAGTTACTTATGATTTATTCGACCCAGGCATTGGCTGGCTACCACTGCCTGCAGTCCCATCTGCATTCGTACAGGAATTTACGGCACTTTTATTTCTCTCTGAAACCATGGGGCTCATCCGTCGTGGTCACCGTATTTTTCGGATCGGTGACGATGACTGAACGGCGTCGCCTGCGCAGGCAGGGTACAATCCCTGCAGCGCCCTGCAACTCCCATCCTTTACCTGGCACTGTTCGGGCAGGCTACCTGGTCGCCTCCTGCAAACGTGTATCTGATTTGTATATACACATGTATAGACATCATGTATATATATTGGTGTCAAAGCTCGGCGCGTCGGCTTGCGTTTTGCTGACATAAACAAACATAACCCAACAAACACAACTGCAGTCTCTCAGTGTATGGCATCATTCTGCTTTTCTCCCCACTGTTGAGCCATTATGAGTAGCCATATACGCAGCGCAGTGTACAATTTAAGGCGCCTGAGACCAGTTTGCAGCATAGCATGCTGACCAGGATGAAATCTGGCTTCTTGCCTGATCTTCCTTGTTCATCTAGGAGTGGCAGTCCCCTAGCATGCATGGCTAAAGGAGAGCTGAAATCATCCAAACTTGATGGCCAATATTATTTTTTTGTCAGACTCTACTGCTGCCACCGCACTAGCTCAACAGTACAGAGGGATCCGTCCAACCTCTGTCTAGCAAAGAGAGAAAATATACTCTTTAATTCAGTTAATCTGCTTTTCTTGGCACTATATACAATTAGTTTGGTTTCTGAACTGATCAGTTGTTTACTCCATTGTTTCTTTATTAAGGCAGCCTGCTGCGATTAAGCATGCGCCCTCATTCCATAATAAAAAACTAATTAAGCATGTACACCCGATGTATAGACTAAAGAGGAATAACTGTTTCCTTGATGCATGCATCAACCACAACCAGATGATTATCGTCTCAAACAGAAGGTGACTGGCACTCACAAGACAGGAGCTACGAGAGATAGAGAGAGTTACAGCTAGCAATGGCGACCAGGAAGCATCGATCTCCGACCGACCGACCTAATTAAGGATGGAAGCGCTGCATGCAGGCGTGGCAGGTGATCTCGAGCGCGGCGGCGGACGCGGCGGAGCCGAGCCGCCTGGCGGCGATCTGCTTCATCCGCTCCACCCGCTCCACCTCCTCGCGGGCGCGCTCCCAGATCATCCTGGCGCGCGCGAACTCCCTCTCGGCGAGCTCCAGCTCCCGCTTCGCCAGATCCCGGACGCGCTCCGCGTAGGCGCGCTCCGCCGACGCCATCCGCGCTTGCTCCGCCGTCTGCTGCTTCACGGAGCGGACGTCCACCGTCACCTGCTGCTGCAGCTGCCTCGCCGTGGCAGCGCTGGCGGCCACAGTCGCCGCCGCTCTCTTGCTCTCGTTCGCCGGTGGAGTAGGGGGCGCCGGCCGTGGCAGCTGCAGCTGCAGCAGCTGCTGCTGCCTCGGCCCAATGCTCATGGACAGGTCCAGGTCCAGCTGCTGGTGGTCGGTGGCGGCGCTGACCGGCGCTTCCCGGAGCGCTCGAGCAGCGGCTGCGGGGAGCAGCAGCTGGAGCCCCCTCTCCCCTTGCTCCTCCATGGAAGATCGAGGCCAAGGAGTGAGGTATATCTCCCTCTCCTGCTCTCTTGTTGTGCTTTGGCTTGTTAGCCTAGCTTAGTTAGGCGTTATGCGTTACGCTGCGTATAGGATTACTATATATGGGTGTTTATACATCCTCCGATCGAGCGAGCGAGCGAAAGCAAGGAGCATCTAGGCAGCGTGCGCTTTTACCGGAACGCCCCTGGCGTCATCTGCAGCACTAGGCGTAGGCGGTGTGGCTTTGTGCACTCTGCGCATGGGGGGACATGTGTTTGTCCGTGCCACGAGGAGAGGACGTACCCCTCCCTCCTCCTTGGTTTCAGCCCGCAGCAGCTGCTTTGTGTGGACCACAAGGAAATACCACCACATCTCTCGTCGATGCAGGCAGCTGCGTCTGCAAACCCTCTTGTATCTCGTGGACGCAATTCAGATTTTCCTTCTTCCGGTTTGCCCGTGCTGCACTGCACTTCGTACGGCGATACGAGTAGGGGTACCACGTACTAGACGCCACCCGCGGGGAGGTTTTGGTTTGGTGGCCTCAAGGAAGGGATCGATGCCGCCGGCCAAATCTGCGATGGGGCATAGGGAGGGAGCTCAGGACGTTCTTTCATGGCTGCTTTTGTTCCACATGCTCCATGCCTCGCGCTTTACGGGTTGGCAACGCCACAATAATTCTCGACGTGCATGCACATGTTTCGTTTTCTTTCATGGGGCGCGTCCAGGCCTGTGAGGCCTTTATGGTAGGCCTGCCTCTGTCCGCTCTGTAAAAATGAAAAGAACAAAGGGATCCATCGAAAAAGAAGGGTGCAAAAACTATTCGCCTACAGCCGATCGGGCTTCTTCGTTGGACCTTCGCTTAATCCCGCTTTTCTCTTTTGCAGCTCTGCTTACTGCCTTGCGTATTGGGATCGTTAATCAATGCCTGGATCCTTATTGTCTTATTGACTCCATCCTCGTCACCTTTAAAAAGATCAACTAGCTACAAGACAACAGGACGTCACGACTTCCATGTCGCCCCGCGGACACCCGGGAGAAACCCTAGCTGCTATCGGAGGCAGGTCACCTCCCGTCCCTCCTTCCCAGGCCACCGCCCGAGGGCGCAACCGGGCATTGCTTGCCCCATGCTGGCGGTGGCGGGGTTCTTCTGTTCCTCATGAGGAGAGACGCCTCGGGCCGTCGTAACCCTGATGGGGGGCAGAGTGGCATTGACCTGATCATGCGCGGGCGGATTTTTGCTTGGTGCGGCGCCCCGGCGGTGGCGGTTGTGCAGTTTTGTGGTATCAGCGATGTGGCTCGGCCATACTCCTTCAATATTTTCAGTGAGCGAGGTAGTTTTAGTCACCTCGGATGTAGTCCGACATCAGAGCTTGGCTGCAAAGAAAACATTGTTCGGAGGATTCTCGTTGAACTAGTTTTCAAGACCGGCGACCGAAGTAGACAAATAGTTCAGATAAGCCGAGGTGCGGCCAGGCTGGAAGAACGGTTCAGGGGATACTGATGGTGTCCCTGCCAGGGGGCCTCTCACCATGTTGACTCCTGGCCTGGTGCGCCGAGCTGAGGTCTTCCTTGTCGGTTCCATCTTGGGCCATTTTGGGCGGTCCATACCCATCTACAAGGAAAATCAAGAAGCCTTGCCGTTCAAGACAAGGACTCCTCTCTACTGACATAGCCGGTTAGGACTCTTGTATTCCTAGGCCTTCGATATCTTATTTAAGCCGAGGCAGGGCTTGTAGAGAGACGGATCTTACATCTCACAACACGATTTCCTGGTAGACATATGTACTATGTACTTACTCCAACGCAATAAACCCAAGCATGACGTAGGAGTATTATCTCATCGGAGATCCCAAACATGGGTAAAACCTCGTGTCCCTGTTACCATCGTACTTAGACGCTTAGCTTGGGATCCCCTACCTCGAGTTCTGTCGAATTTACCTTCGTCACTTTCTTTCACCTAATAGCAAAAATTGGGATTCAATTGATAAGCTGAAATGGCTTAGTTTTATTTGCATGCAACCATTATAGACTAGCGTCATTGTTGTAGTCGGGTGTGAACGATGGTGTTGAACCTACCAATAAAACCCCACGGGATACTTGGCTTGTTGTACTATGCTCTAGTAATTCCATGAGGCACTTATTTGGTTTATGAGAGAGCAGGCCTGGCGCTGTGGTGAAGTCCTCCCCACTTGTGCCAAGAGGTCCTGAGTTCGAACCAGCCTCTTGGCATTGCACTTTGCATGGGAAGACTAGGTTCCTATAATCCCTTCCCAGACCCCACCTTGTGTGGGAGCTTCTATGCACTGTGTCTGCCTTTTACTTATTTGGTTTGTGAGTTCTTTATGATTAATGCAAATTTTGAGCTTTGTGCTTCCACCCCATAAAACTTTTATTTCTAACCTCTTCGGTAGTGAATACTGCCCATTCTGGCATTAAGGCTTGGTACATCCTTTGCTAGTACATACAAATCCGTTGGAGGACTTTCTCTTGTTCTCCTACATATAAACCCAACTATCTTCTCAAAACAGCCACTATACCTACCTACTTATGGCATTATCATAGCCATTCCGAGTAAATTGCCATCCACACCCATTTTTGTTATATGACTAGAGATATGTGTCATTGTCATATGATTTGCATGATAATTATGTCTAGCCTAGTCTTTTTCTGGCCTTCCCATTTTTTATCATAGGCGTTGCTACGGTAGATCATCCCTATCCTGGTATACTGTCAGAGGAATCATTTAGAGAGATATTTTCATATTCATAGCAAGAGCTATTTTTGCATATAGATGAAGTTTAGAGAAGTGTAGTGATTATTATTGTAAGGTGTCTCTTCTACCTTGAGAGAGAAAAAGAGATCCATAAGAAAGAGAAAGGATAAAAAAAGATGTGCCAAGGAGACACCAAAAAAGTGAGAGGGAGAGAGAGAGAGAGAGAGATAGAGCGAAGGAGCAACTCATTATCCTTCTTAGAGTACACATGTGAAGTGGTTCAAAGTAGCGCTAAGTACTCATAGTAGAAATTTTCACAAGTGCTTCAAAGTAGAACCACTACACTGCACTTCATTGTTGAGAGTTCATGAGTCTCATATACATACTAATAGGGAACTTCACATTACAGAACTTGGCTTGTATATTCCAGTGACGAGCTTCCTCAAATGAGCTCTAGGTCTTCGCGAGCAAGTGAGTTGGATGCACCCACATTAGTCCATAGGAGCGCTCTCATTCATATATAGCTCCATGTGCATCCTAGTTGTAGGGCAATCTCTAGTCCTTGCACAACATCGATCATAAAGGTCCTCCTCTTGTCCTAATGGTCAACCACGTTGTTGAAAGACTTTATTGTTTTCCACTTCTTTAAAACACCCCATCACCATTTCTCTTTGTCTTGCTTAGGGCCTAAACTCATACTTGTGCTCAGATTCTAAATTTGTGAACATTGTGAAATAG
The DNA here is from genome assembly GCF_018294505.1 of Triticum aestivum. Classification (NCBI taxonomy): domain Eukaryota; kingdom Viridiplantae; phylum Streptophyta; class Magnoliopsida; order Poales; family Poaceae; genus Triticum; species Triticum aestivum. The sequence goes on from NC_057799.1 coordinate 356,894,043, forward strand.
TGAAAACCTACAACAAGTGACTATATTCGGTCTTGTATTATGGGTTAGCCTAGAAGTGATTGCCATGTTAATATGTTTTACATTGTTGATTATCATTCTTTTTCCAATTAACTTGACATGATTTGTAAACCTTATGCATTGGTGATTTTGACTTGATGCATTTGATTATCAAGGAATTTGTAGGGACTTTTTTGTATGCACTAAGTTAGTTGAAGAATGTTAATATAGACCTTTGCAAAACGTTTCTCTTAGTGACTTAGATCCACCACAAGTAACACATCAGTTATACAAAGATCATGTTTGGTAGCATCCATCATCAAAAAATGATCCTTTTTATCATCTACATGCTGGAGGACGAGCATGGATTTAGCTTGGGTATGTTGATACATTCCAATGTATCGATAATTTTTGTATGATTCATGCTATATTGCTATTATTTATAAACATTTTGGGTATTCTTGTATTTTCAGGATAATACGTAGAAAATGTGTCGTAAAAGAAACGGTTTCATGAATTTGAATAACAGTATGACCCTTAGGGACCTAAGCCCATACCTGGTGGGGCCCACAATCTCTAGGCACCCTAGGATGGGGGCGCCTATAGCTTGTGGGCATTTGGCCTTCCTTCAGCACCCACTAGCTTATAAATACCCAGAAACTCACCTCAGAATTATCAAGAATTTTTACACCACTGCTAACGATCGCGTTTCTAAGGTGATCTTCATTTTCAGTCCTAATCAAGAACTCTAGCGGAAGGGAATTCATCTCCATCATCATCAACCTCGATCATCGGGCTCCAAGATGAGATGTGAGTAGTCCACCCCTGGACTACGGGTTCATGGTAGTAGCCCAGGTTGTAATCTCTTCTCCTAGATGCATTTTTTGTGTTCAATGCAATAGCTACATGAGTAGCCCTACATGATTGTAGTTTATCAGATGCGATGTAGATTATGAGATGGATTGGTGCTTTATGTTTAGATTTGTTCATGATTCATGTTTGATATGTGGATGCATAATTTATTTCTGGTTGGTTGTATTCTCTTGGTCAATTCAGGTCGGTAGCCGACAGTGGGAGAGGTGTTGATGAGTGATATTTTACGCTCATCGCACCATTGTTTTAACCTGGTAATCATGGAAATTCTGAGAAAATCACTTTGATGTTGCCACTAATGACTAATGAATGCGAGAGATCATGAAATCCTTTATTTAATTTGTTTTCGCAAGAAAAGAGGACAAACATGGATGTAAATCACCACTTAGAAGGAAATACAACTTAAGTCATAAGGAAAGAATTGGAGGCACACTCAAGTCACCAGAGTGCAAGACGGGATCTGGTACAAGCGCGTGTGCTCGTACCAGCACTCATACCAAGTGCCAGCAGCTCCAAGAGGTCAACCAACCAATAAATTTAAAGGGACCCCTAGAATCCAAATATAGGAATGGAGGAGAGCATCGAGACACCGTTCGTGAAACCAAAGCCATCTTCCAAACCTAGCTGTCACCATTTCCCATCTCATCTCCATAGCCACCACCATCACGATCACCGTATCAATTCCCCTCAGCCATACTTGAATCGTTTATCGCATTCGTCAACCATTGTAAGACATATTATCAATAAAGATTCCTCTTTATGTCTTCTCCGATGATTTCCTCTTGCGAGTTCATTGCCATGTGTGAGTAATTTGGAAAGGCTATGGGTTGAGGCATAGGCTTGCAACTTAGTGTATTTGTATGAGGGATCGATGGAATGACTTTGGATAATTAACGTCATGTATGTGTCCGATTGGAACGGAGTTGTCCCTTGTCTCTTTCTTGTTCTACGACCCCACAGGTACCCATGATCCCGGAGTTCGATCAAGGAGGAGGTAAGGAGCAAGGAGGAAGTGGAGCGCTATTCTGAACACCGGTGACAAAAATGTTTAGTACCGTAGCGAAAAGCTACACTACAAAAAAAAGACACATCCGTGACATTTTGGGCCTAACGAAAAAAAATTCTGTCATGCTTATGACACTTCTATGACGATAATTATGACAAAACCCGGTATCATCATAGATGTGGTGGGCTCCTACTTCTATGACAAAAATCATGACAGAAAATGGGCTTTTCGTCCTGGGTGGGCCGGAGACGCACCTGCATGACATTCTTTGGGCCGTCCGTGACGGAGAAAATCGTGGTAGAAGCGAGGACGAGGAAAATATCGGGGAGTTTCCGGTTATGGTGGGTGGTCGAGGCCGAGCGATGCAGTGTGGTTTGCGCGTTTCTCTCATACGCGCGCGTGGTGCGAGCCGTGTCGCTATAACTGAACCCGAGCGATCTCCTGCTTCTACGTACTAAAGTCGATCAATCGATCCGTTCGCTCCTAACTGAACCCGACCGAGACTCCTACGCTGCTAACTGAACCCGATCGATCGCTACTGTTGCATGCTTACTGAAGCCAATCGAACCCCCATGCGAGACGTAGCTAACCGGTTGGGTTGCCTCTGGATGAACAGTGCCTGTTGCTGTCACGCGCGTGATACGTAGAACGAGTTGAGACGTGGTGTGAGTCGAGCCGGTTGGGTTGGCTATGGATGAACAGTTCCCGGTGGGGGGTTGGACGAACAGGCCCCCGGCCGTGTGTATAGGCGGTTGCCATTGGATGAACAGGACCCCGTGGTATATAGTACGCGGTTGCCGCTGGATGAACATGAGCCCAAGGAGGCTGCCACACAACCCAGCTGGTTGGGGGTGGATGAACATGACCCAGTGGAGGCTGGTTAAACTGAAGCCGGTGGAGGCCGGATGAACAGTAGCCCTTGGATGAACAATGTCTGCTTGAGGCTGGAGACAGTCGATGAACAGTAGCAGGTGGAGGCTGTAGGAAGTCGATGGTGGATGAACAGTAGCCCGTGGAGTCCCGTTTTGTGGTACGCCACACCCCTCCCGATGAACAGGACCCCAGTTTCGACCGTAGGAGGTCGAAGAGAAGTCTGTTTCCTCCATTTTGCGGTACGCCACACCTCTCCCGATCAACAGGACCCCATTTCAACTGTAGGCACTCCAACATAAGTCTGTTTCCTCCGTTTTGCGGTACGCCAGACCCTTCCCGATGAACAGGACCCCGTTTCAACCGTACGCGGTCGAACAGAAGGCTCGTTTCCTCCGTTCTGCGGTACGCCAGACCTCGTTTTGGCTGTTCCGTCCAAGCCGGTTGGCTCCCGATGAACAGGACGCGTTCCAACCCAGTGGCTTCACTCCCAATGAACATGACGCATTCTCACCCAGTCACTTGGCTCTCGGTGAAGACGGCGCTGTTTCCACCGTTTCGACCCAGCCGGTTAGCTGCCGATGAACCGGATGACGTCGCTGCCGTCCTTTGCCTCTCCATGTACACGAGCCCTGGCCATACGTATGTGCAAGTACGTGTTCGAGACCCCGCCCTCATGTACGTACGTAGCCGTATTTAATTTCTTGCAGCGTGGCTATACGTACGTGTACACGATATATATAGACGGGACTACATGACATGCTACGTCCGCACCTCTACTACGACACATGCATCTCCTTACTCGGACATGGTTCATCGCTGCAGAGAGACCGATCGACCAGTATGTACGTACACGATCACGACCAGACAGACAACCCGATGTATGGTTCGACCCGGTGGGTCCCAGCTATCAGAGAGGATAAGGAGACACTTCCTTCCGTGCGAAGACATAGCTGGTGGGTCCCAGCTGTCAGGGGGAAGAATCATTTTTTTGCCTGTAATATGGACGCACTTCCTTGCGTACGAAGATGTAGCTGGTGGGTCCCAGCTATCAGGGGAAACATTTTTTTCAAACCCTTCTGGTAGGTCCCGCTGTCGGGTGGGGGAATCATTATTTTGCGCGTAATAAGGAGGCACTTCCTTGCTGCGGCCGTGGACCCAGCTGTCAGCCTCTCCACGTAAAGTCCTCTTCCAATGGAAGGCGTTCCGTGACCACATTGACCACGCCGCGCCGAGAGCACCAAGGCGGTGGACGACGGCGAGGCCTAAGATGGGAACGATCAGGAGTCTTGGAACAAGGGGCACTGGAGTACCTGGCGGAGGGGCGCATTTATCATTTCTGATAATTTACAAGCCATTTGATTTTAGTAGAAATGGACCCATTTTCTGGGATGGGTGAAAAAACAATGATGGTCTGGACTGAGCATTTCGTATAAAAATAATATTGAGATACAAATATTATTAAAAAATTAAGTTGGGCTTGGTAATCTTATTATATAAAAAATGAACTGGGTTGTGCATTTTATTTTATTAAAAGAAAGATAGGCTAGGCTGCGCTTATTTTAGGATATTGTGTACAACTGTTGGCCCAGCTGCATTGCTGATGTTCAAAAAAAGGCATGTGTAGTAGAGTACAACTTTACATGGCTACTCAGCTCTCATTCAACGACGCCGGAAAGGCCCAAACAAGGCATCTATACAAGTTTTTGAAGTCACTGAGCTCAATTAATAACTTAAGAAAAAAGTTAGAGTACAGTGGAACCTTATTAAAAGCTGTCACGAGCGAACAAATAATTCAACAGGTCCCACTTGTGTGTGTGTGAGAGAGAGACCCATCGGTCGATGCTCGTAAATACATCTTTCAGCATATGCATTGCTGATGCTCAGTAAAAACTTATATAGTTGACACAATCATATAGAACATCATAGCACACTGAACTTGCATACAAAAATTTCACGCAGGCGGCACAATCAGGGTGGAAGCAGTGGATCGCTACGGGTAGGGCTATGTTGAAACCAACGAACTCGTACATAACGGCTCATCGTCTTTATCAATGACGGGGAAATATCTTGAATGATGTGCAAAGAAAACAGTCAGACAACACAATAAGTTCTGCTAGCACATTAAGTTAACGTACAGCCCTTTCTAAAAAAAGTTCAGGTACAAAAATAGAACAGGTCATAATCAAATGTACTGCCACATCAGTGCTTCACACCGATAGCTCGGATTTAACTAGTATCTAACAAGATTCAGTTGTTACCTTAAATTAGAGCACATCCAGGCAGCTAGCCCTGCCTCTTCTCCCAAAGAAGCAGTGGCCTCCACCGCGCGATGGAGTAGGCCCTGTGCCATCCATCGTTCCGAGCAACACGGGGAAAGTCTGACGTTGACTCCTGTAATGGACGTCGCCGACAGACCCTGGCACCAGCGGTGGCAGCAGGACTTCGGTTGATGGATTGACCACTTCTTTGACATGCACGAACACTCGATACAGGTACATCCCTAACGTGGTCCGCGACGGCCTTGGTGGCTATGAATAGTACAACCCTAGTTCCTGCACCAGTATCTCAACACCAATCACCTTCGGTATGGTGGACGACTTCTTCATCCATGCCATAACCGTTAGAGCCCAGCTGTCTAGAGGAACAAACATACTTACAATCTCACCTCCAAGGTCGTTGATAAGCTCATTCACGGACTCGCTGTTCCAAGCATGTCGAGGCATGCCGTGGAAGGTAAGCTTTGTTAAAAACTCAAGCTCAGAGGGCACCAAGCTCACCATCGCGCCATCACAGAACAAACGCCGGGAAGATTCGAACACACGACTGCAGTCGAAAGTTGTCCGGAACCTGACGAAGAAATCAGCCGGTGGCGGATAGACTTCGACGAGCAAGTCACTTATTTGGATGCCATGCACAATGCCAAGAGCTTTGACAAGGTCGTCCGGCGAGACGGGAGGCCAGTCACCGTTGATGGTTACCATCAGCACTTTGCTGGTAAACTGGTCGTCAAGCGCCGCCATGCCACTGTTGAGCGACAACACGCAGCGCCCGAAGGAAGGACGGACCTCAGGATCTCCGGCTTGGAGATCCGCGTTGACCGGCGACATGATAGTGCGCTTGAGTACAGGGAGTATAGGAGGGGGATTTGGGGGAACTGGAGTAGGAATCGATATTCCAGAGGTGGGGGAGGGGCGGAAGATTGGGGATGAAAAGATAGCATGAATTTCGAACACGCGCCAATATGCTCTCGGCGCGCAAGCGCACGAAAACACCGGTGGCGCCCACATGTAGGCCTAAGAGTCCTTATTCTTTCTTTTTTTCAGAGCCCGGCCTTTTTTTTGAGGATTTTTTGAGAGCCCGGCCTCAGAGTCATAATTGACCTGTTTGGCATTGCGTTACTACTCGGTCCATATTCAACGACACCGCATTGGCCCAAACAAGTGTACATCATCGAAAAGACACTGAGCTCAAATTATAACTTGAAAAAAGGAGATGTACTCTGAACACCGGAGAATGGTGATGCCCTCATTTAGCCCACCAGCAGTTCGAGACAATAAATAGTTCGAAACAATGATATATACAAGATTAAAACACTGACTAGTGACTACTACTGACATAAACAGCAAGACATGATAGTTCATAAGAAGTCTTGCTACACCACCAAAGCGCACCCATCTGAGCGCTCAAACTCTCGTGATCCAGACGAGAATGACATTCTAAATAAAGGCAACGATTACATAGTAAGAGTGACATAGACGAGGATGAACAAATGACAAGGAATATGCATAACAAAAGAGAGAACTACCCATCCAGAACAAGCTGCAAAGACAACAAGTCATTCGAAGAGGGATGATCCAACACCATCATAATTTGCAGCCCAACTTCAGCAACCAGTGATCAGGAGATACCAATACTCCAGCCTTTCAACGCAACAGCCCAATTACCTATCAACCTGAAGGCTTGAACCACATCACTGCCTGTTGGACTTAGAGACATCCAAGGATCAAAGTTAATCCAGATGCCTTTGTCATTCTCACCTTCTTTTGGCTATAGGCTGTATCGTTGACAATCAGGGGAGTTTGCTCCCGAAGTCCTAGGGTTCACCGTGTAGACGCAGTTTTCCATAGTAAATAGAGCCTCTCTGCCATCAAGGTCCTTGCCAACGGTGATCTCCTGGTTAATCAGATAATTGAGTCCGAGAAAACAGAGAGTGTGAACCAAGGCTGTTTACCCGCCTCCAACTCAAAAATCCTGAAGGCCCCAACAAGCTGGTATCCTACTCATAGACGTAACAGCCACTGTCCGGCTACTCACCTATTTCACGGTGCTTGTACACAGTGTGATTTTTGCAATATAACTTTTTTGGCTCATGTGTGCGAATGATCATCAGTCTTTTGCCGTCGTCTGATCGAGCGAGGAACCAGTTGTGCTTCCCTGTTTTTGGCAAAGGTGGTGTGATTACAAAGGGCTGTAACTGTAGGGACACTGCATCATATAAAAAAGGACATGCATTGTTAATGTAAGATCAGCATTGTTCAGAGTATGAGTAGGATAATGCAAGAAACAACATTGATATGTCCCTATTGGAATTGAGAGGAAAATACAGGGAAATGTATACTGGGTTCGAAAATATAGAAGTGCCATGCATGGTTATACTCATGTTATCTCGCAATCGATTCTTCACAGGAAACTACCATGTCATGCATGTTATGTAATCATGTTCTGTCCTCACAAACAAATTCTTCAAGGAAACTAATAGACCATGCATTGTTATATACTCATGTTCTGTGCGAATTTTTTTGTGAGGATATTATTCTAGCCATTGATTGCTGAAGGGCGTATATAGGTATGTCTACATGGTAAGAATTACAGGATTTCATTACTTCCAAATATAGAGTTCTCCATATGCACATTTACTTCCCTAATGTATGGTTAGATGAAACCAACAGTGTGATGCATGCTTCTACATCATGAAAATGAGGAAACTAACATGTCCATTGATACACACTCATATTTAGTAGTATATAGATTACTTTTAAATAAATATCCATATCTTCCTAACCGTTTGATTATTCAGGGTACAAATTGGCTGTAATGACATGGTCACCTTCGCATGAATTAACTCATTCCAAATATAGCTGATTTACAGCATCTCTAATACATTGCCATAGTTCTACTCAAATTCTGCTCAAACAGGGATATTCCAATCATCACAAAAAGTTCAAACAGTGTCATGGCGTTATAATTAACATCAGATGGAAACAACTTACACGCGCCGTCCCAGCAATACGTGGTGCCATCTGCTTTGACGATCGCGTAGATGATGCCATTGTGTTCAATAGCATCACAGAAGTGTGTATCAGCTTTGACGATCCACTACGAGGTGAGTTGTCTCCAGCTAAAGAAGGCACCAGCGGAAAGATAGGCGAGTCTGCGGTCGAACAAGTCAATTATCTTGAAGTCTGCGTAATCCGCATCTCGTGTGGACACTTGGAAGATTAAAATCTTCTGCAAAACAAGGTCCGTCCAACTGACGTGGTAATCTAGATGACTTGGACCGCGATGGCACAACCCTATATAATCCAACGGAGGAAGGATAATCTCATGGGAGGTCTGGAAGTTCACGAGCACCAACTTTTTCCTGTCTTCTCTGACGACAGCCATCCAGTGGGAGTTCATGTCGACCCAGTACATACCTGCCAAGAAGTTTCAGGCGATGGTGATCAGATCGAAGTCGAGGGAAATGATGTACTGTGACCCACTACATACCTGCAAAGAGGTTTCGACTAATGGAGGTCGGATTGAAGTCGAGGGGCATCATGTACGCCTCTGTATCATGGTGAGCAAATCTCGCAAGACCAGATAGCAGCAAGCAGGGTGTCTTGAAAAGCTTAGGCCTTGCTTCGACGATGGCCGTGTGCATGTCCCTCGAGCATCCAGCCAGCCGCACGGCGCTCAACATACCCATACACGAACAACAAAAGTAGAGGATGTCACTGGGGAGATTGCTCCAATCACGGCTCATATGGATGTTGCTCGGTTCTCGTTCGGCCATGGTGGAGTTTGGAAGGTGGGGTTTTTGGGGGCTTGATTTACGGGGGAGAAGGCTCTCGGTGCTGGAGCGGCTACCGAGGGAATAGTTGTACTGGGGGAGGTGATCAAGGCAAGGGTACGCGGGGGCACAGTGAGATGATGAAGAGTGACCTCAGGATGTCCGGGAAGACGGAGATGGATATGGAGTCGTGCTAGGGGAGAGGGAGACGAGGCGAGGCATGCTATACAATGGCGGTGACAGTGACTGCACAGTGCACAAGGTGAGGCTGACTTTGGTAACCCGAACACGCCGCCTAGACTAGTGTCACCTTGGGCGCAGGGTCTTGTCACTTCACTGTGAGGACCGGATGAATAATATTTTGACCATCAAGTGTACCACAGTTGTACTACTACTAGTAGGAACATATGGAGTAGTACTATATACCGGAAATAGGTCTCCCGTGCTAGCATGCCTCTGGGTTCACTTCATTCTCCAGGTATCATCCATATTGAGAGCAGAACCAAATTCCCGTGCATGCGGAAGCGCGAATAAGTTTCTTTTTCTTTTTTGAGGATAACCGCATATTCCTTAACCAGAGAATGCTGTGTCTCCCACGCACGCGCCAATACCCATCCAAACCAGCTATGACCCATTTTTTTATATCTGTTTGCATAGGTCCCACCTGTCAGGAGGGGTGCAGAAATAAAAAGGAATCATAAAATGTCCCGCCACGGTGATTCAAAAGAGTGACCCCAACTAGCCAGTGGCACATGTAGCGCTAGAAGGATGGGCACGTACATGGACATGTACCACTCCTCAGTCTACCCGCATAGCCTTTTCGTTTAGTCTACCTAGCCGTCTAATCAACTGCCTGCAGGCCACTTCTCGCATTTACTTCTCCACCGGGAACCGATTTTCCTCGGCTTCTTCACCTCTCCTTCATCTTCATTTGCATCCAAACCCCACTACATTCACATTGTTTTAACCTCTTCACATACTCCTGGAGTAATTCCGAAGCCCCTTTAAATAATCATCTTCTTCAGTTAGACTAGCCATCTAATCCTAATTCTCCAAACCATAGCCCTCTGGTCCAGCGGTTCCAAATGGCGAAAGAGATCTAGATGTAGGTTTTTAGCGTCCAACATGTCCTCATCGAAGGCTTGTTGAGCATAGTTGCCACCGTCACCGACCACCCAAGGGTTGTTCGGAAGTGGATCAACAATGTATCCAACTCCCTCCAAAAGGTAGAGATGAAGGTCATTGGTCTCGACGCAGAGTACACGGAGCGTGCCACTGGGAAGATCCAACGCGCCGCCGTCCTTCAGCTGTGCCTCGAAGATGATTTTTTGGTGTACCACATCATACACGCACCCTCCATACCAGGTGAGCTCCATGATTTCTTGTCTCGGGAGGATATATACTTGTGGCAGCCATCAAAGGGGACAAACAGAAGCTGGCGCCGTACAACCTTGATTTGAAAAGCATCGCTAACCTACAAACCAGAATCAAAATTCCCGTAGAAGATTGTGATAAACAGACACCATCCCTATTCGACGTAGCAAATTTTGTGCTCGGTACAAATCTTCAGAAGGGTGACGAGACGCTGGCATTAAGGTCGCCTGGATGGGAGAATTAGCCCTTGACGTACGAGCGAATAAAATATGCTGCCCTCGATGCCCGTGTGAGTTTCGAAATAGCTGCAAGGTCCAAAGAGCTTGTTGCGAAGTCGTCTCCCACAGAAAATGAGAAGAAGAAGAAGAAGAAGAAGAAGCAGGTCATTATGGATGGATGAACTATTTCCTCTCTTGTAAAAAAAATATTTCCTCTTTGTGTATATTGATATAGATGAACTATTTCGATGGTGTGCATGTCTTTGGAACAATTAGCAGCGTAGGTCCGCTTGACTATAAGGAACTATTTATCCACCTAGCTTTCTCTACTACTCCTTCCAGTGATCGGTATGCAATGCATGCGTCAGTAGACATGACAGCTTGTCCATGGAAGTTGAACTACGGTGACCATCACGTTTCATACACTGCCACTCGCGATTCCCATGATGCCACTCCAACCCATGGCACCACGTCCCCCGACGTGCGCCTCACCCCTCTCGACCGCACCGCCCCTCTGCCTTTGTGTGCATCACATGTGGGCCAGCTGAAATTAGGCGACCATCAAGTTTCTACCACAGCCACACACGACTCCCACGACGCCGCTCGAACACCACATGTCCCCTGGCCTGCGGCTCACCCCTCTTGGCCCCACCGCCCCTCTGCCTTCGGGAGCATGACATGTGGACCAGTCACCTATTGGGTCCACTGAAGCTCGGTTCCGTGGGGCCTCAAGAGGGAAATGTAACTCCCGCGCCAGGCCTTGTGGTGCTACCGCTGCACGAACTCGTGCCAAACTCGAGATTTGTTTCTTACTAGCAAGATGCCTGTGCGTTGCACGGAACATCAAGATGCATTTGTTTGAGTAGTTTTTCTTGTGGGAGAAAAGGATGAACGAGGGAAGGCCTTATTTGCAAATGTGGAGAGGGGCGTGGGTATCTTTTAGCAAAATTGCCATAGTTTCCTTCCATGGACATCTACGCCTCATAACACCCCGACGTCCAGCTGTGGCACCCTCGCCACGGCCAGGCCACCACCGGCCGGTTCAACTCGAATGAGTGAATCGCGAACGCCACCGCGACAATGGCCAGCTCGGCATCTCGAACCACACCGATGCCGCTTCCCCGTAGCCGACCTACGCTGGTACGTGGCAGCACGCCGTTGAGCTGCGCGTCAAACGGCAGTAGGAACGCCTCCAGGCTCACTGGCTCAACCACGTCGAGTACATCACGTTCGCAAACCGGTATCCGTTGAGGAGGTTTCTCCCGCCCACGAGCACATGCCTATACGTATCCAGCATTCCAGCCTCGTCGCTGAGTGATACATCCTCGGGATGGTGCAAGCGGTTGGAATCTCGAGCCCAAGTCAAGCTATGTGCCCCAGGTAGATCACTGGCTCCCGCCCGAGCTCCCACCCGGCCGTCGTTGCCATCGCACCATGATGTCTACTACGCAACCTTCTCCTTATAGACGTTGTTGGGCCTCCAAGTGTAGAGGTTTGTAGGACAGTAGCAAATTTCCTCAAGTGGATGACCTAAGGTTTATCAATCCGTGGGAGGCGTAGGATGAAGATGGTCTCTCTCAAACAACCCTGCAACCAAATAACAAAGAGTCTCTTGTGTCCCCAACACACCCAATACAATGGTAAATTGTATAGGTGCACTAGTTCGGCGAAGAGATGGTGATACAAGTGCAATATGGATGGTAGATATAGGTTTTTGTAATCTGAAAATATAAAAACAGCAAGGTAACTAATGATAAAAGTGAGCGTAAACGGTATTGCAATGCTAGGAAACAAGGCCTAGGGTTCATACTTTCACTAGTGCAAGTTCTCTCAAAAATAATAGCATAATTGGATCACATAACTATCCCTCAACATGCAACAAAGAGTCACTCCAAAGTCACTAATAGCGGAGAACAAACGAAGAGATTATGGTAGGGTACGAAACCACCTCAAAGTTATCCTTTCTGATCGATCTATTCAAGAGTCCGTAGTAAAATAACATGAAGCTATTCTTTCCGTTCGATCTATCATAGAGTTCGTACTAGAATAACACCTTAAGACACAAATCAACCAAAACCCTAATGTCACCTAGATACTCCAATGTCACCTCAAGTATCCGTGGGTATGATTATACGATATGCATCACACAATCGCAGATTCATCTATTCAACCAACACAAAGAACTTCAAAGAGTGCCCCAAAGTTTCTACCGGAGAGTCAAGACAAAAACGTGTGCCAACCCCTATGCATAGGTTCATGGGCGGAACCCGCATGTTGATCACCAAAACATACATCAAGTGGATCACGTGATATCCCATTGTCACCACAGGTAAGCACCGCAAGACATACATCAAGTGTTCTCAAATCCTTAAAGATTCAATCCAATAAGATAACTTCAAAGGGAAAACTCAATCCATTACAAGAGAGTAGAGGGGGAGAAACATCATAAGATCCAACTATAATAGCAAAGCTCGCGATACATCAAGATCGTATCACCTCAAGAACACGAGAGAGAGAGAGATCAAACACATAGCAACTGGTACATACCCTCAGCCCCGAGGGTGAACTACTCCCTCCTCGTCATGGAGAGCGCCGGGATGATGAAGATGGCCACCGGTGAGGGATCCCCCCTCCGGCAGGGTGTCGGAACAGGGTCCCGATTGGTTTTTGGTGGCTACAGAGGCTTGCGGCGGTGGAACTCCCGATCTATTCTGTTTTCTGGAGGTTTCAGTATTTATAGGATTTTTTGGCGTAGGTCTCACGTCAGGGGGGGTCTCCGGGTTGTCCACGAGGCAGCGGCCCATGCCCAGGGGGGGTGGGCGCGCCCCCCACCCTCGTGGGAAGCCCGGGACTCTCCTGGCCCAACTCTTTTGCTCCGGGGTCTTCTTTTGGTCCATAAAAAATCGTCAAAAATTGGCACGTCCATTGGACTCCGTTTGGTATTCCTTTTTTGTAAAACTCAAAAACAAGGAAAAAACAGAATCTGGCACTGGGCTCTAGGTTAATAGGTTAGTCCCAAAAATCATATAAAATAGCATATAAATGCATATAAAACATCTAAGATGGATAATATAATAGCATGAATACTTCATAAATTATAGATACGTTGGAGACGTATCAGCACCCCCAAGCTTAATTCCTGCTCGTCCTCGAGTAGGTAAATGATAAAAGAAATAATTTGTGAAGTGTGAATGCTAGCAAGTGCATAAGTTTGATCAATGATAGTTCCAATCACTTTTTCTAGCATCATTATATATCATAACAGTAGCTCAACTCATAAAACTTTTCATGATCAAGTAACAAGCTATTCACATGTTAAAGCATAGACCATAAACTTTCTTGAAAACTAACAAACTATGTTCTCAGTCATCAAATAATTGCAATTCATCTTATTTTCAGGAAGGGTCTATGTAAGAGCTTTGATTTAGCAAATCCCACATACTCAACCATCCTATAGTCTTCCATGATTGCTACCGCTCAAAGCATATTTTTAGAACAAATAGTATTCATCGAACACAGAGAAAGATAGGGGCTTAATGTTTCGCCTCCCAACTTACTTATCATATAGATAATTGTCAACAATAATAATTCATGATCAAATATATTTGAATGGCCATATATGCTTAGATCTTTCTCCACCATCTGATGCTTGCCAACTAAAGAGTAGGTTGGAATGAGAAGGAATACTACTGACTCTTACATAAAAGTAAAAGATAGACCCTTCGCAGAGGGAAGCAGGGATTTGCAGAGGTGCCAGAGCTCGAAGCTAAAACAAAGATGAAAATAATTTTGAGAGGTATGCTTTCATTGTCAACATAACGACCAAGAGTTCCCAATATCTTCCATACTAGATACATTATAGGCGGTTCCCACGCAGAAAGGTAAAGTTTTTAGTCCCCCTCCACCAACATTCACACTCCATGGCTTGTCTGAAACAACGGGTGCCGTCCAACTATCAACATTCCTGGGGGAGTTTTGTTTAAATTATTTGTGAATTTATTTTTGATCTTTTGATCATAGGACTGGGCATCCCAGTTACCATCCATTTTCTCGTGAATGATGAGCGGAGTCAACTCATCATGAGAATAACCCACCTAGCATGGAAGATACTGACAACCCCTAGTCGCTACATGAGCGATTCGGGCATACAAAACAGATTATTATTTGAAGGTTTAGAGTTTGGCACATGCAAATTTACTTGGAACAGCAGGTAAATAGCGCATATAGGTAGATATGGTGGACACTCATGGAAGAAACTTGGTTGAAGGAGTTTGGATGCACAAGCAGTATTCCCGCTTAGTACAGATATTTTGGCTAGCAAAGGATTCTAAATAGGAAGCACCACATGTTAGAGGATCCATAACAATATAACTTCTATACAAATATACCCAAGCATAACTCATTATGTTGTCTTCCTTGTCCAACTTCAACTAATTTGCTCAGGTTTGAAAATAATTAATGGGGCTCACAATCATAGAAGATGTCCAAGATAGTATATTTATATGTGAAATCTCTCTTCCTTCAATATTCTTTCATGAATTGTTCAAGTGACCAATACAATGTTTGCTAACCTTCAAAAATTTACCACCTCTACTTCTTATATGTGAAGGCATTACTCCCCATGGGAAAGTCATATGAAACATATATAATTTCAGATTTATGACATTCAAATCATTCAACCATTTACTCATAGGATATAAGTGAAGCACATGAGTAAAAGACAAACTACTCCAAAAAGATATAAGTGAAGATCAATGAGTAGTTAAATAATTATGTAGCTATGTGAAGACTCTCTCATTTAAGAATTTCAGATCTTGGTATTTTATTCAAACTGCAATCAAGGCTAAAGAAAATAAAATGACGCTCCAAGCAAAACACATATCATGTGGTGAATAAAAATATAGCTCCAAGTAAAGTTACCGATGAACGAAGACGAAAGAGGGGATGCCTTCCGGGGCATCCCCAAGCTTAGGATCTTGGTCATCCTTGAATAGTACCTTGGGGTGCCTTGGTCATCCCCAAGCTTAGGCTCTTGCCACTCCTTATTCCATAGTCCATCGAATCTTTACCCAAAACTTGAAAACTTCACAACACAAAACTTAACAGAAGATCTCGTGAGCTCCGTTAGCGAAAGAAAACAAAACACCACTTCAAGGTACTGTAATGAACTCATTCTTTATTTGTATTGGTGTTAAATCTACCGTATTCCAACTTCTCTATGGTTTATAAACTATTTTACTAGCCATAGATTCATCAAAATAAGCAAACAACACACGAAAAACAGAATCTGTCAAAAACAGAACAGTCTGTAGTAATCTGTAACTAACATATACTTCTGGAACTCCAAAAATTCTGAAATAAATTGGTGGGCCTGAGGAATTTTTCTAGTAATCATCTGCAAAAAGAATCAACTAAATATAACTGTCCAGTAAAAAGTTTTAGCTAATCTCGTGAGAGCTAAAGTTTCTGTTTTTTACAGCAAGATCATAAAGACTTCACCCAAGTCTTCCCAAAGGTTCTACTTGGCACAAACACTAATTAAAACATAAAACCACATCTAAACAGAGGCTAGATGGATTATTTATTCCTAAACAGAACCAAAAATCAAGAAACTAAAATAAAGTTGGGTTGCCTCCCAACAAGCGCTATCGTTTAACGCCCCTAGCTAGGCATGATGATTTCAATGATGCTCACATAAAAGATAAGAATTGAAACATAAAGAGAGCATCATGAAGAATATGACTAGCACATTTAAGTCTAACCCACTTCCTATGCATAGGGATTTTGTGATCAAACAACTTATGGGAACAATAATCAACTAGCATAGGAAGGCAAAACAAGCATAGCTTCAAAACTTTAAGCACATAGAGAGGAAACTTGATATTATTGCAATTCCTACAAGCATATGTTCCTCCCTCATAATAATTTTCAGTAGCATCATGAATGAATTCAACAATATAACCATCACATAAAAGCACTCTTTTCATGATGCATAAGCATATAATTTTTATTACTCTCCACATAAGCAAAATTCTTCTCATGAATAGTAGTGGGAGCAAACTCAACAAAATAACTATCATGTGAAGCATAATCCAATTGAAAATTAAAATAATGATGACTAGTTTCATGGTTATCTTTATTCTTTATAGCATACGTGTCATCACAATAATCATCATAAATAGGAGGCATGCTTTCATCATAATAAATTTGCTCATCAAAACTTGGGGGACTAAACATATCATCTTCATCAAACATAGCATCCCCAAGCTTGTGGCTTTGCATATCATTAGCATCATGGGTATTCAAAGAATTCATACAAACAACATTGCAATCATGCTCATCATTCACATATTTTATGCCAAGCATTCTATGTAATTCTTCTTCTAGTACTTGAGCACAATTTTCCTTCCCATCATTTTCACGAAAGACATTAAAAAGATGAAGCATATGAGGCACCCTTAATTCCATTTTTTGTAATTTTATTTTATAAACTAAACTAGTGATAAAACAAGAAACTAAAAGATTCGATTGCAAGATCTAAAGATATACCTTCAAGCACTCACCTCCCCGGCAACGGCGCCAGAAAAGAGCTTAGTTGACGGGGTGTGAGTGCCGCTTACCTAGCCTCCCCGCCAACGGTGCCAAAAAAGAGCTTGATGTCTACTACGCAACCTTCTCCTTGTAGGCGTTGTTGGGCCTCCAAGTGCAGAGGTTTGTAGGACAGTAGCAAATTTCCTCAAGTGGATGACCCAAGGTTTATCAATCCGTGGGAGGCGTAGGATGAAGATGGTCTCTCTCAAACAACCCTGCAACCAAATAACAAAGAGTCTCTTGTGTCCCCAACACACCCAATACAATGGTAAATTGTATAGGTGCACCAGTTCGGCGAAGAGATGGTGATACAAGTGCAATATGGATGGTAGATATAGGTTTTTGTAATCTGAAAAATATAAAAACAGCAAGGTAACTAATGATAAAAGTGAGCGTAAACGGTATTGCAATGCTAGGAAACAAGGCCTAGGGTTCATACTTTCACTAGTGCAAGTTCTCTCAAAAATAATAGCATAATTGGATCACATAACTATCCCTCAACATGCAACAAAGAGTCACTCCAAAGTCACTAATAGCGGAGAACAAACGAAGAGATTATGGTAGGGTACGAAACCACCTCAAAGTTATCCTTTCTGATCGATCTATTCAAGAGTCCGTAGTAAAATAACATGAAGCTATTCTTTCCGTTCGATCTATCATAGAGTTCGTACTAGAATAACACCTTAAGACACAAATCAACCAAAACCCTAATGTCACCTAGATACTCCAATGTCACCTCAAGTATCCGTGGGTATGATTATACGATATGCATCACACAATCGCAGATTCATCTATTCAACCAACACAAAGAACTTCAAAGAGTGCCCCAAAGTTTCTACCGGAGAGTCAAGATGAAAACGTGTGCCAACCCCTATGCATAGGTTCATGGGCGGAACCCGCAAGTTGATCACCAAAACATACATCAAGTGGATCACGTGATATCCCATTGTCACCACAGATAAGCACGGCAAGACATACATCAAGTGTTCTCAAATCCTTAAAGACTCAATCCGATAAGATAACTTCAAAGGGAAAACTCAATCCATTACAAGAGAGTAGAGGGGGAGAAACATCATAAGATCCAACTATAATAGCAAAGCTCACGATACATCAAGATCGTATCACCTCAAGAACACGAGAGAGAGAGAGATCAAACACATAGCAACTGGTACATACCCTCAGCCCCGAGGGTGAACTACTCCCTCCTCGTCATGGAGAGCGCCGGGATGATGAAGATGGCCACCGATGAGGGATCCCCCCTCAGGCAGGGTGCTGGAACAGGGTCCCGATTGGTTTTTGGTGGCTACAGAGGCTTGCGGCGGCGGAACTCCCGATCTATTATGTTTTCTGGAGGTTTCAGTATTTATAGGATTTTTTGGCGTAGGTCTCACGTCAGGGGGGTCTCCGGGTTGTCCACGAGGCAGGGGCCCACGCCCAGGGGGTGGGCGCGCCCCCACCCTCGTGGGCAGCCCGGGACTCTCCTGGCCCAACTCTTTTGCTCTGGGGTCTTCTTTTGGTCCATAAAAAATCGTCAAAAATTGGCACGTCCATTGGACTCCGTTTGGTATTCCTTTTCTGTAAAACTCAAAAACAAGGAAAAAACAGAAACTGGCACTGGGCTCTAGGTTACTAGGTTAGTCCCAAAAATCATATAAAATAGCATATAAATGCATATAAAACATCTAAGATGGATAATATAATAGCTTGAATACTTCATAAATTATAGATACGTTGGAGACGTATCACACCACTGACCATTGGGAGCAGCACCCTGCCGCTCATTCGGAGCGCGAGCTAGTAAACGTCATGCGACACGTCACAACAGTCAAGCACCTCGACATGCGTCGGTTGGGCAGAGACTCTTCTTGGCCACAAGATCCATGATCTCGTCCAAGATCGATGTGGTACTGCAGTCGAACATGCGGGTAAAATAATACGGTAGCAGCTGCATGTGCATGGCCCAGATGCCGATGTTGGCGTGGAGGAGGTGGTACTCGCTGGCACCGCAACATGCTACATGGCTTAGGCATGCACCTGTTGCGACGCTCTGGCGTTGGTACCGGCATTGTTAACGCAGGTGACGATCCGGAGGAGGACGAGCAGGAAAGGAAAGGGTCTTGCATGCGTGTACAGATTCACGTAGGAAATTATCTCGTGTAAATATGTTCTTTGTTTACCTTTCTTTGAGGCTACAGATGACCCACACGAGGAAATCTATTATAATCGTCAGATGAAAATTAGTGGTGCGGGAGTACGGATCAGAGCATGGGAGGGGAGCAGGCAAGCCTCGTCCGTCGACCTGCGCCTCACCCCTCTCGGTCCCACCGCCGCTCTGCTTTCATGAGAAGGACATGTGGTCCAGCCGCATTTTAGGTCAACATGTCATTGACACATAGGCCGGTGCACTAAGCCACTGAAGCTCGGTCCCGTGGGCCCCGAGAGGGAAATGTAACTCCTGCGCCAGGCCTTGTGGTGCTCTGATACGTCTCCATCATATCTACTTTTCCAAACACTTTTGCCCTTGTTTTGGACTCTAACTTGCATGATTTGAATGGAACTAACCCGGACTGACGCTGTTTTCAGCAGAATTGCCATGGTGTTATTTTTGTGCAGAAATAAAAGTTCTCGGAATGACCTGAAACTTCACGGAGAATATTTTTGGAATATATAAAAAATATTTGCGAAAGAATCAAGACCAGGGGCCCACACCCTGTCCACGAGGGTGGGGGCGCGCCTACCCCCTGGGCGCGCCCCCTGCCTCGTGGGCCCCCTGGTGCTCCACCGACCTCAACTCCAACTCTATATATTCATGTTCGGGGAGAAAAAACCAGAGAGAAGGATTCATCATGTTTTACGATACAGAGCCGCCGCCAAGCCCTAATCTCTCGGGAGGGCTGATCTAGAGTCCATTCGGAGCTCCCGAGAGGGGAATCCATCACCGTCATCATCATCAACCTTCCTCCAGCACCAATTTCATGATGCTCACCGCCGTACATGAGTAATTCCATCGTAGGCTTGCTGGACGGTGATGGGTTGGATGAGATTTATCATGTAATTGAGTTAGTTTTGTTAGGGTTTGATCCCTAGTATCCACTATGTTCTGAGATTGATGTTGCTATGACTTTGCTATGCTTAATGCTTGTCACTAGGGCCCGAGTGCCATGAATTCAGATATGAACCTATTATGTTTTCATGAATATATGTGAGTTCTTGACCCTATCTTGCAAGTCATTAGTGACCTACTATGTGTTATGATCCGGTAACCCCGAAGTGACAATAATCGGGACCACTAACGATGATGAACGCAGTTTGAGGAGTTCGTGTATTCACTAAGTGTTAATGCTTTGGTCCGGTACTCTATTAAAAGGAGGCCTTAATATCCCTTAGTTTCCAATAGGAGCTCGCTGCCACGGGAGGGTAGGACAAAATATGTCATGCAAGTTCTTTTCCATAAGCACGTATGACTATATTTGGAATACATGCCTATGTTACATTGATGAACTGGAGGTAGTTCTGTGTCACCCTATGTTATAACTGTTGCATGAGGAATCACATCCGACATAATTATTCATCACTGATCCAATGCCTACGAGCTTTTCACATATTGATCTTTGCTTAGTTACTTTACCGTTGCCACTGTTACAATTACTATAAAACTGCTACTGTTACTTTTGCCACCGTTACCGTTACTTCCGTATTACTTTGCTACTAAATACTTTGCTGCAAATATTAAGTTATCCAGGTGTGGTTGAATTGACAACTCAACTGCTAATACTTGAGAATATTCTTTGGCTCCCCTTGTGTCGAATCAATAAATTTGGGTTGAATACTCTATCCTCAAAAACTGTTGCAATCCCTTATACTTGTGGGTTATCAAGACTATTTTCTGGCACCATTGCCGGGGAGCATAGCTCTATTCTTTGAGTCACTTGGGATTTATATCTGCTGATCACTATGAGGAACTTGAAAGACGAAAGAACTAAGATTTTTCCCTCAACTACGAGGGGAGGTATGGAACTGCCATCTAGCTCCGCACTTGATTCTCCTTCTGTTTTGAGTAAACTTGCGACACCTAAACCTGCTTCTGCTATTAATTCTGATATGTCGCATGTTATTGATGATGCCACTTCTGCTATGCATGATACTTATGATGAAACTACTTCTATGCTTAATAATACTGTGCCACTAGGTGAATTTCTTGATGAACAACTTGCTAGGGCCAGAGAGAATGAAAATACTGAAACTAATAATATTGATGGAAGTGATGATGAAGATTCTCCCCCTAGATATGAATTTCCTGTTGTGCCTGAGGGTTATGTTATGGATGAAGAAACTGCTAGAGATTTTCTTGCTTGCAATGATAGATATGATCTTAAGAAATTATTAGCTAAGCTGAAAGAAAAGTCTTTGAATGCTAGAATGAAATATGACCCTGCTTTTGCTACTTCACCTATCTGTATTTCCGATAAGGATTATGATTTCTCTGTCGACCCTGAGATAATTACTTTGGTTGAATCTGATCCTTTCTATGGCTATGAATCTGAAACTGCTGTGGCACATCTTACTAAATTTAATGATATAGCCACCCTATTCACTCATGAGGAGAAAATTCGTTACTACTATATCCTTAAATTATTTCCGTTCTCATTAAAGGGTGATGCTAAAACATGGTTTAATTGTCTTGATCCTGGTTGTGTGTGTAGTCCCCAGGATATGATTTATTACTTCTCTGCTAAATATTTCTCCGCTCATAAGAAACAAGCTGCTTTAAGGGAAATATATAATTTTGTGCAAATTGAAGAAGAGAGTCTCCCACAAGCTTGGGGAGGCTTCTCCAATTACTTAATGCTTTGCCTAATCATCCTCTCAAGAAAAATGAAATACTTGATATATTTTATAATGGACTAACCGATGCTTCCAGAGACCACCTGGATAGTTGCGTTGGTTGTGTTTTGAGGGAAAGAACAGTTGATCAAGCTGAATTGCTATTGAATAATATGTTGACTAATGAAAATAATTGGACACTTCCTGAACCAACTCCTAAGCCAACTCCGAAGAAAAGGGGTATTCTATTTCTCAGTCCTGAAGATATGCAAGAGGCAAAGAAATCTATGAAAGAAAGGGGTATTAAAGCTGAAGATGTTAAGAATTTACCACCTATTGAAGAAATACGTGGTCTTGATAACCCGACACAGGTAATGAAGGTAAATTCTCTCTATAGATTTGATGAAGGTGATATTCCTTGTTATAAGTCTGCTAGCCAATGCTTAGATGAGTTTGATAATTTTATTGTTAAACAAGAAAACTTCAATGCTTATGTTGGTAGACAATTGAAATGTAATGCTTATATGATTGAACACTTGAGTGATTATATGTCTAGAGTTAAAGGTGAACTTAAACTTATTAGTAAACATGCTTCTATGGCTACCACTCAAGTAGAGCAAGTGCTTATAGCTCAGAATGATTTGCTCAATGAATTAAATAATAAGAAAAATGATAATGCTGTTAGAGTTATGACTAGAGGGGGTAAATGACTCAGGAACCTTTGTATCCTAAGGGCCACCCTAAGAGAATTGAGCAAGATTCTCAGAGAACTAATGTTGATGCCCCTAGTCCTTCTAAGAGGATGAAAAAGAAAAATGATAGGACTTTGCATGCTTCTAGTGAACCTGTTGTTGACACACCTGAGAATCCCAATGATATTTCTATTTCTGATGCTGAAACAGAATCTAGTAATGAACATGAACCTAGTGATAATGTTAATGATGATGTTCATGTTGATGCTCAACCTAGAAATAACTATGATATAGAGATTGAACCTGCTGTTGATCTTGATAACCCACAATCAAAGAATCAACGTTATGATAAAAGAGACTTCATTGATAGGAAGCATGGTAAAGAAAGAGAACCATGGGTTCAGAAACCCATGCCCTTTCCTCCTAAACCATCCAAGAAAAAGGATGATGAGGATTTTGAGCGCTTTGCTGAAATGATTAGACCTATCTTTTTGCGTATGCGTTTGACTGATATGCTTAAAATGAATCCTTATGCTAAGTATATGAAAGATATTGTTACTAATAAAAGAAAGATACCGGAAGCTGAAATTTCCACCATGCTTGCTAATTATACTTTTAAAGGTGGAATACCTAAGAAACTTGGAGATCTAGGAGTACTAACTATACCATGCTCCATTAAAAGAAACTATGTTAAAACTACTTTATGTGATCTTGGAGCCGGTGTTAGTGTTATGCCTCTCTCTTTATATCGTAGACTTGATTTGAATAAGTTGACACCTACTAAAATATCTTTGCAAATGGCCGATAAATCAACTGCTATACCTGTCGGTATTTGTGAGGATGTGCCTGTTGTGGCTGCAAACGTTACTATCTTAACGGACTTTGTTATTCTTGATATTCCCGAGGATGATATTATGTCGATTATCCTTGGTAGACCCTTTTTGAATACTGCAGGGGCTGTTATTGATTGCAACAAAGGTAATGTCACTTTCCATGTTAATGGTAATGAGCACACGGTACACTTTCCGAGGAAACAGCCTCAAGTCCACAGTATCAATTCTATTGGAAAAATTCCAACGATTACTGTTGGAGGTTTTGAATTTCCTCTTCCTACTGTCAAAAAGAAATATGATATTCTTATTGTTGGGGACGTACATATCCCCGTTGAGGTAACCTAGTGCTATCCGAAAATTCTCCGGTTTCATGCGATTCGGAATGAGTTTGTTAACAAGACTTGATTAACCTTGTTAGTGGATTCCTTTTGATGAGCATGAGATGGATGAAGTTAGAAAGCACAACTCTCTGTACCCTCCTTTTACTTTCTATTATTTAGATTAAATAAAGCAAAAATAGTATTTCTGTCAGTTTTCTAAATTATCCGTGCAATTAAAAATACCCCAAAAAATAAAAGTTCTCCAAATGCCCCGAAATTGAAATATGACTTTTTGTAGCATATTTAAGAATATCTGGCACTGAGAACACATCAGGGGGAGCCACCACCTGGCCACGAGGGTCCAGGGCGCGCCCACCCCCTGGGCGCACCCCCTGCCTCGTGGGCCCCACGTGGCCCCCTCCACTTATTCCCGCACCCACACACTTTGTCTTCCTCCAGAAAAAATCACCACACAGCTCAAACTCGTGTTCTAGCTTGTTTTGCTGCGATTTTCGATCTCCTTGCTCAAAGCTCCACTCACAAAACTTCTTTGGGGGTTTGTTCTTCGGTATGAGACTCCTCCAAGGGTCCAATTAGTTTTGTTCTAGTGCTTTATTTATTGCAAATTTTTGCTGCTTAGGTGACCCTGTTCTTGAGCTTGCATGTCAAATTTATTTGGTCCCAAGTAGTTCTAATACATGATATAGTCTCTAGGCACTTGTGGGAGTAGTTGCTATCAATCTTGTTGAGTTTGGTTGACTTTTATTTTGAGTCACTAGAAATTTCAGAAATTTTTCAGAGGAAGAAATATGTTTAGGAAAATGTACCAAGGTGGTTCCTCAAAGAAGCAAGGACCCAGGCCCGCGATATGTGAGCCGGACTATGAACTACCAAGAGAAGCTCAAGTGCGGCCTTGTGAATGGCCGCAGAAGGTTTTATGGTCCACGCAGGAATTAAGGAGGAATTTGATGCATACGTGCGTAATGCTGAACTCGAGGGCTTCATGTCAGATAAGTGCCCCCAATATTACCACCTAACTGATTCCTTTGTGAGAAATTTTAAATTTACATCCTCGCACAATTCTCACACTGTCCTATTTGATCTCTATGATAAATCTTATACCATGGACTTAGAAAATTTTAATACTTCTTGTAAACTCCCGCAATGGGGTAGTGCTAGTGAACCTCGCAAATCTGAATTTAAAGACTTTCTTGCTAGTATAACTATGGGGGAATCTAGAGAAATCACGCAAGCCACCATAGGGAGCATCCATTTTCCTGCCATACATTATTTTGCTCTCTTTATAGGTAGATGTATTAACGGGAAAGATGAAGCCTGTCACATGTGCGTTCCAGACCTTAGTGTTCTCAAGAGTGCTGTATTAGGAGATAAACAATACAACTTGGGGGTTATTGTTGCACGAAGGTTGCATCATAACAGTATTAGTGAAGATTTGTTTGGTGGAATTTATGCAACCCATGTAGCTAATTATCTTGAGATACCCATACATGAAAATGATATGGAATTGCCTCCTACTTACCTAGATTATAATGCTATGGTTCGCCATCAGTTTGTTGAGAGGAATCAACAATCCCTTCAGTACCAACTAATCTTTGACAGATGTCGCACTATCCATATTTCTCTCCCTGCTTCTACTTTCTTTGACTTTCAGGCAAAAGGGAGATATGTTATAACCAGGGAGGAGGCGAACAAGTACGAAAGGAGGACGGAGGCAGCCCGCCTCCAAGCTGCAGATCTTGAGGCAGTAGCTGCCGCATCTAAGTACAACCCCAATTACAACTTCGGATATCCGCCAGGCCATCCATGGGCATAGACCAACTTTGGCCAAAAGCCTAAGCTTGGGGGAGTACGTATTTCCCACCGACATTACATTCATGTGCACACACTCATGCCAGTTGTCGGTGCTCATACTTTCTCATTGTAATATCCATGCTAGTTTATTTTCTGTTTTAAGCCTTCTTCTTGTGTGTTTGAATAACCTTGAGAAAAACCAAAAAAAATTAGTTGTAGCTTTTAGCTAGTTTACTTTCCATACTTGTAGTAGTAATAATTAAAAGAAAACCCAAAAAGATATCTTGTTCTTCTTCTACTTGTTGGGAGATTTCCCGTGTAAATAGTTTTATTTCCTTTCTTTTCTTTGGGGGTCGAGAGGAGAAGACCATAATGAAAATGTTGAAGTGGCTCTCATATGCATTATTGTTGATTTAACCAAGAGCCCATATTACCTTGTCTTCTCCCTTGTATTAAATGCTTGCAGATTCCAGCTTAGTCCAATGCACGTGCACTATTATTATTATCCACACCGTTCGGTCGTGCGAGTGAAAGGCAATAATGACGATATATGATGGACTGATTGAGATGAGAGAAGCTGGTATGAACTCGACCTCTTTTGTTTTTGTAAATATGATTAGTTCATCGTTCCTGATTCAGCCTATTATGAATGAAACATGTTCGCAATGACAATTAGAGATTATAGTTGCTTATGCCATGCTTAATTAGCTAGGAGCTTATAATGGTTTACCTTGCATGCCAACATGCTATTAAAATGGTTGTGATGTGGTATGATAGGGTGGTATCCTCCTTTGAAGGATTCGAGTGGCCTGACTTGGCACATGTTCACGCATGTAGTTGAAACAAAATCAACATAGCCTCCACGATATTTATGTTCATGGTGGATTATATCCTACTCATGCTTGCATTCAAATGTTTATTAATTTTAATGCATGTTCATGACTGTTGTCGCTCTCTAGTTGGTCGCTTCCCAGTCTCTTTCTAGCCTTCACTTGTACTAAGCAAGAATACTGCTTGTGCATCCACTTCCATAAACCCCAAAGTTATCCCATATGAGTCCACCATACCTTCCTATATGCAGTATCTACCTGCCATTCCAAGTAAATTTGTATGTGCCAAACTCTAAACCTTCAAATGAAATTATGTTTTGTATTCTCGAATAGCTCATGTATCAATTAGGGCTGTCTGATCTTCCATGCTAGGCGGGTTATTCTCAAGAGGAGTGGACTCCGCTCCTCACTCACGAGAAAATGGCTGGTCACAGGGATGCCCAGTCCCATGCTCAAACCAAATCAAAATAATTGCAAACAAAACTCCCCCAGGACTGTTGTTAGTTGGAGGCACCCGTTGTTTTGGGCAAGCCATGGATTGATGCTTGTTGGTGGTGGGGGAGTATAAACTTTACCATTCTGCTTGGGAACCGCCTATAATGTGTGTAGCATGGAAGATATCGAGATCTCTCAGTTGTTATGTTGACAATGAAAGTATGCCACTTAAAATATTATTTATCTCTATTTCAAAAACCGAGCTCTGGCACCTCTACAAATCCCCGCTTCCCTCCGCGAAGGGCCTATCTATTTACTTTTATGTTGAGTCATCCTCCTCTTATTAAAAAGCACCAGTTGGAGAGCACCGCTGTCATTTCCATCCATTACTATTAATTTATATTGAGTATGACTGGATCTCTTTTACCATGAATTACAATGTCTAGTCAGTCCTTGGTCTTCAGAGGTGCTCTGCATTTATGTTTTGCGGTCTCAGAAAGGGCTAGCGAGATACCATCTTGTTATATCATATTATGATTGTTTTGAGAAAGTGTTGTCATCCCAGATTTATTATTATTGCTCGCTAGTTGATTATGCCATTGATATGAGTAAACATGAGACCTAAATGTTATTGTGAATATGGTTAGTTCATAATCTTTGCTGAAAACTTGAATGCTGGCTTTACATATTTACAACAACAAGAGCAAACAGAGTTTGTAAAAGTTTTTCTTTATCACTTTCAGTTTATCAACTGAATTGCTTGAGGACAAGCAAAGGTTTAAGCTTGGGGGAGTTGATACGTCTCCATCGTATCGACTTTTCCAAACACTTTTGCCCTTGTTTTGGACTCTAACTTGCATGATTTGAATGGAACTAACCCGGACTGACGTTGTTTTCAGCAGAATTGCCATGGTGTTATTTTTGTGCAGAAATAAAAGTTCTCGGAATGACCTGAAACTTCACGGAGAATATTTTTGGAATATATAAAAAATACTGGCAAAAGAATCAAGACCAGGGGGCCCACACCCTGTCCACGAGGGTGGGGGGCGCGCCTACCCCCCTGGGCGCGCCCCCTGCCTCGTGGGCCCCCTGGTGCTCCACCGACCTCAACTCCAACTCTATATATTCACGTTTGGGGAGAAAAAACCAGAGAGAAGGATTCATCACGTTTTACGATATGGAGCCGCCGCCAAACCCTAATCTCTCTCGGGAGGGCTGATCTGGAGTTCGTTCGGGGCTCAAGAGAGGGGAATCCGCCGCCGTCGTCATCATCAACCTTCCTCCATCCCCAATTTCATGATGCTCACCGCCGTGCGTGAGTAATTCCATCGTAGGCTTGCTGGACGGTGATGGGTTGGATGAGATTTATCATGTAATGGAGTTAGTTTTGTTAGGGTTTGATCCCTAGTATCCATTATGTTCTGAGATTGATGTTGCTATGACTTTGCTATGCTTAATGCTTGTCACTAGGGCCCGAGTGCCATGAATTCAGATATGAACCTATTATGTTTTCATGAATATATGTGAGCTCTTGATCCTATCTTGCAAGTCATTAGTCACCTACTATGTGTTATGATCCGGTAACCCCGAAGTGACAATAATCGGGACCACTCCCTGTGATGGCCGTAGTTTGAGGAGTTCGCGTATTCACTAAGGATTAATGCTTTGGTCCGGTACTCTATTAAAAGGAGGCCTTAATATCCCTTAGTTTCCAATAGGAGCCCGCTGCCACAGGAGGGTAGGACAAAAGATGTCATGCAAGTTCTTTTCCATAAGCACGTATGACTATATTCGGAATACATGCCTACGTTACATTGATGAACTGGAGCTAGTTCTGTGTCACCCTATGTTATAACTGTTGCATGAGGAATCACATCCGACATAATTATTCATCACTGATCCAATGCCTACGAGCTTTTCACATATTGATCTTCACTTAGTTACTTTACCGTTGCCACTGTTACAATTACTATAAAACTGCTACTGTTACTTTTGCCACCGTTACCATTACTTCCATATTACTTTGCTACTAAATTTTGCTGCAGATATTAAGTTATCCAGGTGTGGTTGAATTGACAACTCAACTGCTAATACTTGAGAATATTCTTTGGCCCCCCTTGTGTCGAATCAATAAATTTGGGTTGAATACTCTTCCCTCGAAAACTGTTGCGATCCCCTATACTTGTGGGTTATCATGCTCCCGCAGTACGAACTCATGCCAAACCCGGAATTTGTTTCTTACTACTACCAATGTGCCGGCCCATGCAATGCAATGGATCCAAAGTATCTATTTAGTGGAGTGCACTCTAAACACATTATTTATTTATTTTTCTCTAGCCTTTCCTAGCCATGCAACCAAGCCACATAAGCTTCATGGGTGCCCCCACATCATATTATTCATACTACGTTAACTGAAAAAAAGAAGATAAATCACCCGAAACAAGATCTTCCCGTTTTTGGTTCCGATGATGTTGTGCCGTGCACGTACCTAGTTGCATAGTGGTAGTACTAGTTGTAGTACAAACTTCATACTAGTAGGAATTGTAGTACGAAGTGCTCCTACTCTATCAACGAGCCCCATCTGACAACAAATTTCTTGGCTTCCATGCTATAGCGAGATCTTCCCCTCCTCGTTTCTGTTTTCCAACATGGTGGGCGGGGTGCGGTTTGCCGATAGTCGGTTTGCTCAACTGCGGTCCCACATGAAAGTGAAAATGCTTGGCAACACGCCTTCCCTAGCTATGTGGCGTGCCGGACAGGCCGTGGAGTACTCCCGATTCCCGGGCGTGTGGGGGTGCGATGCGAACGCAGCAGTCCTTTTTCTTTTACTAGCAATGTGCCCGTGCGTTGCGACAGATCCAAAGTAGAATAGTACTTGTTCACAAACTTGAAAGAAAACACTCTTGTTTTGATATACATATATACCACTAAAAATATATTACTTTTCACTCAAAATATATTTCTTAGGCTGTTTTGATGAGGTGAGGGAGGGATGTGGTTGCTTTCAAGATAATAACGGATTTTCTGCAAATTGGAGTAGAGAAGTGGGCTATTGTTGCAAAAATGCCACAACTTACCTCATAGCCGTTAGATGCAGATCTAATGGTCAGAAATGACGGATGGCAGACACACCACCATCACCAACTGAGTCTTTTATAGGAGACTAGCAAGATGCACATGCGTTGCACGGAACATCAAGATGCATTTGTATGAGTTGTTTATTTTGTGGGAGAAAAGGCTGAACGAGGGAAGGCCTTATTTGCAAATGTGGAGAGAGGTGTGGGTATCTTTTTGCAAAATTGCCATAGTTTCCTCCTATCCGTTAGATATAAATCAGATGGCCTATATTGCAGGATGGCAGGCACACCATCATCACCAACTCTGTTTTTATAAGAGTAGAGAGTAGAGATAGAGAAACCTGTATAAATTGTAACATTTGGTTCTGCTCCTTGGCATGATCGATAGATAAAAATAACGATTGGAAACGCCAGGGCGGGGTTTTTACCGCTAGATAAGCAGGGTAGTAGCTAGGTTGGCGCATCGTCGGTTTGGTCACATGCGGTTCGACATGTTGTAGTGTTTCTAGCAAGATGACCGTGCGTTGCACGAAGTTGATGGAAAAGGTAAGCACAAATTATAAATCAACAGATGGAGTACTAGTTACAGTGACGCATATAATTGCCTCCAAATGTGAGCAAAGGGATCGCACATGTTTGTATTGACTGGAACGAGAATGCAATAGCGCAATAAGAATTAAGGCCATGATGATGTGATCGCAGTGGTGGTTACAGGAGGCAAGAGGAAAGATGCATCCATCAACGTACGACCTCCTCCACCTCGACTCAGTGCGCCGGGCCACCGACCGGCCGCTTAGGAGCGGCGGCTTTTTTGGCGAGGTCAAGGTGCTTCTCAACAAAGGCGTCCAATGCTTCCAGCTGGTTGACGAAGGCCAACGTCGCAACATCCTCACCGGCCTTGTAGATACCTATGTACATGATCTGCTCATACACGTGTATGTGTAGGTCGACGAATTCTTGCAGGGCGAGGCACCTCGCGGCGAGTGCGACCTCCAGGTGGACATTCTTTGTTGCGTCGGTGGGCAGTCGTAGGGCCACCAGTGCTTGAAAGAGGTTCTCGCCATGGAGGCCGATTAGGGTGGCAGGCAATGAGGAGCCCGGGCGCGTGGGCTGGAGAGTACGACGATGTCGTCTGTGAGCTTCTTGACGACGGTGAACTTGTTGATGGTGGCAACGATCATCTAGTCCAACTGAGAGTCATAGCTGGCGTCGACAATGGCCATGAACCAGCCGTTCGCCAACACCGTCTAGAGACGATCCTCAGTGCCATGCCGCAGGCCAGCGTCGTGGACCATCTGGCACAACCGCTGGCCGCTCGCACGCATCGCTGCCATGGGTCTGGAGTGAGCACTTTTGCGCTTAGTGTAGGTGCCTAGGTGCATACGATGTGGTAGATGCATTGGAATGGAGGGGCGCCTTTATATGAGTGCAAACTGTGTTGCATTCACATCGTGCTGCCTCTTTTCCCCGTCCTCCTCCCATTACTTCCCTGATGCATTCAGGATGCTAATTGAAGGAGGATGCATCATTGGTCGTTCAACATTTAGGGAACCACTACACTCTCCCTCGTCTGCATTAAAGCCGTATCGGGAACTGTCATGGTTTACTAGTAGCTGTCAAATCGAATAGTACTGCGCTGCTCACTGCACGCCTGGCTGAACACGCCTCCACGCCTCCATCAAACGCCTTCGTTAAACCCGCATGCAAACCGAGAAACCTACTCCGGCCACACGTCCGTAACACAACGCCGGCCGAGCTCCTCCCGTCCGCCCTCAGTTTAAACGAGGCCAGACGCCGACCAAGCTCCTACCGTCCGCTCTCTATTTAAATGAGGCCAGACAAACAGCGAGCAAGAATCGCACCCCTCCGCCACTCCCCCATCTCCTCCTTCACCATTTTCTCCACTCTTCCGATGGCTTCCGATGAGCCGTTCTCCGGCATACTACCCGGGTAGGTGGCCCGCCAAGCCCTCCGGATACGAGCGAGGCTGCTTGGTGCTTCACCAACTTTGCTTGGCCCGACGGAGCTAGTTGCCACCCCAAGCCAGCGTGTGGTTCAGCAACTTGCCACTCCAGTTTAGCTCGATGAGGACTGGCGAGTTGCTCCACGCCGGCACGGCGGCACGGGCGCCGTCGCCGCCGTGTCGTACCGCGCCACCAGTGTCTGCGGTGGCCGCACCTCCCGTGCCTGCAGCAGTGCCATGCAGGCAGAGACAGAAGCCAGGTGCGTGGAGAGCGACGAGTCGGTGGCCAGCTTCTCCGTGTCCGCTGCCATCATCGAGGAGAAGTAGAACACGGGAGGCCGCCGCCACTTGGGTCCCATGAAGACCATCATCGAGGTGATGACTGCGTATTTAGGTGGTTTCTTTGCTGCTTCGTCTCTTCCGAGGACCTTCGTCGACCCCGCAAGTGTCTGTCGGACATAAGGAAGACAAAGGGATCCGCGGGCCGCCATTTAGATTAGGTATTAATTATACCACGAGAGTCGGATTAGCACCACTTAGTTCATGTAAATGTAATGAAATCCCTGATGTTTATATGAAGATCCGACTTTTTATATGAAATCCTTCATGCTTATATGAAATTAGTCTGTGCTTGCATGAATTTCCTCTGGTTGGTTAGAGTTGTGAAAATGTATGCCGCTGGCGTTGGATGTCGTCCTCCGTGGAAGGAAGCGGGAGGAAATTTGTCGGCTGCCGTTGGAGATGCTCTGATGCGGGAAATAATAGAGTCACATCCAATCCATTTGAGTTAATTGCGTGTATGATTCTCCCTCTATAAAAAGTTTAATTGCATGTACAGTGTACACATGACTTGCAGGGTGGCTACAGCTTCGTACGGAAAGTTAAAAAGAAATAAATCCATCCTTAATCTTGTATTCTAAGTACTCTGTGGGTTCCATTGTTAGTACAGTAGCGAAAGAAGTATATATTAAATAATATATAATATAAAAATCTAAAGTTAAAGATATAATTCGAACTCAGGTCATCGCGTTGCGAGCATCCGGCGCTAACCAGTCCAACACATTTTCGTTGTGGACGATACTGGAGATATATCTCTATGTCTACTCTTATACTCCCTCTGTTCCTAATTATTTGTCTTTTTCAGATTTCAAACGGACTACCACATACGGATGTGTATATAGACATATTTTAGAGTGTAGATTCACTCATTTTGCTCCGTATGTAGTCACTTGTTGAAATCTCTAAAAAGACAAATATTTAGGAATAGAGGGAGTAGAAAACAGAGTTGGTGATGATGGTGTGCCTGACGTCCTGCAATATAGGCCGTCGGATTTTTATCTAACGGATACGAAGGAAAATATGGCAATGTTGCAAAAAGATACCCACACCCCTCTCCACATTTGCAAATAAGGCCTTCCCTCGTTCATCCTTTTCTCTCACAAGATAAACTACTCATACAAATGCATCTTGAAATAGTTACTCCGATAATTGGGTTGAAGTGATATATTTTATGTCTGCCCCGAATGATCTCAGATTCACTAGTACTAACAAAGAAAAGGTTGCCTTGTTAATTAACAGAAAACAGGGTGAAAACTATCACATGACGCCGGTAAAAACAAGACATGCTGGGTTCAACGTCATCGTCACTACAGCTGTGCGCGCGCGAGAAGTCTACATATCAAGGGGGCTATGGAGAGAAAGACGTATTGAGTGTGTGTGAGCGAGGCACAGAGACACAACTAGCGCGCGCGCGTGTGTGTTTGAGAGAGAAATGAATTGATAGATTAAGATCAGGATTGAGTTGTCACCCTTCTGCTGTCATTGTTGGGGGGGCGGGTGGGGAGGGGAGAGGGAGAGAAAGATGTATTGAGAGTGTGCGCGTGATAGGCATAGAGGCACAACTATCGAGTGTGTGTATGTGCATGTGTTTGAGAGAGAAGCCAGTAGATAGATTACTATCACGATCGAGGTGCCACCCTACTCCTTCAGTGTCGCGTAGTGTGTGTGTGCGTGTGTGTTTGTGTTTGAGAGAGAAGCCAGTAGATAGATTAGTATCAAGATCGAGGTGTCACCCTACTCCTTCGGTGTCGGGAAGTGTGTGTGTGTGGGTCTGGGGGGGGGCAATGACACTTAGATATATGGAGAAGGATTTTGTGTGACACATATCTATATTAAGGGATAGGTAGATAGCATGTGTGCGAGGCATACTTAAAGAATCACAGAGATAAACAAGTGGTGTGCATGCAAGTGCCGGAAAAAATGAAGAGAGAAACAATGTCTACGCGCGTGCGCGTTTGTGTGTGTGTGTGTGTGTGTGTGAGAGAGAGAGCGAAATCTCAAAACAAAAGTTGCTCTGCTGGAATCCCATTGTATGTATTCATATGGTTCCGGGACTCGCGTTAACCATAGGCATATGTGTGAGAGACATAATTATACTTTGAGACATTAGTGGCGGTGGGTGGGCGGAATTAAAGGGGTGTGCGTGTTCGACAGAGAGAGTGTGTGTGTTTCTGTGTGAGAGACTTGTAGGATGGGATAGAAATACGAATTCTAACCTTTACGGAGGGACAGATATACACGAAGTGCGCGCGTGTGATTCTGATGCCCACGGAGAAATGAGATATGTATGCGTGTGAGAGAGATTGCACAATTCATTCACGTATCACTATCTAGCGATCGTGGACGTGCATCGCTTGAACATAAATCAATATCTACTTCGTATCGTGGCCAAAGATACAATAACGATTCAAGGATATAAAGATTGGACACTCACATATCACATTTTTTATTATAAATAATCCTTTTCAATTGTGCATGCCAAAGTTACAGTGATGTTTCTTCAAACAACCAAATGTAGCTATCATGTACATGCACCATTGTTAGTCTTGCATTCAAATTCATGAGTCTTGGATGATTTAAGGTTCTATTATGAAGTAATATATGTAATATTCATATATGAATTCAACGGGTACGCAATTTATGAAATGGAGGCTATGTAATCATATGAGGTGATGATACGTCCATTTTGCATCATGCTTTTATATTGATATTTATCGCATTATGGGCTGTTATTACACATTATGTCACAATACTTATGCCTATTCTCTCTTATTTTACAAGGTTTACATAAAGAGGGAGAATGCCGGCAGCTGGAATTCTTGGCTGGAAAAGGAGCAAACATTAGAGACCTATTCTGCACAACTCCAAAAGTCCTGAAACTCCACGGAAGTTATTTTTGGAAATAATAAAAAATACTGAGCGAAGAAAATACCAGAGGGGGCCCACACCCTGGCCACGAGGGTCGCGCCCCCTGCCTCGTGGGCCCCCTGGCAGGCCTCCGGTGTCCATCTTCTGCTATATGAAGTCTTTTACCCTGGAAAAAATCATAAGCAAGCTTTCGGGAAGAAACTCCACCGCCACGAGGCGGAACCAATCTAGGGCTCCGACAGAGCTGTTCTGCCAGGGAAACTTCCCTCCGGGAGGGGGAAATCATCGCCATCGTCATCACCAACGACCCTCTCATCAGAGTAGGATCAATCTCCATCAACATCTTCACCAGCACCATCTCCTCTCAAACCCTAGTTCATCTCTTGTATCCAATCTTTGTCCCAAAGCCCCAGATTGGTACCTGTGGGTTGCTAGTAGTGTTGATTACTCCTTGTAGTTGATGCTAGTTGGTTTATTTGGTGGAAGATTATATGTTCAGATCCATTATGCATATTAATACCCCTCTGATTATGAACATGAATATGATTTGTGAGTAGTTACGTTTGTTCCTGAGGATATGGGAGAAGTCTTGCTATTAGTAGTCATGTGAATTTGGTATTCGTTCGATATTTCGATGAGATGTATGTTGTCTCTCCTCTAGTGGTGTCATGTGAACGTCGACTACATGACACTTCACCATTGTTTGGGCCTAGAGGAAGGCATTGGGAAGTAATAAGTAGATGATGGGTTGCTAGAGTGACAGAAGCTTAAACCCTAGTTTATGCGTTGCTTCGTAAGGGGCTGATTTGGATCCATATGTTTCATGTTATGGCTAGGTTTACCTTAATACTTATTTAGTAGTTGCGCATGCTTGGAATAGGAGTTAATCATAAGTGGGATGCTTGTCCAAGTAAGGACAGCACCCAAGCAACGGTCCACCCACATATCAAATTATCAAAGTACCGAACGCGAATCATATGAACGTGATGAAAACTAGCTTGACGATAATTCCCATGTGTCCTTGGGAGCACTTTTCTCTATATAAGAGTTTGTCCAGGCTTCTCCTTTGCTACAAAAAGGATTGGGCCACCTTGCTGCACTTTATTTACACTTGTTACTTGTTACCCGTTACAAATTACCTTATCACAAAACTATCTGTTATCGATAATTTCAGTGCTTGCAGAGAATACCTCGCTGAAAACCGCTTATCATTTCCTTCTGGTCCTCGTTGGGTTCGACACTCTTACTTATCGAAAGGACTACGATAGATCCCCTATACTTGTGGGTCATCAAGACTATTTTCTGGCGCCGTTGCCGGGGAGTGAAGCGCCTTTGGTAGGTGGAATTTGGTAAGGAAAAATTTATATAGTGTGCTGAAATTTACTGTCACTTGCGACTATGGAAAGTAATCCTTTGAGGGGCTTGTTCGGGGTACCTTCACCCCGACCAGTAGAGCAAATAGTTGCTCCTCAACCTACTGAACCGATTGAAAATGTTTACTTTGAAATTCCTTCGGGTATGATAGAGAAACTGCTAGCTAATCCTTTTGCAGGAGATGGGACATTGCATCCCGATTTACACTTAATCTATGTGGATGAAGTTTGTGGACTATTTAAGCTTGCAGGTATGCCCGATGATGTTATCAAGAAGAAGGTCTTCCCTTTATCTTTGAAGGGAGATGCATTGACATGGTATAGGCTATGTGATGATATGGGATCATGGGACTACAAGCGATTGAAATTGGAATTTCATCAGAAGTTTTATCCTATGCATCTTGTTCATAGTGATCGTAATTATATATATAATTTCTGGCCCCGTGAAGGAGAAAGCATCGCTCAAGCTTGGGGGAGGCTCAAGTCAATGTTATATTCATGCCCCAATCATGAGCTCTCAAAAGAAATGATTATTCAAAAAATTTATGCTCGGCTTTCTGACAACAATCGCTCCATGCTCGATACTTCTTGTACTGGTTCTTTTATGATGAAGACTATTGAATTCATATGGGATTTATTGGAGAGAATTAAACGCAACTCTGAAGATTGGGATCTCGACGAAGGTAAGGAGTCAGGTATAACACCTAAGTTTGATTGTGTTAAATCTTTTATGGATACTGATGTTTTCCGTAAGTTTAGCACTAAATATGGACTTGACTCTGAGATAGTAGCTTCTTTTTGTGAATCCTTTGCTACTCATGTTGATCTCCCTAAGGAGAAGTGGTTTAAATATAATCCTCCCGTTGAAGTAAAAGTAGTTGCACCTATTAAAGTTGAAGAAAAGACTATCACTTATAATGATCCTGTTGTTCCTACTGCTTATGTTGAGAAACACCTTTCCCTATTAGAATAAAGGATCATGCTAAAGTTTCAACTGTAGTCAACAAAAGTAATATTAGGACACACAAACCCCCTGATCAAGTTAAACTTGAACCTAATATTGCTATGGTTAAACATCTCTTGGCTGATAATATCGATGGGCATGTTATTTACTTCTGTGATGAGACTGCTAGAATTGCTAAACCTGGTGCTAAAGATAAACATAGACCTGTTGTAGGCATGCCTGTTATTTCTGTTAAAATAGGAGATCATTGTTATCATGGCTTATGTGATATGGGTGCTAGTGCTAGTGCAATACCTCATACCTTATACAAAGAAATTATGCATGATATTGCACCTGCTGAGATAGAAGATATTGATGTTACCATTAAGCTTGCCAATAGAGATACTATTTCACCGATTGGGATTGTTAGAGATGTTGAAGTCTTGTGTGGGAAGGTTAAATATCCTGCTGATTTTCTTGTTCTTGGTTCCCCACAAGATAGCTTTTGTCCCATTATATTTGGTAGACCCTTCTTGAACACTGTTAATGCTAGGATAGACTCCGACAAGGATGTTGTTACTATTGGTTTGGGTGATATGTCTCATGAGTTTAATTTTTCTAAATTTCGTAAACAACCCCGTGATGAGGAATTGCCTAGTAAGGATGAAATTATTGGTGTTGCTTCTATTGCTGTGCCTCCTAATGATCCTTTAGAACAATATTTGCTAGACCATGAAAATGATATGTTTATGAATGAAAGAAGGGAAATAGATGAAGTATTCTTTAAACAGGGACCTATTCTGAAACACAACTTTCCTGTTGAAATCCTTGGGGATCCTCCTCCACCCAAGGGTGATCCCGTATTTGAGCTTAAACCATTACCCGATACTCTTAAATATGCTTATCTTGATGAAAAGAAGATATATCCTGTTATTATCAGTGCTAACCTTTCAGAGCATGAAGAACAGAGATTATTGAAAAATCTGAAGAAGCACCGTGCTGCTATTGGATATACTCTTGATGATCTTAAGGGCATTAGTCCCAGTCTATGTCAACACAAAATAAATTTGGAGAAAGATGCCAAACCGGTTATTGATCATCAACGACGGCTGAATCCTAAGATGAAAGAAGTGGTAAGAAAGGAAATATTAAAGCTCCTTGAGCAGGTATAATTTACCCCGTTGCTGACAGTCAGTGGGTAAGCCCTGTCCATTGTGTCCCTAAGAAGGGAGGTATTACCGTCGTTCCTAATGATAAAGATGAATTGATCCCGCAAAGAATTATTACAGGTTATAGGATGTTAATTGATTTCTGCAAATTAAATAAATCCACTAAAAAAGATCATTACCCTTTGCCTTTTATTGATCAAATGCTATAAAGATTATCCAAACACACACATTTTTGCTTTCTAGATGGTTATTCTGGTTTCTCTCAAATACCTGTGTCAGCTGATGATCAAGTAAAGACCACTTTTACTTGCCCTTTCGGTACTTTTGCTTATAGATGTATGCCTTTTGGTTTATGTAATGCACCTGCTACCTTTCAAAGATGCATGATGGCCATATTCTCTGACTTTTGTGAAAAGATTTGTGAGGTTTTCATGGATGATTTCTCAGTTTATGGGTCCTCTTTTGATGATTGCTTGAGCAACCTTGATCGAGTTTTGCAGAGATGTGAAGAAACTAACCTTGTCTTAAACTGGGAGAAATGCCACTTTATGGTTAATGAAGGCATTGTCCTGGGGCATAAAAATTTCTGAAAGAGGTATTGAAGTTGATAAAGCTAAAGTTGATGCTATTGAAAAGATGCCGTCTCCCAAGGACATCAAAGGTATAAGAAGTTTTCTAGGTCATGCCGGTTTTTATAGGAGGTTCATTAAGGACTTCTCAAAAATTTCTCGGCCTCTGACTAATCTATTACAAAAAGATATTCCTTTTGTCTTTGATGATGATTGTGTAGAGGCATTTGAAACACTTAAGAAAGCATTGATTTCTGCACCTATCGTTCAGCCACCTGATTGGAATTTACCCTTTGAAATTCTGTGTGATGCTAGTGATTATGCTGTAGGTGCTGTTCTAGGGCAAAGAGTTGATAAGAAATTAAATGTTATTCAATATGCTAGTAAAACTCTAGACAATGCCCAGAGAAATTATGCTACTACTGAAAAATAATTTTTAGCAGTTGTTTTTTCCTGTGATAAGTTCAGACCTTATATTGTTGATTCTAAAGTAACTATTCACACTG
Organism: Triticum aestivum; assembly: GCF_018294505.1. Taxonomy (NCBI): domain Eukaryota; kingdom Viridiplantae; phylum Streptophyta; class Magnoliopsida; order Poales; family Poaceae; genus Triticum; species Triticum aestivum. The sequence continues at coordinate 356,933,580 of NC_057799.1, forward strand.
ATCATGCTGCTATTAAATACCTTATGGAAAAGAAAGACGCTAAACCCAGACTTATTAGATGGGTTCTCTTGCTACAAGAATTTGATTTGCATATTATTGATAGAAAGGGAGCTGAGAACCCCGTTGCAGATAACTTGTCTAGGTTAGAGAATGTTCTTGATGACCCACTACCTATTGATGATAGCTTTCTTGATGAACAATTAGTTGTCATAAATGCTTCTCGTACTGCTCCATGGTATGCTGATTATCCTAATTACATTGTTGCTAAATTTATACCACCTAGTTTCACATACCAGCAAAAGAAAAAGTTTTTCTATGATTTAAGACATTACTCTTGGGATGACCCACATCTTTATAAAGAAGGAGTAGATGGTGTTATTAGACGTTGTGTACCTGAGCATGAACAGGAATAGATCTTACGCAAGTGTCACTCCGAGGCTTATGGAGGGCACCACGCTGGAGATAGAACTGCACATAAGGTATTGCAATCCGGTTTTTATTGGCCTACTCTCTTCAAGGATGCTCGTAAGTTTGTCTTATCTTGTGATGAATGTCAAAGAATTGGTAATATTAGTAGACGTCAGGAAATGCCTATGAATTATTCGCTTGTTATTGAACCATTTGATGTTTGGGGCTTTGATTATATGGGACCTTTTCCTTCCTCTAATGGGTATACACATATTTTAGTTGCTGTTGATTACGTTACTAAGTGGGTAGAAGCTATTCCAACTAGTAGTGCTGATCATAACACTTCTGTTAAGATGCTTAAAGAAGTTATTTTCCCGAGGTTTGGAGTCCCTAGATATTTAATGACTGATGGTGGTTCACACTTTATTCATGGTGCTTTTCGTAAAATGCTTGCTAAGTATGATGTTAATCATAGAATTGCATCCCCTTATCACCCACAGTCTAGTGGTCAAGTAGAATTGAGTAATAGAGAGCTCAAATTAGTTTTGCAAAGGACGGTTAATAGATCAAGCAAGAATTGGTCTAAGAAACTTGATGATGCATTATGGGCCTATAGAACTGCATATAAAAACCCTATGGGTATGTCTCCGTATAAGATGGTTTATGGAAAAGCATGTCACTTACCTCTCGAACTAGAACATAAGGAATATTACGCTATTAAAGAGCTCAACTATGATTTCAAACTTGCCGGTGAAAAGAGGCTATTTGACATTAGCTCACTTGATGAATGGAGAACCCAAGCCTATGAAAATGCCAAATTGTTTAAAGAAAAGGTTAAAAGATGGCATGACAAAAGGATACAAAAGCGTGAGTTTAATGTAGGTGATTATGTATTGCTATAAAACTCTCGTTTAAGATTTTTTGCAGGAAAACTTCTCTCTAAATGGGAAGGTCCTTACGTTATCGAGGAGGTCTATCGTTCCAGTGCCATAAAAATCAACAACTTCGAAGGCACAAATCCAAAGGTGGTGAACGGTCAAAGAATCAAACATTATATCTCAGGTAATGCCATACATGTTGAAACCAATATTATTGAAACCGTAATCCCGGAGGAATACATAAGGGACACTTTCTAGAACATTTCAAACTCCGAAAAGGAATAGGTACGTGGTACGGTAAGTAAACCGACTCCAAAACAGTTATAATGGCAATTTTTCTCCGTTATGGAATATTTAGAAAAATAGGAAAATAAGAAGCAGTCCGGGAAGGACACGAGGCTTCCACGAGGGTGGGAGGCGTGCCCTACCCCCTGGGCGCGCCCCCTGCCTCGTGGGCACCTTGTGCGCTCTCCGGACTCCGTTTTCTTGCACAATACTTCTTTTGGTCGGCAAAAATTCATTGCATAATCTCCCGAAGGTTTTGACCACCGTACCACGCAAATATCCTCTGTTTTTGTTTCGAGCTGTTTCTGCCGCAGATTAGAGCAACATGTCTTCTCAAGAGTCGGTCGAGGAGAGTCGGGTGTCTCATCTGACACCGGGACCAGGAACAAACAGCGATGCTGACCACTTTGGGCCAGCAACGGAGGAAGAGATGGAGGCCGATTTGAAAATGATAGATGCCATGGAGGAGGATCAAGAAGTCACTTCCCGCTACCGGGCCGGATTCACGATGGGGGAACTACAAAGCTCGGTTATTCCAAACTCGGTTATCCCTTCCAATGTTAGATTTCTTTCTTACGAAAATATGAAGAAGAGTGTTACTTGTTCTCCCGCAGCTATGCAACATCCATGGGTGCAAGGAGCTTTAACCCTCACAGATAAGATCCATAAGGAGATTATGGATCTCAAGCAGCAACTCAATAAGCTCTAGGAAGAGAACCGTATCCTAAGGAGTATCATCGCCAAGAATATCACACCACCACCTCCGAAGAAAGAGATATAATCACATGGGTATGGGCACTCCCCTTGGCAACTGCCAAGCTTGGGGGAGGTGCCCCGGTATCGTATCACCATCACACTCCTATCTTTACCGTTTTTCTTATTTCGATCCTTTTGGTAATATCTTGATCTAGTAGAATAAAGTTTTTGTATGATTTAGTTTTGAGTTTGCCTTATGATCCCTCTATGCAATCGAGTCCGTGAGCTATATATAATAAAGATTAGTGTTGAGTCAAGGGCTTGATTATCTTGCTATGATCTTGAGTGAATAAAAGAAAAAGAAATAATAAAAAGAAACAAAGAGATCATATTGATCTTATGGAGAGTAATGACTTCACATATAAAGAGTATGATGATTAAAAGTCGTTGAGAGTTGATAAACCTAGTTTTGGTCATCGTTGCAATTAATAGGAAGAAATAAAGAAAGAGAGGTTTCACATATAAATATACTATCTTGGACATCTTTTATGATTGTGAGCACTCATTAAAATATGACATGCTAAATAGTTGATGTTGGACAAGGAAGACAACATAATGGGTTATGTTTTCTTACATATGAAATAAAGTATATTGTCATGGATCATCCAACATGTTGAGCTTGCCTTTCTCCCTCATGCTAGCCAAATTCTTTGCACCAAGTAGAGATACTACTTGTGCTTCCGAATACCCTCAAAACCAGTTTTGCCATGAGTGTTCACCATATCTACCTATGGGTTGAGTAAGATCCTTCAAGTAAGTTGTCATTGGTGCAAGCAATAAAAATTGCTCTCTAAATATGTATGATTTATTAGTGTGGAGGAAATAAGCTTTATACGATCTTGTGATGTGGAAGAAATAAAAGCGACGGACTACATAATAAAGGTCCATATCACAAGTGGCAATATAAAGTGACGTTCTTTTGCATTAAGATTTCGTGCATCCAACCATTAAAGTGCATGACAACCTCTGCTTCCCTCTGCGAAGGGCCAATCTTTTACTTTTATCTTTCACCCTTATGCAAGAGTCATGGTGATCTTCACCTTTCCTTTTTATATTTTATCCTTTGGCAAGCATACTGTGTTGGAAAGATCCTGATATATATATCCAATTGGATGTAAGTTGGCATGAACTATTATTGTTGACATTACCCTTGAGGTAAAAGGTTGGGAGGCAAAACTATAAGCCCCTATCTTTCTCTATGTCCGATTAAAACTCCATAATCATAAGTATTGCGTGAGTGTTAGCAATTTTTGAAGACTAAATGATAGTTGAGTATGTGGACTTGATGAAAAGCTCGTATATTGACTCTTTCTAATGTTATGATAAATTGCAATTGCCTCAATGTCTGAGATTATAGTTTGTTAGTTCTCAATGAAGTTTCTGATTCATACTTGACATTGTGGATAGATTGTTACTTTAGCATAAGAAATAATATGACAATATCTATATATGTTGCTGTTATGAGAATGATCATGATGCCCTCATGTCCGTATTTTATTTTATTGACACCTCTATCTCTAAACATGTGGACATATTTATCGTTATCGGCTTCCGCTTGAGGACAAGCGAGGTCTAAGCTTGGGGGAGTGGATACGTCCATTTTGCATCATGCTTTTATATTGATATTTATCGCATTATGGGCTGTTATTACACATTATGTCACAATACTTATGCCTATTCTCTCTTATTTTACAAGGTTTACATAAAGAGGGAGAATGCCGGCACCTGGAATTCTGGGCTGGAAAAGGAGCAAACATTAGAGACCTATTCTGCACAACTCCAAAAGTCCTGAAACTCCACGGAAGTTATTTTTGGAAATAATAAAAAATACTGAGCGAAGAAAATACCAGAGGGGGCCCGCACCCTGGCCACGAGGGTGGGGGCGCGCCCCCTGCCTCGTGCCCCCCCCGGGAGGCCTCCGGTGTCCATCTTCTGCTATATGAAGTCTTTTACCCTGGAAAAAATCATAAGAAAGCTTTCGGGAAGAAACTCCGCCGCCACGAGGCGGAACCAATCTAGGGCTCCGGCAGAGCTGTTCTGCTGGGGAAACTTCCCTCCGGGAGGGGGAAATCATCGCCATCGTCATCACCAACGATCCTCTCATCGGAGGAGGGTCAATCTCCATCAACATCTTCACCAGCACCATCTCCTCTCAAACGCTAGTTCATCTCTTGTATCCAATCTTTGTCCCAAAGCCTCAGATTGGTACCTGTGGGTTGCTAGTAGTGTTGATTACTCCTTGTAGTTGATGCTAGTTGGTTTATTTGGTGGAAGATTATATGTTCAGATCCATTATGCATATTAATACCCCTCTGATTATGAACATGAATATGATTTGTGAGTAGTTACGTTTGTTCCTGAGGACATGGGAGAAGTCTTGCTATTAGTAGTCATGTGAATTTGGTATTCATTCGATATTTTGATGATATGTATGTTGTCTCTCCTCTAGTGGTGTCATGTGAACGTCGACTACATGACACTTCACCATTGTTTGGGCCTAGAGGAAGGCATTGGGAAGTAATAAGTAGATGATGGGTTGCTAGAGTGACAGAAGCTTAAACCCTAGTTTATGCGTTGCTTCGTAAGGGGCTGATTTGGATCCATATGTTTCATGCTATGGTTAGGTTTACCTTAATACTTCTTTTGTAGTTGCGGATGCTTGCAATAGGAGTTAATCATAAGTGGGATGGTTGTCCAAGTAAGGACAGCACCCAAGCACCGGTCCACCCACATATCAAATTATCAAAGTACCGAACGCGAATCATATGAACGTGATGAAAACTAGCTTGACGATAATTCCCATGTGTCCTCGGGAGCGCTTTTCTCTATATAAGAGTTTGTCCAGGCTTGTCCTTTGCTACAAAAAGGATTGGGCCACCTTGCTGCACTTTATTTACACTTGTTACTTGTTACCCGTTACAAATTACCTTATCACAAAACTATCTGTTACCGATAATTTCAGTGCTTGCAGAGAATACCTCGCTGAAAACTGCTTATCATTTCCTTCTGCTCCTCATTGGGTTCGACACTCTTACTTATCGAAAGGACTGTGATAGATCCCCTATACTTGTGGGTCATCAGGTGACACTTTTAAGTAGCGGACTACAATATCTATTTCTTTTTGTGTGCCTCTACAATAACACGTCAATGCATTATGTTTAAAGTAAATAACCAATGGCACTATATTATCTATTTACACGAGAAATACGTAGGGTGAGCGTTTGATCCCTTTTTTATGAACGCGCCTCTACACCCGTACAATTGGCTGCGCCCGTGTGAACGTCCAAGTTATCGATGCATCATCCCGAGTTATTGTCTTTTTTTTCTAGGGTGGACTTCACAACAGTTATTAACTGATGACGTGTGCCCCGTGTACACATTCTCGCATGACCTTCCTGCTAGCATTGTCCAAAATTAGTTGAAACTGGATACGAACAATCCCGCAGGCGGCAAAATCTCCCGCCTCCTTCTAAAATTTCCGCCACCTAGTCTTTAGCATGCGAAATTCCCCTTTTGTCCTTGGTGCACGGAGAACAACAGTTACAATGCCCTCATTTACATAATAGGTCGGGCTGCTTTGGTAACTTCCGGTTCCCCCCACCACACGACACCCCCATTTCCTCCCCCCCTCCCGCAAAAATGACTAACTCCACAACACTAGAGCATCTTACATCACGCCGTCTGTACTTCATCGGCCTTTCTACCCCTACCCTCTCGAAACCCTAGACTGCTCATCCATCGGCGTACGAGAGCCCATTCACTGCCAGCGGCGTCCACCTCGCCGGATCTGCTTCTGCGGCCGCATCTACCCCTCCCACCTCCCCTAGAAACAAGTAGACTGCTCATCCACCACTGTAGCACAGCCCATTCAGTGCCGGCCTTGTCCATGGCGCCGGATCTGCTTCGCCGGTACTCTTGTCAACAACAGCGCATATGTAGCGGCTCCTTCGTACTCCCCACCAGAGATGCTTCGTCCACACACCCCGGAGCGCTCCACCGACGCCCCCGTCGACGGCCTCTGATCCTCTTGGCCGACACCTTCCTCAACCCTACCAGAGCCGCTTCGCTGAAACCATCGTCAACCCTATCGGAGTAGCTTCGCCTATACCATTCTCAACCCTACCGGGGCTGCTTTGCCAATGCACAAGTCCATGTCCTCAGATCCGCTTCGTCGCACCCTCGTCCAACCTACCAGAGCAGCTTCTGACGCCCCGTCCACGGCCGCAGATCCGCATCATTGACACCATCATGAACCCAACCATCGGATCAGCTTCACCGACGCCCTCGTCCACGGCCTGAGATCCGCTTCGCCCACACCATAGTCCACACTACCGGAGCTGCTCCACAAACACCCTACTCAACGGTTCTACATCTCCTTACCAAACCCCAACAGCCAGCGCAACGTCTTTTGGGGAACGTAGTATTTCAAAAAATTTCCTACGATCACGCAAGATCTATCTAGGAGAAGCATAGCAACGAGCGGGGAGAGTGTGTCCACGTACCCTCGTAGACCGAAAGCGGAAGCATTTTAGTAACGCGGTTGATGTAGTCGAACGTCTTCGCGATCTAACTGATCAAGTACCGAACACACGGCACCTCCGCGATCTGCACACGTTCAGCTTGGTGACGTCCCTCGAACTCTTGATCTAGCTGAGGCTGAGGGAGAGTTCCATCAGCACAACGGCGTGGTGACGGTGAGGATGAAGTTACCGGCGCAGGGCATCGCCTAAGCACTACGACGATATGACCGAGGTGTAAAACTGTGGAGGGGGGCACCGCACACGGCTAAGAGATTGTCTGTTGTTCCTTTGGGTGCCCCCTCCCACCTTTATAAAGGAGGGAGGGAGGAGGAGGCCGGCCAGGAGGAGGCGCGCCCAAGGGGGGGAGTCCTACTCCAAGTAGGATTTGGCCCCCACCTTTCCTACTTCCACAAGGAGAAGGGGGAAGGAGAGGGAGAAGAGAAGGAAAGGGGGGGGGGGCTAGCCCTAGTCCAATTCGGTTTGGGCTAGGGGGGGGGCACACCTTGGCCTGCCTCCTCTCTTCCACCACTAGGCCCATGAGGCCCAATAACTTCCTCGGGGGGTTCCGGTAACCCCCGGTACCCCGAAACTTATCCGAAACGACCCGAACCATTCTAGTGTCTGAATGTAGCCTTACAATATATGAATCTTTATGTCTCGACCATTTTGAGACTCCTTGTCATGTCCGTGATCTCATCCGGAACACCGAACAACCTTCGGTACATCAAATCACATAAACTCATAATACGAATCGTCATCGAATGTTAAGCGTGCTGACCCTACGGGTTTGAGAACTATGTAGAAATGACCGAGACACATCTCTGGTCAATAACCAATAGCGGAACCTGGATGTTCATATTGGCTCCTACATATTCTACGAAGATCTTTATCGGTCAAACTGCACAACAAAATACGATGTTCCCTTTGTCATCGGTATGTTACTTGCCCGAGATTCGATCATCGGTATCATCATACCTAGTTCAATCTCGTTACCTGCAAGTCTCTTTACTCGTTTCGTAATGCATCATCCCACAAATAACTCATTAGTCACATTGGTTGCAAGGCTTATAGTGATGTGCATTACCGAGAGGGCCCAGAGATACCTCTCCGACAATCGGTGTGACAAATCCTAATCTCGATCTGTGCCAACTCAACAAACACCATCGGAGACACCTATAGAGCATCTTTATAATCACCCCGTTACGTTGTGATGTTTGATAGCACACTAAGTGTTCCTCCGGTATTCGGGAGTTGCATAATCTCATAGTCATAGGAACATGTATAAGTCATGAAGAAAGAATAGCAATAAACTAATTGATCATAGTGCTAAGCTAACGGATGGGTCTTTTCCATCACATCATTCTCTAATGATGTGATCCCGTTCATCAAATGATAACACATGTCTATGGCTAGGAAACTTAACCATCTTTGATTAACGAGCTAGTCTAGTAGAGGCATACTAGGGACACTCTGTTGGTCTATGTATTCACACATTTACTAAGTTTCCGCTTAATACAATTCTAGCATGAATAATAAAACATTTATCATGATATAAGGAAATATAAATAACAACTTTATTATTGCCCCTAGGGCATATTTCCTTCAGTCTCCCACTTGCACTAGAGTCAATAATCTAGATTACATAGTAATGATTCTAACACCCATGGAGTCTTGGTGCTGATCATGTTTTGCTCGTGCGAGAGGCTTAGTTAACGGGTCTGCAACATTCAGATCCGTATGTATCTTGCAAATCTCTATGTCTCCCTCCTTGACTTGATCGCGGATGGAATTGAAGCGTCTCTTGATGTGCTTGGTTCTCTTGTGAAATCAGGATTCCTTTGTCAAGGCAATTGCACCAGTATTGTCACAAAAGATTTTCATTGGCCCTGATGCACTAGGTATGACACCTAGATCGGATATGAACTCCTTCATCCAGACTCCTTCATTTGCTGCTTCTGAAGCAGCTATGTACCCCGCTTCACACGTAGATCCCGCCACGACGCTCTTGGAACTGCACCAACTGGCAGCTCCACCATTCAATAAAAATACGTATCCGATTTGTGACTTAGAGTCATCGAGATCAGTGTCAAAGCTTGCATCAACGTAACCATTTATGACGAGCTCTTTGTCACCTCCATAAACGAGAAACATATCCTTAGTCCTTTTCAGGTATTTCAGGATGTTCTTGAGCGCTTACCAGTGATCCACTCCTGGATTACTTTGGTACCTACCTACTAAACTAATAGCAAGGCACACATCAGGTCTGGTACACAGCATTGCATACATGATAGAACCTATGGCTGAAGCATAGGGAATGACTTTCATTTTCTCTCTATCTTCTGCAGTGGTCGGGCATTGAGTCTGACTCAACTTCACACCTTGTAACACATGCAAGAACCCTTTCTTTGCTTGATCCATTTTGAACTTCTTCAGAACTTTATCAAGGTATGTGCTTTGTGAAATTCCAATTAAGCGTCTTGATCTATCGCTATAGATCTTGATGCCTAATATATAAGCAGCTTCACCGAGGTCTTTCATTGAAAAATTCTTATTCAAGTATCCTTTTATGCTGTTCAGAAATTCAATATCATTTTCGATCAGCAATATGTCATCTACATATAATATCAGAAATGCTACAGAGCTCCCACTCACTTTCTTGTAAATACAGGCTTCTCCAAAAGTCTGTATAAAACCAAATGCTTTGATCACACTATCAAATCGTATATTCCAACTCCGAGAGGCTTGCACCAATCCATAAATGGATCGCTGGAGCTTGCACACTTTGTTAGCACCTTTTGGATCGACAAAACCTTCTGGTTGCATCATATACAACTCTTCCTTAAGATATCTTTTAAGGAATGCAACTTTGACATCCATTTGCCAAATTTCATAATCATAAAATGCGGCAATTGCTAACATGATTCGGACGGACTTAAGCATCGCTACGGGTGAGAAGGTCTCATCGTAGTCAACTCCTTGAACTTGTCGAAAATCTTTCGCAACAAGTCGACCTTTGTAGATAGTTACATTACCGTCAGCGTCAGTCTTCTTCTTGGAGATCCATTTATTCTCTATGGCTTGCCGATCATCGGGCAAGTCAACCAAAGTCCACACTTCGTTCTCATACATGGATCCCATCTCAGATTTCATGGCCTCGAGCCATTTCGCGGAATCTGGTCTCATCATCGCTTCCTCATAGTTCGTAGGTTCGTCATGGTCAAGTAACATGACTTCCAGAAAAGGATTACCGTATCACTCTAGTGCGGATCTTACTCTGGTTGACCTACGAGGTTCGGTAGTAACTTGATCAGAAGTTTCATGATCATCATCATTACCTTCCTCACTAATTGGTGTAGGAATCACTGGAACTGATTTCTGTGATGAACTACTTTCCAATAAGGGAGTAGGTACAATTACCTCATCATGTTCTACTTTCCTCCCACTCACTTCTTTCGAGAGAAACTCCTTCTCTATAAAGGATCCATTCTTAGCAACAAATATCATGCCTCCGGATCTATGATAGAAGGTGTACCCAACAGTCTCCTTTGGGTATCCTATGAAGACACATTTCTTCGATTTGGGTTCGAGCTTATCAGGTTGAAGCTTTTTCACATAAGCATCGCAGCCCCAAACTTTAAGAAACGACAACTTGGGCTTCTTGCCAAACCATAGTTCATATGGTGTCGTCTCAACGGATTTAGATGGTGCCCTATTTAACGTGAATGCGGCAGTCTCTAAAGCATAACCCCAAAACGATAGCGGTAAATCAGTAAAAGACATCATAGATCGCACCATATCTAATAAAGTACGATTACGATGTTCGGACACACCATTACGTTGTGGTGTTCCGGGTGGCGTGAGTTGCGAAACTATTCCACATTGTTTCAAATGAAGACCAAACTCGTAACTCAAATATTCACCTCCACGATCAGATCGTAGAAACTTTATTTTCTTGTTACATTGATTTTCCACTTCACTCTAAAATTCTTTGAACTTTTCCAATGTTTCAGACTTATGTTTCATCAAGTAGATATACCCATATCTGCTCAAATCATCTGTGAAGGTCAGAAAATAACGATACCCGCCGTGAGGATCAACACTCATCGGACCGCATACATCAGTATGTATTATTTCCAATAAGTCTGTTGCTCGCTCCATTGTTCCGGAGAATGGAGTCTTAGTCATCTTGCCCACGAGGCATGGTTCGCAAGCCTCAAGTGATTCATAATCAAGTGATTCCAAAAATCCCACCAGCATGGAGTTTCTTCAAGCGCTTTACACCAATATGACCTAAACGGCAGTGCCACAAATAAGTTGCACTATCATTATTAAACTTATATCTTTTGGCTTCAATACTATGAATATGTGTATCACTACTATCGAGATTCAACAAAAATAGACAACTCATCAAGGGTGCATGATCATAAAAGATATTATTCATATAAATAGAACAACCATTATTCTCTGATTTAAATGAATAACCGTATCGCATCAAACAAGATCCAGATATAATGTTCATGCTTAACGATGGCACCAAATAACAATTATTCAGGTCCAAAAGTAATCCCGAAGGTAGATGTAGAGGTAGCGTGCCGACGGCGATCACATCGTCTTTGGAACCATTTCCCATGCGCATCATCACCTCGTCCTTAGCCAATCTTCGCTTAATCCGTAGCCCCTGTTTCGAGTTGCAAATATGAGCAACAGAATCAGTATCAAATACCCAGGCGCTACTACGAGCATTTAGTAAGGTACACATCAATAACATGTGTATGAAATATACCTTTCACTTTGCCATCCTTCTTATCCGCCAAATACTTGGGGCAGTTCCGCTTCCAATGACCATTCCCTTTCCAGTAGAAGCACTCAGTCTCAAGCTTAGGTCCAGACTTGGGCTTTTTCACTTGAGCAGCAACTTGCTTGCCGTTCTTCTTGAAGTCCCCCTTCTTCCCTTTGCCCTTTTTCTTGAAACTAGTGGTCTTGTTAACCATCAACACTTGATGCTCCTTCTTGATTTCTACCTCCGCAACCTTTAGCATTGTGAAGAGCTCGGTAATTGTCTTATCCATCCCTTGCATATTATAGTTCATCACGAAGCTTTTGTAGCTTGGTGGCAGTGATTGAAGAACTCTATCAATGACACTATCAACTGGAAGATTAACTCCCAGCTGAGTCAAGTGATTGTGGTACCCATACAGTCTAAGTATATGCTCACTGACAGAACTATTCTCCTCCATTTTGCAGCTGTAGAACTTATTGGAGACTTCATATATCTCAATCCGGGCATTTGCTTGAAATATTAACTTCAACTCCTGGAACATCTCATATGCTCCATGACGTTCAAAATGTCGTTGAAGTCTCGGTTCTAAGCCGTAAAGCATGGCACACTGAACTATCGAGTAGTCATCAACACGCGACTGCCAGGCATTCACAATGTGTGCAGTTGCCGGCGCGGGTGGTACACCTAGCGGTGCTTCCAGGACGTAATTCTTCTGTGCAGCAATGAGGATAATCCTCAAGTTACGGACCCAATCTGTGTAGTTGCTACCCATCATCTTTCAACTTAGCTTTCTCTAGGAACGCATTAAAATTTAATGGAACAGTAGCACGGGCCATTTATCTACAACAACATAGACATGCAAAATACTATCAGGTACTAAATTCATGATAAATTAAAGTTCAATTAATCATATTACTTAAGAACTCCCATTTAGATAGACATCCCTCTAATCATCTAAGTGATCACGTGATCCATATCAACTAAACCATGTCCAATCATCACGTGAGATGGAGTAGTTTTCAATGGTGAACATCACCATGTTGATCATATCTACTATATGATTCACGCTCGACCTTTCGGTCTCAGTGTTCCGAGGCCATATCTGCATATGCTAGGATCGTCAAGTTTAACCCGAGTATTCTGCGTGTGCAAAACTAGTTTGCACCCGTTGTATGTGAACGTAGAGCTTATCACACCCGATCATCACGTGGTGTCTCGGCACGACGAACTGTCGCAACGGTGCATACTCAGGGAGAACACTTGTACCTTGAAATTTAGTGAGAGATCATCTTATAATGCTATCGCCGTACTAAGCAAAATAAGATGCATAAAGGATAAACATCACATGCAATCAAATACGTGATATGATATGGCCATCATCATCTTATGCCTTTGATCTCCATCTCCAAAGCACCGTCATGATCACCATCATCACCGGCTTGACACATTGATCTCCATCGAAGCATCATTGTCGTCTCCCCAACTATTGCTACTACGACTATCGCTACCGCTTAGTGATAAAGTAAAGCAATTACATGCCGATTGCATTTCATACAATAAAGCGACAACCATATGGCTCCCGCCAGTTGCCGATAACTGTTACAAAACATGATCATCTCATACAACAATTTATATATCATCACGTCTTGACCATATCACATCACTGCAAGCCCTGCAAAAACAAGTTAGACGTCCTCTACTTTGTTGTTGCAAATTTTATGTGGCTGCTACGGGCTTAGCAAGAACCGTTCTTACCTACGCATCAAAACCACAACGATTGTTTTGTCAAGTGTGCTGTTTTAACCTTCAACAAGGACCGGGCGTAGTCACACTCGATTCAACTAAAGTTGGAGAAATAGACACCCAATAGCCACCTATGTGCAAAGCACGGCGGTAGAACCAGTCTCATGAACGCGGTCATGTAATGTCGGTCTGGGCCGCTTCATCCAACAATACCGCCGAATCAAAGTATGACATGCAGGTAAGCAATATGACTATTATCGCCCACAACTCTTTTTGTTCTACTTGTGCATATAACATCTACGCATAGACCTGGCTCCGATACCACTGTTGGGGAACATAGTATTTAAAAATTTTCCTCCGATCATGCAAGATCTATCTAGGAGAAGCATAGCAACGAGCGGGGAGAGTGTGTCCACGTACCCTCGTAGACTGAAAGCGGAAGCGTTTTAGTAACGTGGTTGATGTAGTCAAACGTCTTCGCGATCCAACCGATCAAGTACCGAACGCACGGCACCTCCGCGATCTGCACACGTTCAGCTCGGTGACGTCCCTCGAACTCTTGATCCAGCTGAGGCCGAGGGAGAGTTCCGTCAGCACGACGGCATGCCGACGGTGATGATGAAGTTACCGGCGGAGGGCATCGCCTATGCACTACGACGATATGACGGAGGTGTAAAACTTTGGAGGGGGGCACCGTACACGCCTAAGAGATTGTTTGTTGTGCCTTTGGGTGCCCCCCTCCCCACGTATATAAAGGAGGGAGGGAGGAGGAGGCCGGGCAGGAGGAGGCGTGCCCAAGGGGGAGTCCTACTCCAAGTAGGATTCGAGTCCCACCTTTCCTACTACCACAAGGTGAAGGGGGGAAGGAGAGGGAGAAGAGAAGGAAATGGGGGCCCGCCCCCTAGCCCTAGTCCAATTCGGCTTGGGCTAGGGGGGCGCGCGCCACACCTTGGCCTGCCTCCTCTCTTCCACCATTAGGCCCATGAGGCCCAATAACTTCCCGAGGGGGGGAGGGGGTTCCGGTAACCCCTAGTACTCCGAAACTTATCCGAAACGACCCAAACCATTCCGGTGTCCGAATGTAGCCTTCCAATATATGAATCTTTATGTCTCGACCATTTCGAGACTCCTCGTCATGTCCGTGATCTCATTCGGGACTCCGAACAACCTTCAGTACATCAAATCACATAAACTCATAATACGAATCATCATCGAACGTTAAGCGCGCGGACCCTACGGGTTCGAGAACTATGTAGACATGACCGAGACACATCTCCGGTCAATAACCAATAGCGGAACCTAGATGTTCATATTGGCTCCTACATATTCTACGAAGATCTTTATCGGTCAAACCACACAACAACATACGTTGTTCCCTTTGTCATCGGTATGTTACTTGCCCGAGATTCGATCATCGGTGTCATCATACCTAGTTCAATCTCGTTATCGGCAAGTCTCTTTACTCGTTCCGTAATGCATCATCCCAGAACTATATCATTAGTCACATTGCTTGCAAGGCTTATAGTAATGTGCATTACCGAGAGGACCCAAAGATACCTCTCCGACAATCAGAGTGACAAATCCTAATCTCGATCTATGCCAACTCAACAAAAACCATCGGAGACACCTGTAGAGCATCTTTATAATCACCCAGTTACGTTGTGACGTTTGGTAGCACACTAAGTGTTCCTTCGGTATTTGGGAGTTGCATAGTCTCATAGTCATAGGAACATGTATAAGTCATGAAGAAAGCAATAGCAATAAACTAAATGATCATAGTGCTAAGCTAATGGATGGGTCTTGTCCATCACATCATTCTCTAATGATGTGATCCCGTTCATCAAGTCACAACACATGTCTATGGCTAGGAAACTTAACCATCTTTGATTAACGAGCTAGTCTAGTAGAGGCATACTAGGGACACTCTGTTTGTCTATGTATTCACACATGTACTAAGTTTCCGGTTAATACAATTCTAGCATGAATAATAAACATTTATCATGATATAAGGAAATATAAATAACAACTTTATTATTGCCTCTAGGGCATATTTCCTTCAGCGTCATCACCCTTGACGTTTCTAACCTGATTCCCACTATCCTGCAAGATGCCAAGCACCTGCCACGACCTAGGTACTTGTCACCTTTAAAGCTGTGCAGCATCACCTTCCCGATGTACTTCAAATATACTAACAGGTCGCTGTTACATGTTATGCAGCTAGCAAAAACTACAAGGATGATGTTTCTTCTGGATCTAACAGCTTGGCCAACCAAGATCCTGCACTGAGGCATTGCTATGATCTTGTAAGTGCGTCTCTCTCTCTTGTATTGTTGTGTGCCTGCCAGCGTGCTTTGCTAGGATTTTCGACCAGTAATCCCTTTGTGCAGACAATTATTTCTACTAGTGGTTGATATATTACATATGTAGATGTTATACATGATACTCCCCCTTCCTAAATATAAGTCTTTCTAGAGATTCCTCTATAGGCTACATACAGAGGAAAATGAGTGAATCTACAAAGACATATATTTTGGAACAGAGGTAGTTGTCGTGGACTCGACACGGCAGATGTCGTAGCGAAAGGACTTAGTCGTGGAGCCATCACAACTAGGTTAGCTTAAAGGGGTTAATCGGGACAAAGGACACAGAGAGTTTATACTGGTTCGGCCTATATCAAGCATTAGAACTACTTGGAACCATGTAAATTTGACATGCAAGCTCAAGAACATGGTCACCTAGGCAGCACAAATTTGCAATGAATAAAGCACTAGAACAAAAACTAATTGGACCAATGGAGGAGTCACATACCAAGGAACAATCCCCCCAAGCAGTTTTGTGAGAGGTGCTTTGAGCAAGGAGATCGAAAATCGCAGCAAAATGAGCTAGAACTCGTGCTTGAGCTGGATGGTGATTTTTTTGGGAGGAAGAAGGAGTCTGTGGGTGCAGGAATAAGTGGAGGGGAGCCACCATGGGCCCACGAGGCAGGGGGCGCACCCTCCACCCTTGTGGCCTGGTGCTTGCCCCTCCTGCTGTGTTCTCAGTGCCAGATATTCTCAAATATTCCAGAAAAAATCATATTCCATTTTCAGGGCATTTGGAGAACTTTTATTTTCGGGGTATTTTTATATTGCACGGATAAATCAGAAAACAGACAGGAAAATACTATTTTTACTTTATTTCAACTAAATAACAGAAAGTAAAGGAGGGTACAGAAGGTTGTGCCTTCTAGTTTCATCCATCTCATGCTCATCAAAAGGAATCCACTAATAATAAGAGTGCATGTTACCTCAACGGGGATATGCACATCCCCAATAATAAGAATATCATATTTCTTCTTGACAGTAGGAAGAGGAAATTCAAAACCTCGAAAATAATTGATGGAATTTTTCCAATAGAATTGATATTGTGGACTTGAGGTTGTTTCCTCGGAAAGTGTACCGTATGCTCATTACCATTAACATGAAAAGTGACATTGCCTTTGTTGCAATCAATAATAGGCCCTGCAGTATTCAAAAAAGGTCTTCCAAGAATAATAGACATACTATCGTCCTCGGGAATATCAAGAATAATAAAGTCCGTTAAAATAGTAACGTTTGCAACCACAACATGCACATCCTCACAAATACCGACAGGTATAGCAGTTGATTTATCAGCCATTTGCAAAGATATTTCAGTAGGTGTCAACTTATTCAAATCAAGTCTACGATATAAAGAGAGAGGCATAACACTAACACCGGCTCCAAGATCACATAAAGCAGTTTTAACATAGTTCCTTTTAATGGAGCATGGTATAGTAGGTACTCCTGGATCTCCAAGTTTCTTTGGTATTCCACCTTTAAAAGTATAATTAGCAAGCATGGTGGAAATTTCAGCTTCCGGTATCTTTCTTTTATTAGTGACAATTTCTTTCATATACTTAGCATAAGGATTCATTTTGAGCATATCAGTTAATCGCATACGCAAAAAGATAGGTCTAATCATTTCAGCAAAGCGCTCAAAATTCTCATCATCCTTTTTCTTGGATGGTTTAGGAGGAAAAGACATGGGTTTCTGAACCCATGGTTCTCTTTCTTTACCGTGCTTCCTAGCAACAAAGTCTCTCTTATCATAACGTTGATTCTTTGATTGTGGGTTATCAAGATCAACAGCAGGTTCAATTTCTACATCATTATCATTACTAGGTTGAGCATCATCATGGACATCATCATTAACATTTTCATTAGGTTCATGTTCATTACCAGATTGTGTTTCAGCATCGGAAATATCATTTGGATTGTCAGGTGGTTCAGCAATAGGTTCACTAGAAGCATGCAAAGTCCTATCATTTTTCTTTTTCTTCTTTTTAGAAGAACTAGGTGCATCAATATTATTTCTCTGAGAATCTTGTTCAATTCTCTTGGGGTGGCCTTCAGGATACAAAGGTTCCTGAGTCATCTTACCAGTTCTAGTAGCCACTCTAACAGCAGAATCATTTTTCTTACTATTCAATTCATTGAGCAAATCATTCTGAGCTTTAAGCACTTGTTCTACTTGACTGGTAACCATAGAAGCATGTTTACTAATGAGTTTAAGTTCACCTTTAACTCTAGACATATAATCACCCAAGTGTTCAAGCGTATCGGAATTGTATTTCAATTGTCTACCAAAATAAGCATTGAAGTTTTCTTGTTTGACAATAAAATTATCAAACTCTTGTAAGCATTGTCTAGCAGACTTATAGTGAGGAATATCACCTTCATCAAATCTATAGAGAGAATTTACCTTTACTACCTGTGTCCGGTTATCAAGACCATGTGTTTCTTCAGTAGGTAATGGATTAGGATCACATATTTCTTCAACAGGTGGTAAATTAAGACCATGTATTTCTTCAATAGGAGGTAAATTCTTAACATCTTCAGCTTTAATACCCTTTTCCTTCATAGATTTCTTTGCCTCTTGCATCTCTTCAGGACTGAGAAATAGAACACCTCTCTTCTTCGGAGTTGGTTTAGGAATAGGTTCAGGAATTGGCTCAGGAGCTGGCTCAGGAAGTGTCCAATTATTTTCATTTGTCAACATATTATTCAATAGAATTTCAGCTTCATCCGGTGTTCTTTCCCTGAAAACAGAACCAGCACAACTATCCAGGTAATCTCTGGAAGCATCGGTTAGTCCATTATAAAAGATATCATGTATTTCATTTTTCTTAAGAGGATGATCAGGCAAAGCATTAAGTAATTGGAGAAGCCTCCCCCAAGCTTGTGGGAGACTCTCTTTTTCAATTTGCACAAAATTATATATTTCCCTTAAAGCAGCTTGTTTCTTATGAGCAGGGAAATATTTAGCAGAGAAGTAATAAATCATATCCTGGGGACTACGCACACAACCAGGATCAGGAGAATTAAACCATATCTTAGCATCACCCTTTAATGAGAACGGAAATATTTTAAGGATATAAAGATAGCGATATTTCTCATCATTAGTGAACAGGGTGGCTATATCATTTAATTTAGTAAGATGTGCCACAACAGTTTCAGATTCATAGCCATGAAAAGGATCAGATTCAACCAAAGTAATTACATCAGGATCAACGGAGAATTCATAATCCTTATCAGTAACACAGATAGGTGAAGTAGCAAAAGCAGGGTCAGGTTTCATTCTAGTATTAAGAGATTGCTGCCTCCATTTAGCTAATAACCTCTTGAGCTCATATCTATCTTTGCAGGCTAAAATAGCTAAAGCAGCTTCTTTTTCAAAAACATAACCCTCAGGAATAACAGGAGATTCATATTTATTAGGGGAAGAGTCTTCATCATCACTTTCATCAATATTATCAGTTTCAATAATTTCTTTCTCTCTAACCCTAGCAAGTTGTTCATCAAGAAATTCACCAAGTGGCACAGTAGTATCAAGCATAGAAGTAGTTTCATCATAAGTATCATGCATAGCAGAAGTGGCATCATCAATAACATGCGACATATCAGAACGAATAGCAGAAGCAGGTTTAGGTGTCGCAAGCTTACTCAAAACAGAAGGTGAATCAAGTGCAGAGCTAGATGGCACTTCCTTACCTCCCCTCGTAGTTGAGGGATAAATTGTTGTCTTAGCGTCTTTCAAGTTCTTCATAGTGACCAGCAGATATAAATCCCAAGTGACTCAAAGAATAGAGCTATGCTCCCCGGCAACGGCGCCAGAAAATAGTCTTGATAACCCACAAGTATAGGGGATCGCAACAGTTTTCGAGGGTAGAGTATTCAACCCAAATTTATTGATTCGACACAAGGGGAGCCAAAGAATATTCTCAAGTATTAGCAGTTGAGTTGTCAATTCAACCACACCTGGATAACTTAATATCTGCAGCAAAGTATTTAGTAGCAAAGTAATATGATAGTAGTGGTAACGGTAACAAAAGTAATATTTTTGGGTTTTGTAATGATTGTAACAGTAGCAACGGAAAAGTAAATAAGCGAAGAACAATATGTGAAAAGCTCGTAGGCATTGGATCGGTGATGGAGAATTATGCCGGATGCGATTCATCATGTAACAAGCATAACATAGGGTGAACAGAATTAGCTCCAATTCATCAATGTAATGTAGGCATGTATTCCGAATATAGTCATACGTGCTTATGGTAAAGAACTTGCATGGCAACTTTTGTCCTACCCTCCTGTGGTAGCGGGGTCCTAATAGAAACTAAGGGATATTAAGGCCTCCTTTTAATAGAGTACCGGAACAAAGCATTAACACATAGTGAATACATGAACTCCTCAAACTATGGTCATCACTGGGAGTGGTCCCGATTATTGTCACTTCGGGGTTGCCGGATCATAACACATAGTAGGTGACTATAGACTTGCAAGATAGGATCAAGAACTCACATATATTCATGAAAACATAATAGGTTCAGATATGAAATCATGGCACTCGGGCCCTAGTGACAAGCATTAAGCATAGCAAAGTCATAGCAACATAAATCTCAGAACATAGTGGATACTAGGGATCAAACCCTAACAAAACTAACTCGATTACATGATAGATCTCATCCAACCCATCACCGTCCAGCAAGCCTACGATGGAATTACTCACGCACGGCGGTGAGCATCATGAAATTGGTGATGGAGGATGGTTGATGATGACGATGGCGATGGATTCCCCTCTCCGGAGCCCCGAATGGACTCCAGACCAGCCCTCCCGAGAGGTTTTAGGGCTTGGCGGCGGCTCCGTTCGTGAAACGCGATGAATCCTTCTCTCTGATTTTTTTTCTCCCCGAAAGTGAATATATGGAGTTGGAGTTGAGGTCGGTGGAGCGTCAGGGGGCCCACGAGGTAGGGGGCGCGCCCTCCACCCTCGTGGGCAGGGTGTGGGCCCCTTGACGTGGCTTTTTCTACCAGTATTTTTCTTATTTTCCAAATAGATGTTCCGTGGAGTTTCAGGTCATTCCGAGAACTTTTGTTTCTGCACATAAATGCCACCATGGAAAGTCTGCTGAAAACAGCGTCAGTCCGGGTTAGTTCCATTCAAATCATGCAAGTTAGAGTCCACAACAAGAGCAAAAGTCTTTGGAAAAGTAGATACGACGGAGACGTATCAGATAGCCACTTCGCACTCATTTTTAATATTAGAATATCTTCCTTTCATATCAAATCTCATCTGAACATACAGACTTCTATGCTGCCGCCACCTTAGGTTTAGGATTTTGCTTCATTTTCGGAATAGCCGTAGATCCAAAATTATACCTCCAATCTGTGA
This sequence comes from Triticum aestivum, assembly GCF_018294505.1. Lineage (NCBI taxonomy): Eukaryota > Viridiplantae > Streptophyta > Magnoliopsida > Poales > Poaceae > Triticum > Triticum aestivum. The sequence goes on from NC_057799.1 coordinate 356,954,678, forward strand.
AATCTGTTTGTCCATCACTAAGAAAAAATTTCACTGATAGCTTTGAACTACCATAAGTTTCATGGCGGCATATACCATAAACTGTGACCCGCCATATAACGTTAGGCCCCGTTAAGCCACCATCATACGCTTCATAATTTGTATAATCCAGCAATGTTCTCCGGCTTAACAATGCTTGCTTATTCATCCTCCTTTTTAGTTATGCACCATGTATTTGATCTTTGAACTCTGGCCGGCTTAACCGCATAATCCTTCCGGTTTTAACAGCACAATTCTTAAACCGGCAGGTACCATTAGTCCCCTTTTAAGCCTCCAATATGAATATCCACATACTTTAATGTTCATCTTCTGGCTTACCACATCCGCCGCTTATAGCACTTTACTTTTGAATCAACGTTCTGGCTTAGAAACTTAAATCTTAAACCGGTAATATCTCTTTCTTTCAGGCCTTCACCCAAATTGGCAAGACTGTCATTGCCCGCAACTGGGTCATTTCCCGGGTCATCGAGGAAGACTTGAATGAATACAAACAAGTGTCTTGGCTAAGAAAGATATCATTCACTGGAGGTTCCTAGGCACTGAAACTCCTCCTGAGCCCAAGGATGGTGAAATTATTGTCTTTACTGATCATATGCTCCGGGGCTTCAGCCCTCCCGGCTCAAAATGCTTTCGTGACGTGCTGCACTTTTTCAAGCTCCATCCACAAGACATCGGACCAAATTCCATCTCAAACATCTGCAACTTCCAAGTATTCTGCGAGGTGTACCTTCAATAGGAGCCCACCGTAGAATTATTCAGGGAGTTTTATTACTTAAACTGGCAGAACGAGTTCACAGACAGGCCCAGCCTAGAGCTAGGCGGCATTTCTATACAGCGACGGAAACAAGCCACTTTCCCAGCCGCTACTCTGCCCAGTCATCCCAAAGACTGGAATCAAACCTGGTTTTATTGCAAAGATACTTCTCCAGAAGGGGAAAATCCTCTGCCGAGTTATATTGCAAGCCGGCTTAGCAACAGTCACCCTCTTCCAGACCGCATAAGTACAATAGAACGGAAGAAATATATGCGAGTCTTTTCAAAGATCTGGGCCTTGATGGCCAACGACCTGACTGGAATTGATTTGGTTCGGTGCTGGGTCGGCTGGAGAGTCTTGCCCTTAAGCCGCTGTCCCGGTTTAATGTATGAATACACCGGCAAGTTAAAAGATCCTCAACGCCACTGTCGGATTGAGTTGATTGACGAAGACATCAATAACACGACCAAATCTCTGTTGAATGAGAGCTTGGAAGACGGCAGTAAAGTTGGATTGAATCCTTTCTGCATTCTGAACAAACTGCCTGCTGTAAGCTTTTAACCAATTTCGTAACTGAAGCATACCTTCACTTACATTGCCTTTTCATACCCATTTAACTTCTTGCATGCCGATTCTCCATTTTGGACTAAGAAGCTGCAGGATAAGCCGGCCAAGAAGCCTCGGACAAAGACCAAGGCTATTAAAAAGCCTGCCAAGAAGAAATCCAATCCTTCCGAGTTATTTGACTTGGATGATAATGATGAGTTGGAGGTAACTTTGACTCTCTTGGCTCATTTTTTGTACACCTTATTGATAATGATTGCTATCAAGATGACGCGGAAGGAAGCCAAGCCAATGCTGAAGAGGTAACCATCCTTTCCTTCGACTCTGAACCCTTGCCAAGACAGAAAGTTCGTCAAGCAAGCCAGAAAGTAAGGTTTTCCCATCCTTTAGTTTATTTGGATCCCAACTTTCTTTTGAAGAAGCAGCAACATGAAGCTCACATACAACCCGGAACAGTGGCGGTGGAATTCTTTCCTCCGGCTTACCAAACACACTAGCACCTCGCAAGCGTCGACCGGAGGTTTCAAACATCTCTGACTTAGCTTATCCCAAGGCGTGTCTTTTTCGACAACCTCTTAACCCGTCTGATTCAAATTATCAGGGAACATCTCATTCTTCCTCCGGCGACTCAACTAGGACTCAAATCCCAGCTTTCAAGACCATGCCTAGGTAAGAGTGTTAAATCTACCCACTTTGTACTTGTGATTGTCACATTAACTCCGTCGTGGATTTTTCACGGCAGATGTCCTAGGGTGAGGACTTAGTCGTGAGGCCAATGCATCTATGTAGTAGCTTGAGAGGGGTTGAGCGGAATCGAGAGACGCAACACAAGACGAGGATTTAGACAGCTTCGGGCCCCGGGAAACATCATTCGGTAATAACCCTACATGCTGTTTGAGGCTAGATCTCATTACGCTCATGAGGGAGTCGCCGTAAACCGACTCTCCTCTAATTGTGTCTAGCCCTAGAGATTATTGATTGTTGACTGTCCCTCTTTGGGGAGCCCTGCCCCTCCTTATATAAGTTGAAGGGGCGGGTTACATGTGGAGTCCTATTAGGATTAGGACTAGTCTATCTCTAATACAAACCGGATACAAGTCCAGGTCTTAACTCCTTGTAAGACAAATATTCCTCACACCTTTCCTTGTAAACTGGCCCACCATAGTATGAATCAGCCTTCATGAACCGCCCGTTGGGCCACCGGGTCTTGTCGCTCCTCTGACCCGCCTGCCGGATTACCAATGAATCGTAAACCGCCAGGTCCAAACGGGTCGCCAGTGAATCGTCAAGTCTCAGCCGGGTCTGAAGTAAACCGCCAAGTCCGGCCGGGTTATACCTCCGGCCGGTTTACATCGCGGGGTATATCCCCGACATTAGCCCCCAGTTTAATTTGGATTTATCCATGTTAAACTGATTCTGTAAAACAAACACAAGAACAAATTTGACAGATTATGCTCCGGGTTAAGAATTCTTGTAAACCGGCATCTGATCATCCTTAAGTCCTTGTCATTTCCTCCTTCTAGAAAATCCGGGTCAACAAGCCAGCTTCATACTCAATTTGTTGACATTGGTTTCTCACAGAGAAATATTGTGAAGAATAATCCACTTGAGTCGGCTTCCAAAGCGCTGGTTTAAGAAATATGGGTCTTGAAATACTCATCTGATATTCAGCCGGTTTGAAGATGTAAAACTTGCCGGTTTAATATTACCAAAATTACCGGTTTGTAAATATGGATGGCACCGAGTCATAATTGTTACCGACGCCGGGTCATAATTGTTGCAGACACCGGGTCAATCTGGTTTGCTCAGAACTGAGCATTTGAAGATTTTTCTCCCTTATATTCTTATTACCTGTAGCCCCCAAGTCTTGAGCAGAACAAAGTGATGGCTTAAGACTTGTTTCCATATAATTACTGCCACTTTGAAGAAATCCATCTTGTTCATCTCAGCCACTATTAAAAACTGAATACTCCATATATGTAGCCGCCAAGTGCCGGGTCATTATGCAATAATGAGCAGGGACTTTATAAATATGATCATGTAGATTTGAACAATGACGTGTAGCCCCCAAGGGCTGGCTCAGTAAGATAATATTGAGCTGGTACTTTATATATACTTCTTTGAAAAGAACATCATATAATGTAACCCCCACCATGGGGCTTGAACCCACATCCACAAGGTTAAGAGCTTTGTGCTTTACCAACTGAGCAATGGACCTTTCAATATAATGGTTTTAAGACTTGTGTACCTTGAATTGTTGACAGGACCAATTGGTAGCCCCCAAGGGCCGCCTCATTATAATGTGATGAGTCGGGTCTTCAATAAGGCCAATAAAAAATGACTTTGCATTAGCCCCCAAGTGTCATGGTGCATGCTTGCAGCGACATGAGACTTGCATGTAATCTCAATTTGAATAATGTAGCCCCCAAGTGCCGGGTCGTAAGCCTGCAGCGACTCGGGACTATTCCTTCCATTGTAGAATAAATCATATCCTCTGATAAAATAATAGCCATTGCGCTAAAGCGACTTTGAAAACCTCAATAATACCGGTTATTAATAACCATAATAAAATCCAGCCATGTTGGCTATTCAAGATAATATAATCCGGTATGAAAACCTTATTCATTCAATATCATAATGAAAATTCAGCCAAGTTTGGCTATTTGAATAATATAACCCAATGATTTATAAGCGCATGATTCCAATGGCGCAATCCAAATATATACTAGCGACTTATAGTCCAGAGCCAGGCCGGTTTAATAAACACCGGATAATTTATCATCATATTGGCGACATATAGTTGAAAGCCAGGCCGGTTAATAAACGCCGGTGATTTATAATCATGCTTTATTCAACCTGTTTCTGCATACAACAAGTTTAAAGTGTCCTGGCGGTTTATCGCCGGACGGGTCATAATGCCCAACATATAACCCGGGTTTATAACCAAGGCTGCACTTAAGTATAATCAAATATGAAATATATCATACCTGTGACATTGAATCACATCGTTGGTTTACCAACTTTTTGTAGTAAGGGTGATAACTCCAATTTTGAGTACTGATAACTCCTTCCATATTGTGCTGGTTTATGATAAAACCGTGTCGGGTTGTGATAAACACCGGATTAACCATATATAATACTGGTGACTTGTAGTCAAAACCAGACCGGGTTGATAATCTCCGGATTATGACTGATCATATACTGACAACTTGTAGTTGAAAGTCAAGCCGGGTTAATGAACACCGGTTTAAAAACATCACAAATCTTATCAAAAGAAAGAGAAACTTAGCAAAAGGGAAATAAAACCGTTGTAGTCAAGGCTTTTCACGGGCTGCCAGGCCCCAAATTTGATCAAGAGGTGTTGCTATGGTTCGGGTTCGACCAAGCCCCCAAGTGATGCTGTGGCTTTACGCCGATCAAGAGGTGTTGCTATGGTTCGGGTTCGACCAAGCCCCCAAGTGATGCTGTGGCATTACACCGATCAAGAGGCATAACTATGGTTCGGGTTCGACCAAGCTCCGAAGTGATGCTGTGGCATTACGCTGATCAAGAGGCGTAGCTATGGTTCGGATACGACCAAGCTCCCAAGTGATGCTGTGGCATTACGCCGATCAAGAGGCATAGCTATGGTTCGGATACGACCAAGCCCCCAAGTAATGCTGTGGCATTACGCCGATCAAGAGGTGTAGCTATGGTTCGGATACGACCAAGCCCCCAAGTGATCAATAATATGATAAGCCAATAAGGCATGACACCCATGTTTGAACAGCGCATCATGGCAGCAGGTCCTCTTTGGCACCCTTTAACTTTTTGCAAGAGATAAATCCTTCTTGAACTGGGATTTTAAACCGGATATTGAGAGCTTCAAAGCTTTGTGGGAGACATCTTTCCCTTGAACCGGATTTTAAACCGGAATCTTCATTTTCAGTCAGAAATTTTCTAACGGCCTTTAAACTCGAACTTGCGAGAAGTTAATTCCTTTTTGAACCGGACATTTTCAAACCGGATTTGAGAGCTTCAGAGCTTTGTGGGAGAATAGATTTCCCTTGAACCCGATTGTAAACTGGATATTTGAGAGCTTCAGAGCTTTGTGGGAGAACAGATTTCCCTTGAACCGGATTGCAAACCGGATATTTGAGAGCTTCAGTGAGACTGACTTCCCTTGAGCCGGATTTTAAACCGGGATCCTTTCTGATGACCCGGAACTTCTTCATTGAGCCGGGATTTTGTAATTGTCATATACTTTCTAAGCCGGAAATTTTCTGACGGCCTTTAAATTTTCATCAATATAACAGTAGCCACCGGGACCGGGTTATCTGTCCCTCCATCGTCCTGGGGTTCTTTAAATTTGCTGAAACTGGCAAGATTTGCTGAATCATGTCATCGTAGCCCCCGAGTCTCAAAGGTGACTCGAGGAGTTGATGAGATTCTCCATATTTTGACCGTGATATAAACCGGCATAACTTGTATATCATTGGTGTTGATAGCACGATGTGAATCCATAGAAGGTTGAGGTGACTTCGGCGGGTTATAAATGATCCCGTATGACCCGTGTCAGCAACTCGGCCAATGGTTCCTTCCAACTGGCGATTTGAAGTTAACAAAACTGTAGTGGCGGCGACTTGTGCGCCTGATCATTGAGCCATCCAGTGCAAACGGCGGTTGATGATAATTTGCCTCCAATTTGAAAGAAAACCGGGCTACCCAAGCTGTGACTTGCTCATACTCAATAAACGGCTCATGCAGACAGGTGCGGCCCGGTATGTTGATGTAGACCAGGCCGCGAGCGACGGACGACCTGTGCACGCTTTATTAGGTAATTCGCACGGTCCTGACGAGTTGATGTGGACTGGACCGCAATATAAACCGGCATGGGTTATCCAATAGCTCAGCGATATAATAATCCCTTTTTGCAGTAGACAATTTGTCCTGCATTGGAAAACTTGCAAGCCAGAGTAATTGCTCTTTTTAAAGAAAGCAATACATAATATGAAAATATAATGGATGAATTTCACCTGATATGTTAAGCCAGAAAATATCCACCGCGGAGTTGATGATCACCACGGTGAAACTGAAATCAATCACGGGCGAGTCGGCCATGCGAGCAGACGGATGAATCGGCCGCGGCGTTTGTACAACGGTACAGACAAGCAATTTGTCCTTCGCGTTGTAAACCGGCGCGGACACATGAACCGGCGGCGAGGGCGGACGGGCGAGTCGTCCGTGGCGTTGTAAGGCGGCGCGGACGGGCGATTCAGCCGACATGTTGATGCAAATTGGACCGCAAAACACTCGTCCGTGAAGCTGTATAGCACAGCCGACTGTGCATCCGTGGTGTAATGGCATAAACAATTGTCCCGTGTAAAAATATTACAGGGCAGAGTAATTATTCTTTAACAAAAAAATAAGTGTTTAATAGATAAATTTAGATGGATATCACCTGATGTTTGTGAACGACACATGATCTGTGCATAAAGCCCATTAGTTAACCCGACACTTTGGATAGGCCGGACCGCAGGGCGGACAGTAACGACCGCAGCATCAGAGGCAGCTCGGAGAGATGAATCGGTCACGGCATTGTTTCTTTGAAGAAACAATATGTGCTAATAAAATGGACTTAGATGGATATCACCTGATATGTCTTGTCAGATGAACGCAGATGCTGATGTTCATAATGCTGGACAAAGTCAGACAAAGAACACAGCCCGTACAAATGCACTTCTCACTTTGACTATTCTGATGTGGCACTAGTAACCACACGGCCTTCCCTTGTCCTTTTTGTAATGAATGCATCAGCAGTCTTCATGTGGAAGTTTGAACGGTGTACGTGCCTCCATTAAATCCAAACCCAGGATCAAATCTTTGCATATCCCTCTATTAACTTGTTAATCCGGTTGTTTTTGAGCTCAACTCTAAGAAGTGGACCACCACTATCACTGTTGTTTATGCCAACAGGTGCCCTCCTGTATCTTTTCCTCTCTTTGGACGCTTTTCTCAAGGTCGCCTCTGGAAGAATTCGGCTAGGTGGGTCATGCACGCGGAGGCAGGAACCAGCGCGAAGTAGCGGAGGCGCAGGCTCGCGAAATGCGAGGTCTGTCGCAGGTTGAACAAGATGTCGACTCAAACACGAGGCGGCTTACAGACGGAGGCGACTCAGAAGGGCGCCGGCATACATGCGGCGGCGAGGCGGACTCGGAGTCAGACGACCCGCAAACCAGTTCCCCTCTAGCCAATCCTAAAAGTTCTTCTGCCTTCGATCCCGTGGTAAGCCTTTCAAGTTTCCGATTTTTGGACACTTGCTGCATCCCTTTTCTTGCTGCATTAGCTTAACCGTTCGCTTCTTTCCATTGCGCCGTGGCGACGGCTCGGAAGCGGTGAGCAACGGCGGCTGTGGCTGGCTCGGCAGTAGTGGAGGCCGAGGAGGCCCATGGCAGAGAAGGGCAATGTGAGGACGGGTTGCGACCCGAGGTGCGGCGGCTCAGTGCACTGAGAGGCAGCTACGTAGAGGCGGGTCATGGCGATGACTCGGGGATGCAAACGGAGGCGAGACGAGGCAGCGTCGGTGAGTTGGAGGCATGAACCGGGGACGACGGAGGTGCGGTGAGTCAACGAGACGGGTCTCCTGAGGAATCGAAACCCGCGGACCATCCATGTCCGAGCCGTAGACCCCTTTTCGAGAGGTAGCAACCACCATGATTACAGGAAACAGCAACTAGTCGATCGACGCCTCGGGCCGAAGGTAAATCAGGAAAAAGAGCCCCGTTGACTCTGTCGGTCTTGACTGCGGGAAAAGGAAAAATCCGTCCATCCTGGATCGATGCACTGAAGGCTTGCATGCAGCGGCGCACATGATGGAACCCTAACTTCCATTGAACTTAATCTCGCATAAACCGCTCCGAAGGCGTGATTCTGCTCCAAAGTTGTCGTAGACCTTTCTGTCTCGACTCTTGTTGATCCGGCGGGTCATAAGCTCTTCAATCCCTAGGAGAGAGCGCCCTTCAAGAACTCAACACCATCGTGCGCGGGCCCCATGGTGGGCGCCAACTGTCGTGGATTTGTCACGGCAGATGTCCTAGGGTGAGGACTTAGTCGTGAGGCCAACGCATCTATGTAGTAGCTTGAGAGGGGTTGAGCGGAATTGAGAGACGCAACACAAGATGAGGATTTAGACAGCTTCCGGCCCCGGGAAACATCATCCGGTAATAACCCTACATGCTGTTTGAGGCTAGATCTCATTACGCTCATGAGGGAGTCGCCGTAAACCGGCTCTCCTCTAATTGTATCTAGCCCTAGAGATTATTGATTGTTGCCTGTCCCTCTTTGGGGAGCCTTGCCCCTCCTTATATAAGTTGAAGGGGCGGGTTACATGTGGAGTCCTATTAGGATTAGGACTAGTCTATCTCTAATACAAACCGGATACAAGTCCAGGTCTTAACTCCTTGTAAGACAAATATTCCTCACGCCTTTCCTTGTAAACCGGCCCACCATAGTATGAATCGGCCTTCATGAACCGCCCGTTGGGCCACCGGGTCTTGTCACTCCTCTGACCCGCCTGCTGGATTACCAATGAATCGTAAACCGCCAGGTCCAAACGGGTCGCCAGTGAATTGTCAAGTCTCAGCCGGGTCTGAAGTAAACCGCCAAGTCCGGTCGGGTTATACCTCCGGCCGGTTTACATCGCGGGGTATATCCCCGACAAACTCTGTCTTATGCTTCCTTTTTAGTGGTATAGCAAAGCCTAGCAAGAAACAAAAAGTTTACAAACCGGCTGAAGAATCCAAAACTGCTGAACCGGAGAAACATGTCACATCTGAAACTTTGCATCAAGTGTCAGAAACTGCTGTGGATGATCCCCCTCAAGAAGACCACCCCGTTACCCAAGATGCCATGGATGCTAATCCAGAAAATGATAAACCGCCCAGTCCTGCTCAGCCGGCTGAGGAATCTGATGATATAATGATTACTGTGGGACGACTTATCAGGCCCCAGGCAACCCCATTGCCCTGTCCATGCACAACGCCAAGGAGGAGTTCTCTGCTGCTGACAAGGGAAAATGGAAAGTTGACTTGGAAGGCTATGCTCAATTTAGTGCTCAAGAGATTCACTCTGGTTATTTGAACCGCCTTCACACCAGCTGTGATTTCGAAGCCGGCTTGGTCAACCTGATGAAGGAGCGCTTTGAGGTAATCCAGCACAATCCTCTTTATAAATATATCACTATCAGCCGTCAAGTCTATAGAATATGACAAAATTGAATATACTGTAGACTTTTAGATAGTCATAAATAAATGAATATCAAACTAGTAGCCCCCAAGGGCCGGCTTAAGCTATCAAGCTAAGCCGGGACTTCAATTAGCAGTGACCAACTTTGCACCTGTAGCCCCCAAGGGCCGGTTGAATCAGTATGAATAAGCCGGGACTTATCACCATTACTATGAATAAACACCAGCTGTGTAGCCCCCATGAATGGGCTATAGTCATAGCAGCATAGCCGGGTCATCATAGAATTGTGTTCAAAAAAGAGCAATATGCATTAGCCCCCAAGTGCCATGTAAAATACTTGTATTGTGCTTAATATGATCACAATGCTTCCTATTTTATTCATGTTGCAGGTTGAATTAAACACGAAGGAATCCCAAGTCAACGATTTGAGGGCCAACATTGAAACCCAAATATCTGAGACTTCAAAGGCCAAGTCAGAGCTGAAGACTCCATTGGAACACATTGAGCAGTTGAAATAAAGCTTCAATACTGACAAATCTGGCTGGGAGACCGAGAAAGAAGCTCTATTAAAAAGAGCGGAGGATGCCGAAGCAGCCCTTAAACCGGTAACTCATGAGTTGTCCGGTTTAAAGCATCAAATCAACAGCATGACAGCGGCCATCTTCGGTAAGTAACAAAAAATACTTTCCTCTGCACCAAAAATATATCATAATCATCTGCCAGTTTACCAATAATTTTACTGATGTAGGCTCCCGAAGCGCCAAGTTGGGTTCAGACATGCGCATCAAGCTTAAGGTTGTCTATACTTTTGTACAACAGCTATACACTAGCGCTCAACAGACAATCACTGCTGCCATTCATAAGAAACATCCGCCCTCCCTCATCAAGGAAACACTGGAAAAGCTATCGGTACTGCCCCAAAGAATTGAGGAGTTAAAACGATCCGCTGCCAGAGCCGGCACCATGACTGCCCTAAGCCGGGCCGTGGCCTGGCTAGCAGATCTTGATCCAAAAGATTTAGCCAATGGCTGCCCTAGTGTGAAAGAGGATGGGTCTCCCTTCGGCATGGATGATTTTGCAAAGATAGCAAGAGAAATGCGGCCATTGCCAAGTAAGCTGGCTAAAGACACAGATCTGTCCCAATACCAAGCAGCTTATGATGCTGATAACAAGAAGATGAAGGCACCGGTTCATCAGGAGATGGATCTCATACCGCCGATTCATAAGCATACCTTCGCTTCTGACATTGATCCATCAAATCTTATAGATGATGAGGCTGTGTTTAGAGGTTTGACTGGTATCAACTGGGCTACGCCTGACTTCCAGCCAATGGGTAATCAAGAAGAAGAAGAAGTACAGGATGACCCGGAGGCTTCGACCCGCCAAGACTAGAAGTCTTGATTCATGAGCCGGTTTACCAGTCATAGCATTTGGATGCTATGTCTCAAAAAACACTTATTCTTTTGGGCCGTCAGATGCCTTGTAATATGCTAGTTAAACAACCCTGATCTTTCACGCCATCGTGCGTGTTTATTTGCATAACACTGCCGATCCATCATTTGAAGATCTGCCACTTATGCTTATAATATCATCAATTATGCAGACCATGCTTATCATTTTTTCCTGCACATAAGCAGATAACAAGTGCCCTGGCGGTTTACCCCAGGGCGGGTCATAATACCCCATAGAAAAACCACTGGTGACTAAATAGTCCATAACGAGGGCCGGTTTATCAAAACCTCATATAATCATAACAAAATAAATATCATACCTGTGATATTTGGTCATACTGTCGGCTTATCATGTGTTGTGCAGTAAGGGTAACAACCCAAAGATTGAGAGCACAACGCCCTGTTCAATTTATTCATACCGCTGTCTTACAACGCCATATGTAGCAAAGGGTAACATCCCAAAGCTTAGAGCACAGTACTCCAAGCACATAATCATCACACACTGGCGACTTAAAGTCCAAAACCAGGCCGGGTTAATAGAACGCCAGATAAATTCATATATGAACCATAAGGCAATATGGCCCTAATCAATTTTTCAACCATGTATCAACATGGCACAAAAGATGAACCTCAGAAAGTGTTCAAAGCAAATATGAAACAGAAAAACCAAGGTGTTCATAGGCTGCCAAGCGTCAATGTCAAGTGCTATTCAAGGGCCGCATAGCCGCTGAGTTAAACCTTAATTCAAACCCTTAAGCTGGACCTCACATGACCAATCGCCATTTTAACCTTGACAAATTCAGGGTCTTTATAAGATTGATTATCAAGAGTACGCCGAGTCATTCCAGGATTACCTGGTCGGAGTGACAGGCAAACAAAGGCAGGATAACCCAGATTTTTGGTGAATACACCCGGCGTCCAAGCCTATTACAAGGGACAACAAAGCTCTATTCATTAACAGGAGCCCCCAAGTAATATTTCATTCCAGGCATATAAGCCGGATTAATAGGGTAGTCATAGCTATGCTCAATGAGCAGGAAGCCCCCAACTATTTTGTAACCATGGCATACAAGCCGGATCAAGAGGGTAGTGATAGTTATGCTCAATAAGCAGGAAGCCCCAAGTGATCGTATGAAGTGACAATAAAGACTCATATTTTAAGAAATGAAATGACAGAGGCCCTGAATTATCAGGGATGCCGGCTTTATTATATTCATCATAATATATACATTGAAAAAGTATGTACATCACAAGAGCCGGTGGCTCAGGTGTAATAAGGCCAAAGATGAGCAATGTTCCACGGCCGACGGGTCTCCTCCTCCTATTTGCGTGAGTCCTTGTGCTCTCGAACATCAATGAGGTAGTATGATCCGTTATTGAGATTTTTGCTGACCATAAAGGGCCCTTCCCAAGGTGGGGATAGCTTGTGCATGTCAGTTTGATCCTGGATGAGCCGCAGAACAAAATCTCCTTGAAAGGTCCTGGTTTTAACCCGGCGGCTATGATAGCGACGCAGATCTGCTGGTAAGTCGCCGAACGAGCCGCCACACGGTCATGCTCCTCATCCAACAGGTCAAGAGTGTCCTGACGTGCTTTTTCTTAATCAGCTTCAACATAAGCCGCCACACGGGGCGAGTCGTCTAGGGAGAACCGCCTCTGCTCCGTAAACCATGAAGAAAGGCGTGTAACCCGTAGATATTTTGGGGGTAGTACTGATATTCCATAACACTGAGGGCAATTCCGCCACCCAACAACCCGGCGTCCACTGCAAAGGGACCATAAGCCAGGGCTTGATGCCTCTCAAGATTTCTTGATTGGCTCTTTCAGCTTGGCCATTGGACTTGGGGTGAGCCACTGATGATACATCAAGACGAATATGCTCCCGTTGACGGAACTCTTTCATAGCACCTTTTGACAGATTAGTGCCACTATCAGTTATTATGCTGTGAGGATAGCCAAACCGGAAAATCACCTTTTTGATGAATTGAACCGCTGTTGTCGCATCACACTTACTGACCGTCTCTGCTTCAACCCACTTTGCGAATTTGAAAACCGCCACCAAAAGGTGGGTCTTTTTGTCTTTTGACCTTTTGCAAGGTCCAACCATATCCAGCCCCCAGACTGCAAACTGCCAAGTAATTGGAATCATCCTCAATTCTTGAGCCGGTACATGAGCTCGTCTTGAGAATTTCTGACAACCATCACATTTACTGACCAAATCCTCTACATCAGTATGAGCCGTCAGCCAATAAAACCCATGACGGAAAGCCTTGGCTATGAGAGACTTAGAGCCGACATGATGACCACAGTATCCTTCATGAATCTCTCGTAGAATCTCACAGCCTTCCTCAGGAGAAACACAACATTGAAACACCCCTGTGACATTGCAGCGGTGCAACTCTCCATTGGCAATTGTCATTGACTTAGACTGTCGGGTGATCTGCCTGGCCAAACTTTCATCTTCAGGTAACACGCCCCGGGTCATATAAGCCAAATATGGAACTGCCCAATCAGGAATAACATGAAGAGCTGACACCAATTGTGCCTCCGGGTCAGGAATAGCAAGATCTTCCTCCGTAGGCAATTTGACTAAAGGGTTATGCAGAATATCAAGGAAAACATTAGGTGGTACCGGCTTACGCTGGGACCCTAACCGGCTCAAAGCATCAGCCGCCTCATTTTTCCTGCGGTCAACATGTTCCACTTGATAACCTTTGAAATGACCAGCAATAGCAACAACCTCGCGGCGGTAAGCCGCCATGAGTGGGTCTTTAGAGTGCCAAGTACCTGAAACTTGCTGAACCACCAAATCTAAGTCTCCAAAGCATCTCACCCAGCTTAGATTCATCTCCTTAGCCATCCGAAGACCATGGAGCAAGGCCTCGTACTTAGCTGCATTGATAGTACAAGGGAACGTCAACTTTAAAACATAACAAAATTTATCACCTCGTGGGGAAGTCAAATAACTCCAGCCCCCGAGCCTTCCCACTGCTTGGATCCATCAAAGTGAATAGTGCAATATGTGCTATCCGGCTTCTCCTCAGGTATCTGCACCTCAGTCCAGTCATTGATGAAATCCACAAGTGCTTGAGACTTGATAGCCGTCCGAGGCATATACTTCAAACCATGGGGTCCAAGCTCAATGGCCCATTTGGCTACCCGACCTGTGGCTTCTCTGTTTTGAATAATATCCCCAAGGGGGCAGAACTGACCATAGTGATGGGATGACCAAACAAATACTGCTTCAGCTTACGACTAGCCATGAACACGCCATATACCAGTTTCTGCCAATGTGGATACCTCTGCTTGGATTCAATGAGGACCTCACTGATATAATAAACCGGCCGCTGAACCGGGTATTCCTTGCCTGATTCCTTTCTTTCCACAACAATTGCCACACTGACAGCTCGGCTATTGGCAGCCACATATAACAACAAGGGCTCCTTATCAATAGGAGCAGCAAGGATTGGTGGCTCAGCTAACTGTTTCTTCAAGGCTTCAAACGCCTGATCAGCATCATCACTCCAGACAAAGTGATCTATTTTCTTCATCATCTGGTACAAAGGGATAGCTTTTTTGCCTAACCGGCTTATGAACCGACTTAAGGCCACAATACGACCCGCAAGACGTTGAACATCATTAATACACGCCGGTTTAGCGAGGGAAGTAATAGCCTTGATTTTCTTCGGGTTAGCTTCAATGCCCCTTTCAGAAACCAAAAAACCCAAGAGCTTGCCTGCTGGCACACCAAAGACACACTTTGCCGGGTTATGCATCATCTTGTAGACCCGGAGATTGTCAAAGGTCTCTTTCAAATCATCTATCAAGGTTTCCTTCTTCCTGGATTTCATGACAATATCGTCCAGATAAGCATGAACATTGCGTCCAATCTGATCATGAAGGCAATTTTGAACACACCGCCGGTAAGTCGCCTAGGCACTCTTGAGCCCATAAGGCATAGATACATAGCAAAAGGCTCCAAAGGGAGTGATGAAGGCTGTCTTCTCTTGGTCCTGAACTGCCATCTTGATCTGATGATACCCAGAATAAGCATCCAAAAAACTCAAACGCTCACAGCCCGCCGTAGCATCAATAATCTGATCAATACGGGGAAGAGCAAAAGGATTGGCCGGGCAGGCTTTATTAAGGTATGTGTAATCCACACACATGCGCCAAGTACCATTTTTCTTAAGCACCAGCACCAGGTTAGCCAACCATTAAGGATGAAAAACTTCAACAATGAACCCAGCTGCCAAGAGCCGGGCCACTTCTTCACCAATAGCCTTACGCCTCTCTTCGTTAAAGCGACGAAGGAATTGCTTGACCGGTTTAAACTTTGGATCAATATTGAGAGTGTTCTCAGGGAGTTCCCTTGGTACACCTGGCATGTCTGAAGGCTTCCATCCAAAGATGTCCCGGTTCTCACGGATGAACCCGATGAGTGCGCTTTCCTATTTCGGATCCAGATTAGCACTGATACTGAACCTAGTTGCCAGGAACAAAGTCAACTAGCTTAGTGTCATGTGCTGATTTAAATTTCAATAGAGGGTCATGCTCTGTGGTTGGCTTCTTCAAAGGTGTCATATCTGCCGGGTCACATTATCTTTGTAAAACTTCAAATCTTCTGTTGCACAAACGGACTCAGCATAACCAGCATCGCCCTCTTCACACTCCAAGGCTATCTTACGGTTCCCAAGTATTGTGATGGTACCCTTATAACCCGGCATCTTAAGCTACAGATAAACATAACAAGGCCTTGCCATGAACTTAGCATAAGCCGGCCGCCCAAACAAAGCGTGATAAGGGCTCTCAATCTTAACAACCTCAAAGGTCAACGTCTCAACTCTAGAATCATGATCATCACCTAAAGACACTTCCAAAGCTATCTTGCCCACTGGATATGCCGACTTACTAGGCACCACACCATGAAAAACTGTGTTAGACGGTTTAAGATCCTTGTCAGTCAAACTCATACAACGAAAAGTTTCATAGTAAAGGATATTGATGTTGCTGCCTCCATCCATGAGCACCTTAGTGAACTTGTAACCTCCAACCTGAGGCTCAACCACTAAATCCAAGTGACCCGGATTGTCAACCCGGGTCGGGTGATCCTCACGGCTCCAAAGAATAGGATGTTCAGACCATCGCAAGTAACGGGGAATCGCTGGCTCAACTGCGTTCACCACCCTTTTATGAATCTTCCGGTCTCGTTTACATAAACTAGTGGTGAACACATGATACTGTGCACTAATCAGCTGCTCCGGGTTAATCTGATAACCAGATTGCTGCTGCCGATTCCCTTGACCAGACTGCTGATTAAAACCACCTTCATTGCCTTGGCCTTGGAAACCAGAGTTTGAGGCGCCACCACCAAAGCCAGGTCCATGAGAGTCGGATCCTGAGCCGCCATTCGGGCCATGATTGTTCTGGAAAAAATTGGAATTCCGATACTCCCTCATGACGAAGCAATCCTTCCACAGATGATTGGTCAGCTTCTCTTGCGTACCATGCTTTGGACAAGGCTGATTCATCATCGCCGCAATATTAAATTTTGGCCCTCCAAGCCGGGGCGGCTTTCCCTTGCGATGCTGATTGGTATTCTGCGCATTGGTGTTTGCCACAAAGTCTAAATTGCCATCAGCCTTGCACTTACCATTGCCACTTTGACCTGCCGTGTTATGCTGCTGCCCCTTCGTATTGCCGCTCTTCTTCCCCTTACCCGCCTTCTCCACATCAGAGTCGGGGTCTTTGGTACTATCAGAGTCGGCATATTTGACGAGAGCCGCCGTGAGCTCCCCCATGTCATTACAGTGGTGTTTAAGCCGCCCTAGTTTCTGCTTAAGGGGGAGGAAGCGACAATTCTTCTCCAACATCAGGACCGCTGAACCGGCATTGATACTATCTGATGAGTGTATAACAGCTAAGATCCGGCACACCCAATTGGTTGTTGACTCGCCCTCACCTTGGACACAAGAATCCAAATCTAGGATCGACATAGGCTGCTTGCACGTGTCTTTAAATTTTTGGATGAAACGAGTTTTCAACTCCGCCCATGATCTAATGGAGTTAGCGGGCAGCCCTTTCAACCAAGTACGAGCCGACCCATCCAACATCATGGTGAAATACTTAGCACATGCAGCATCACTAACATCCAGCATTTCATGGCCATCTCATAGCTCTCAATCCAAGCCTCAGGGGGCTGATCCGCCGTGTAATGAGGCACCTTATGAGGACCCTTGAAATCCTTAGGCAAACACTTACGCAGAGCCGACACTAAACATGGCACACCCAAGGTTCTAGAGGTCACTCCTACCTCCACCGATGCTGATGGATAAATCAGAGATTGCTGTAGATCTGCCAGCTGAGCCGCAAGCTCAACCTCCCGACGCGCCCTACCCTGATCCACCAAAGTCTGAGCGTCGACACCACCGCGCGCCGGGTCATGCCTACGAGGCTGGTTATGGTGCTACTCACTACTTGAAACTGCTGGCAACTCAATGTGCCTGCTATAACTCCGGCTTGGACGAGGGGTCAAGTGAATCCGTTCAAGGCTATACGAATAAGCCGCCTGTTGAGCCACGGCTGTTTGAAGAAGTTCTCTGGCCCTCAGCGTCTCTATCGCAGCTGGAGACTCGCCTTCAACTAGGAGAGCCGCCAATTGTGTCGCCTTAAACCGGTAACTCATGAGTTGTCCGGTTTAAAGCATCAAATCAACAGCATGACAGCGGCCATCTTCGGTAAGTAACAAAAAATACTTTCCTCTGCACCAAAAATATATCATAATCATCTGCCAGTTTACCAATAATTTTACTGATGTAGGCTCCCGAAGCGCCAAGTTGGGTTCAGACATGCGCATCAAGCTTAAGGTTGTCTATACTTTTGTACAACAGCTATACACTAGCGCTCAACAGACAATCACTGCTGCCATTCATAAGAAACATCCGCCCTCCCTCATCAAGGAAACACTGGAAAAGCTATCGGTACTGCCCCAAAGAATTGAGGAGTTAAAACGATCCGCTGCCAGAGCCGGCACCATGACTGCCCTAAGCCGGGTCGTGGCCTGGCTAGCAGATCTTGATCCAAAAGATTTAGCCAATGGCTGCCCTAGTGTGAAAGAGGATGGGTCTCCCTTCGGCATGGATGATTTTGCAAAGATAGCAAGAGAAATGCGGCCATTGCCAAGTAAGCTGGCTAAAGACACAGATCTGTCCCAATACCAAGCAGCTTATGATGCTGATAACAAGAAGATGAAGGCACCGGTTCATCAGGAGATGGATCTCATACCGCCGATTCATAAGCATACCTTTGCTTCTGACATTGATCCATCAAATCTTATAGATGATGAGGCTGTGTTTAGAGGTTTGACTGGTATCAACTGGGCTACGCCTGACTTCCAGCCAATGGGTAATCAAGAAGAAGAAGAAGTACAGGATGACCCGGAGGCTTCGACCCGCCAAGACTAGAAGTCTTGATTCATGAGCCGGTTCACCAGTCATAGCATTTGGATGCTATGTCTCAAAAAACACTTATTCTTTTGGGCCGTCAGATGCCTTGTAATATGCTAGTTAAACAACCCTGATCTTTCACGCCATCGTGCGTGTTTATTTGCATAACACTGCCGATCCATCATCTGAGGATCTGCCACTTATGCTTATAATATCATCAATTATGCAGACCATGCTTATCATTTTTTCCTGCACATAAGCAGATAACAAGTGCCCTGGCGGTTTACCCCAGGGCGGGTCATAATACCCCATAGAAAAACCACTGGTGACTAAATAGTCCATAACGAGGGCCGGTTTATCGAAACCTCATATAATCATAACAAAATAAATATCATACCTGTGATATTTGGTCATACTGTCGGCTTATCATGCGTTGTGCAGTAAGGGTAACAACCCAAAGATTGAGAGCACAACGCCCTGTTCAATTTATTCATACCGCCGTCTTACAACGCCATATGTAGCAAGGGGTAACATCCCAAAGCTTAGAGCACAGTACTCCAAGCACATAATCATCACACACTGGCGACTTAAAGTCCAAAACCAGGCCGGGTTAATAGAACGCCGGATAAATTCATATATGAACCATAAGGCAATATGGCCCTAATCAATTTTTCAACCATGTATCAACATGGCACAAAAGATGAACCTCAGAAAGTGTTCAAAGCAAATATGAAACAGAAAAACCAAGGTGTTCATAGGCTGCCAAGCGTCAATGTCAAGTGCTATTCAAGGGCCGCACAGCCGTTTAGTTAAACCTTAATTCAAACCCTTAAGCTGGACCTCACATGACCAATCGCCATTTTAACCTTGACAAATTCAGGGTCTTTATAAGATTGATTATCAAGAGTACGGCGAGTCATTCCAGGATTACCTGGTCGGAGTGACAGGCAAACAGAGGCAGGATAACCTAGATTTTTGGTGAATACACCCGGTGTCCAAGCCTATTACAAGGGACAACAAAGCTCTATTCATTAACAGGAGCCCCCAAGTAATGTTTCATTCCAGGCGTATAAGCCGGATTAATAGGGTAGTCATAGCTATGCTCAATGAGCAGGAAGCCCCAACTATTTTGTAACCATGGCATACAAGCCGGATCAAGAGGGTAGTGATAGCTATGCTCAATAAGCAGGAAGCCCCAAGTGATCGTATGAAGTGACAATAAAGACTCATATTCTCATAAATGAAATGACAGAGGCCCTGAATTATCAGGGATGCCGGCTTTATTATATTCATCATAATATATACATTGAAAAAGTATGTACATCACAAGAGCCGGTGGCTCAGGTGTAATAAGGCCAAAGATGAGCAATGTTCCACGGCCGACGGGTCTCCTCCTCCTATTTGCGTGAGTCCTTGTGCTCTCGAACATCAATGAGGTAGTATGATCCATTATTGAGATTTTTGCTGACCATAAAGGGCCCTTCCCAAGGTGGGGATAGCTTGTGCCTATCAATTTGATCCTGGATGAGCCATAGAACAAAATCTCCTTGAAAGGTCCTGGTTTTAACCCGGCAGCTATGATAGCGACGCTGATCTTGCTGGTAGGTCGCCGAACGAGCCGCCGCACGGTCACGCTCCTCATCCAACAGGTCAAGAGTGTCCTGACGTGCTTTTTCATAATCAGCTTCAACATAAGCCACCACACGGGGCGAGTCGTGACGGATGTCACTAGGGAGAACCGCCTCTGCTCCGTAAACCATGAAGAAAGGCGTGTAACCCGTAGATATTTTGGGGGTAGTACTGATATTCCATAACACTGAGGGCAATTCCGCCACCCAACAACCCGGCGTCCGCTGCAAAGGGACCATAAGCCAGGGCTTGATGCCTCTCAAGATTTCTTGATTGGCTCTTTCAGCTTGGCCATTGGACTGGGGGTGAGCCACTGATGATACATCAAGACGAATATGCTCCCGTTGACAGAACTCTTTCATAGCACCTTTTGACAGATTAGTGCCATTATCAGTTATTATGTTGTGAGGATAGCCAAACCGGAAAATCACCTTTTTGATGAATTGAACCGTTGTTGCCGCATCACACTTACTGACCGTCTCTGCTTCAACCCACTTTGTGAATTTGACAACCGCCACCAAAAGGTGGGTCTTTTTGTCTTTTGACCTTTTGAAAGGTCCAACCATATCCAGCCCCCAGACTGCAAACTGCCAAATAATTGGAATCATCCTCAATTCTTGAGCCGGTACATGAGCTCGTCTTGAGAATTTCTGACAACCATCACATTTACTGACCAAATCCTCTTAATCAGCATGAGCCATCAGCCAATAAAACCCATGACGAAAAGCCTTGGCTATGAGAGAGACTTAGAGCCGGCATGATGACCATAATCTCCTTCATGAATCTCTCGTAGAATCTCACAGCCTTCCTCAGGAGAAACACAACGTTGAAACACCCCTGTGACATTGCAGCGGTGCAACTCTCCATTGGCAATAGTCATTGACTTAGACTGTCGGGTGATCTGCCTGGCCAAACTTTCATCTTCAGGTAACACGCCCCGGGTAATATAAGCCAAATATGGAACTGTCCAATCAGGAATAACATGAAGAGCTGACACCAATTGTGCCTCCGCGTCAGGAATAGCAAGATCTTCCTCCGTAGGCAATTTGACTGAAGGGTTATGCAGAATATCAAGGAAAACATTAGGTGGTACCGGCTTACGCTGGGACCCTAACCGGCTCAAAGCATCAGCCGCCTCATTTTTCCTGCGGTCAACATGTTCCACTTGATAACCTTTGAAATGACCAGCAATAGCAACAACCTCGCGGCGGTAAGCCACCATGAGTGGGTCTTTAGAGTGCCAAGTACCTGAAACTTGCTGAGCCACCAAATCTGAGTCCCCAAAGCACCTCACCCAGCTTAGATTCATCTCCTTAGCCATCCGAAGACCATGGAGCAAGGCCTCGTACTCAGCTGCATTGTTAGTACAAGGGAACGTCAACCTTAAAACATAACAAAATTTATCACCTCGTGGGGAAGTCAAAATAACTCCAGCCCCCGAGCCTTCCCACTGCTTGGATCAATCAAAGTGAATAGTGCAATATGTGCTATCCGGCTTCTCCTCAGGTATCTGCAGCTCAGTCCAGTCATTGATAAAATCCACAAGTGCTTGAGACTTGATAGCCGTCTAAGGCATATACTTCAAACCATGGGGTCCAAGCTCAATGGCCCATTTGGCTACCCGACCTGTGGCTTCTCTGTTTTGAATAATATCCCCAAGGGGGCAGAACTGACCACAGTGATGGGATGACCAAACAAATACTGCTTCAGCTTATGACTAGCCATGAACACGCCATATACCAGTTTCTGCCAATGTGGATACCTCTGCTTGGATTCAATGAGGACCTCACTGATATAATAAACCGGCCGCTGAACCGGGTATTCCTTGCCTGATTCCTTTCTTTCCACAACAATTGCTACACTGACAGCTCGGCTATTGGCAGCCACATATAACAACAAAGGCTCCTTATCAATAGGAGCAGCAAGGATCGGTGGCTCAGCTAACTGTTTCTTCAAGGCTTCAACCGCCTGATCAGCATCATCACTCCAGACAAAGTGATCTATTTTCTTCATCATCTGGTACAAAGGGATAGCTTTTTCGCCTAACCGGCTTATGAACCGACTTAAGGCCACAATACGACCCGCCAGACGCTGAACATCATTAATACACGCTGGTTTAGCGAGGGAAGTAATAGCCTTGATTTTCTTCGGGTTAGCTTCAATGCCCCTTTCAGAAACCAAAAAACCCAAGAGCTTGCCTGCTGGCACACCAAAGACACACTTTGCCGGGTTAAGCATCATCTTGTAGACCCAGAGATTGTCAAAGGTCTCTTTCAAATCATCTATCAAGGTTTCCTTCTTCCTGGATTTCATGACAATATCGTCCACATAAGCATGAACATTGCGTCCAATCTGATCATGAAGGCAATTTTGAACACACCGCCGGTAAGTCGCCTGGGCACTCTTGAGCCCAAAAGGCATAGATACATAGCAGAAGGCTCCAAAGGGAGTGATGAAGGCTGTCTTCTCTTGGTCCTGAACTGCCATCTTGATCTGATGATACCCAGAATAAGCATCCAAAAAACTCAAACGCTCACAGCCCGCCGTAGCATCAATAATCTTATCAATACGGGGAAGAACAAAAGGATTGGCCGGGCAGGCTTTATTAAGGTATGTGTAATCCACACACATGCGCCAAGTACCATTTTCCTTAAGCACCAGCACCAGGTTAGCCAACCATTAAGGATGAAAAACTTCAACAATGAACCCAGCTGCCAAGAGCCGGGCCACTTCTTCACCAATAGCCTTACGCCTCTCTTCGTTAAAGCGACGAAGGAATTGCTTGACCGGTTTAAACTTTGGATCAATATTGAGAGTGTTCTCAGCGAGTTCCCTTGGTACACCTGGCATGTCTGAAGGCTTCCATGCAAAGATGTCCCGGTTCTCACGGATGAACCTGATGAGTGCGCTTTCCTATTTCGGATCCAGATTAGCACTGATACTGAACCTAGTTGCCAGGAACAAAGTCAACTAGCTTAGTGTCATCTGCTGATTTAAATTTCAATAGAGGGTCATGCTCTGTGGTTGGCTTCTTCAAAGGTGTCATATCTGCCGGGTCACATTATCTTTGTAAAACTTCAACTCTTCTGTTGCACAAACGGACTCAGCATAAGCAGCATAGCCCTCTTCACACTCCAAGGCTATCTTACGGTTCCCAATTATTGTGATGGTACCTGTCGTGGTTTTGTCACGGCAGATGTCCTAGAGAAAGGACTTGGTCGTGGAGCCATCGCTACGGGTTAGCTCGAAGGGGTTAAAGCGGACAAGGGACGCAAGAGAGTTTTATACTAGTTCGGCCCCTTCGATGAAGGTAAAAGCCTACGTCTAGTTGTGATGGAATTGATGGGGTTTCGATGACCAGGGAGCGAATACGCTTTGCCTGAGTCTCGAGTTGTTGTCTGTTGTCCCTGAACCGCCGCCGGGTTGTCCCCTTATATACATGGGTTGAAGCCCGTCGGTTTACAGACTCCGAGGCCGGCTCATAATCGTGTCCGGCTCGGTCTCTGCTATGCATATCTTACAACACAAGTTTACATCTCAATGCCGGTTTGTGTCTACATGCCTTAAACCGGCTTTGGGCCCTGGGCCTCCATGAAGCGTCACCGTCTGTCTTCATGGGCTTCAGATACAGATGAACTACTTATGAAGTTAACCCAGCCTCTCCTGGCCGCTTTACGCCCAGTGGTAATATCCCCAACATTAGGCCCCAGATTGATTTGAACTGGTTCATGTCAATCCTCAATACTTGAGAAAATTTCTTCTTCAACATCTTCACACAATCTAGTAAACCGCCATGACATCATCTTCTAGGATCTTGGTAAACCGCCGTGACGTCGCCTGTCATTAACGAGCCTCCAACAATCGAGGCGACAGCATTACCTTATATCCAAAAATCCGGCTCCTCGATTTTCGCATCTGTCGTTTATCTCCTTATAAATAGGCACAGGGGGTCTTTCCAGTTTCCCCCTCGTGCCTCTTCGCTTCATCTTCATCCTCGCGACGCCCGAACCTTCGACCTCGGCCGCCGCCGTCAACCTTCGACTACTGCACCACCCTTGGCTGCTGCATCGACCTGAATGTACCAGAGCTCCTCTGCGCGCCGCCGTTGCTCAACAGCATTCGTAAGTCTCCCCTTTCTCTTACCATAGATCTACGCTTAGGGTTTCCGTCGTTCATCGGTGTTCGTCGCCGCCCTTCTTTTCCCTTGTTTATATCCGTGGGTTAGATCCAAAAACCACATAAGTCTCGTGCGGTAGTAGTTTAAACCACATAGATCTCGTGCTTTAGCAGTTTCAGCACCTGTTTGATATCCAACTCATCTCATCTTGGTGAACCTTCAGTACACTGGAATTTAGGTCAGAATATATTTTGTTTTTCCTACGCGCGGTAGATCTGAAATTACCATAGCAAGATGTGAAACTTGTTTCTTCCTTCTCTTACACCCTTTCAATACCAGATTGGCCGGTTTAACCTCACAGGAAAAATGATGACCCGGTAGATACCATTAGTCCCCTGTTGAACCGCCAATGCATTACACTGTTCCATTGCCAGACTCCGGTTTACCAATATGTTAGTATCCTCATACCGCTGTATAGTTGTCCACTGTAAATCTTAAACCGGTAATACTCATGTTTCAGATTTTCCTTGTCATGGCTAAACAAGTTTATGAGTGCAATTGGGCTCCCTCTCGAGTAACCGAGGAGCAATTAAACAACCTTGTTAAGACGGGCACCCTAGCCAAGAAAGATGTCATCCACTTGAGGGTCCCTGGCCCGGAAAATCCTCCTACACCCAAGGATGGAGAAATAGTCGTGTTTGCTGATCATCTCGGATGAGGTTTTAGCCCTCTCGGTTCAAAAAAATTCCGAGATGTGCTAGCCAATTTTTAGCTGCGCCCTCAAGACATCGGTCCCAACTCTGTTACCAATATCTGCCACTTCCAAGTATTCCGTGAAGCTTATCTGCAAGAGGAACCTACAGTCGAACTGTTTAGGGATTTCTTTCATTTAAACTATCGCACCGAGTTCTCTGATGGACCCAATACGGAACTGGGCGGAATGGCGGTTCAGAAGAGAAAAGAAGTCACCTTCCCCCATCCCAAACTCCACAGTCACCCCAAAGAGTGGAACCAAACTTGGTTTTACTGCATGGATACCTCTCCATCTGACGAAAACCCCCTGCCGGGTTACCGCCCTGAACGCCTGAGCAACACACACTCGTTTCCTCAGAGGCTGACAGCAAGAGAACGGGCCAACTATGCTCCCCAACTTTCGAAGCTTAGAGCCTTCATGGCGAACGGTTTGACAGGAGTCGGTCTTGCTCGTTGCTGGATAAGCTGGAGCATTCTGCCCTTAAGCCGGCGCCCCGGTTTGATGTGTGAGTATGCGGGGAGTTTGAAGGATGCTCAGCGACACATTGACATTCAGCTTACAGATGACGAAGTCACTGAGGCTGTAAAGAAAATACTGAACGAACCGGAGGCCTTCTGTGCCCAAACCGGGCTACTCCCTTTCTGCACCTTCAATAAACCACCAGCTGTAAGAATCATATAATCCTTTGTATCTGAATTTGCTTCTGTCCAAATATTCTCTCAAAGTGTGATTATTTTTCTGACAGGGTGATGATCCATTCTGGAACAAGAAACCATCACAAGATAAACCGGCAAAACCGCAAGACAAACCGGTCAAGCCAGTTCGTCCAAAGACCAAGGTTGTCAAGAAACCTGCCAAGAGAAGGACCACTGCATCCTCCGATCTACCAGCTGATGACAATGTGCGTAATCCGGAATCAGAGGTAGAACTTGACTCTCCTGGTTTATTTTTCGTACATCTCATTGACAATGATTATTATCAGGACGACGCTGAAGGCAGTCACGCTGTGGACGTAGAGGTAACTATTCTTTCCTCCGATTCAGATCCTCTGCCAACATCGAAAATACGTCAAGCAAACCGGAAAGTAAAATTTTCTCACCCTCTTGCTTATTTGGATCCAAACTTTCTTTTGAAGACGCAACAGCACGAAGCTCGCCGTACAACCTGGCACAGCGGCCAGGTAGTTACCTCCGCTGGTTTACCGAACAGTCCGGTTCGGAAACGCCGATCAGAGGTCTCTTATCCCATTGATACTTCATGCCGAAAAGCAGGTTGTTTTCGCCAGCCTCTTAACCCGTCTGATTCAAATTATCAGGGTACTTCTCACTCATCCTCTGGCGAGTCTTCGGCCACACAGCTTCCACCTCTCAAAACAGTTCCTGGGTGAGTTATGCACATGTCTTTATTCTTGATATGTTATATTTTCATACTGTACTGATCCTTATGTCTTATCTTTTCGCAGCGCCAAGCCAAGACCCAGCAAGAAAGCTCGGTTGAACAAACCGGCTGATGAAAATGTAGCTGCTGAACCGGAAACAACTCCAGATCTGGAAGAAACCGATGCTGACGCCATGCTTCACGATCCGCCGCTTCAAGACCATGATTTCCTTGCTGAACAAAATGCAAGTTGATACTACAAGTCATGCAGACCGGCCAACCAGCCCTGTCCGAACTGGTGACAAACCGGTCAGTCCAACGAAGGACACTGATAAACCGCCAACTCCGGCAAGAGCTGCGGATGAACAAGATGATGATGTTATGATTACTGGCACTGGCCACTCCACTCCAGGCAACCCTGTAGTTTTGTCAAAGCATACTGCCAAGGATGATCTCTCTTCTATCAGCAAAGGCAAATGGAATGCCGATTTATCAAGCTTTGCCAACCTCAATGTTCAAGATATTCACTCTGGCTTCTTGAACCGTCTGTATACCAGTCGTGACTATGAAGCTAGTTTGGTAAACTTGATGAAGGAGCGATATGAGGTAACTACTATTTTTCTCCTTTGTCCAATTGCAGTTCATCGGCTCGTAGTAGCTCCCAAGTGACGGTTTATGATACCAATCTAAACCGGGACTTTTGTCATAACTTAACCTTGCCTATTTAGCCTCCAGGGACCGGATTACCTTGTTAAGATGAACCGGTTCCTTATAATTTTCCATACTTCTCTTTCGCCGGTATAGTCCCCAAGGGCCGGTTTAACTTTATAAAGATGAACCGGGACTGTAGAAGAATTCCCATATCAACAGCTGTTTGAGCAAACACACATTAGCCCCCAAGTGCCAAGCTTAATACTTGTATTGCGTTTGGGACTTGTAAAAATTTCTTAATAAACGCAAATATGCATTAGCCCCCAAGTACTAAGGGCATAACTTGTTATGTGCTTGGTACTTCAAATATGTACTGTCAACTCATTATGTATCTGTCTCTTTACAGGCGGAGCTGAGCAAGAAGGAACGCCAAACCGCTGATCTGCGGGAGAACATCAAAACCCAGCAATCTGAAGCCTCCAAACCGAAGGAAGAGTTGACCCGCGCTCTAGGCGCTATGGAGAAACTGAAAGAGGGCTTCAACAAAGAGCGGGCGGATTGGGAGACTGAAAAAGCCGCTTTGATAAAAAGGGCTGAAAACGCAAAAGCCGCTCTTAAACCGGTGGTTGACGAGCTGACCGGTGTAAAGCGGCAAGTGCATGCTATGACCTCTGCTGTGTTTGGTAAGCATCCTTCCTTTATGCTTTCAACATATCCTCTCATGCGTTGCCGGTTTACTGATGTTTGTAATGATATAGGAACCCGCATTAGCCATCTGGGCTTAGATGTGCAGAAGAAGTTGAAAGCTGCCTACACGCTGATAGAGCAACTTTATACCGGCGCACAACGGATTATCTGCACCGCTTCGCACAATAAGCCACCCCCGACGTTGATCAAGGATACCTTAGACAGGCTATCTATGTTGCCTGCCCGGATAGAAGAGCTGAAGAGGTCTGTTGCAAGGGCTGGCGCTCTGACCGCGCTAACCCGCGCAAAAGCATGGGTGCCTGATCTTGATCCGACGGACGTGGCTAAAGGCTACCCAAGCTTGAAAGAGGATGGATCAGAATTTTGCACTGAAGATCTCCGCGCCATAAACCGGGAAGTACGTCCAGTGGCTTGTCAACTTGCTGAAGAAGCTGATCTTTCACATTATCAGGCGAGTTATGATATCAATAACAAGAGGGTTGCTGCACCAGCTCTTGAAACTCAAAGCCTGATCCCTCCAATCCATAAGCACACTTATGCCCCTGATATTGAACCGTCCAACCGGTGCAAGATGACCCGCAGCCGTCAGGTCAAGCTGCTCAGTGATCATAACCCGGGGGCCGGTTTAACCTTCCATACTGCAATGTTTATTGAGAAACAATTATTCCTTTGGGTACTGAAATGCCTTGTAATAGGCTAGTTAAAACACTTGGTCTGTTATGCCTTCGTGCATATTTATCTGCAACTGATGCGTGTTAATCCGCCATGCTTTGCGATATGATGTTCATAATCCATAGCTATTTATTCCAATTGTTCCTGCAGATAAAAAGCTTAAAGCGCCCTGGCGGTTTGCCACCGGGCGGGTCATGATACCCAACTATATATATGACCAAGTTTTATAACCAAGGTTGTAAAAGATAACCAAGCATGGAAATATATGATACCTGCGACCTTTAGGCATAGTGTTGGCTGACCAACCTTGTAATGAAGGTAATAATCTTAATCCAGAGTAAAAGCATCTCCTGTTATATAATGCCGGTTTACAACAAAACCGTTCCGGGTTGTGATAAACACCGGCTTATTCCATACTGGTGACTATCAGTCAAAACCAGACCGGGCTAATAGCCTCCGGATTATAACTTGGTCATGTACTGACAACTTGTAGTTGACAGCCCAACCGGGTTGAAAAATACTGGTTTGAAAACATCACAAATCTTAGCAAAAGAAAAAGAAACTTAGCAAAAGACAAATAAAACCGTTGTAGTCGAGGCTTTTCATGGGCTGCCAGGCCCCAAATTTGATCAAGAGGTGTTGCTATGGTTCGGGTTCGACCAAGCCCCCAAATGATGCTGTGGCATTACGCCGATCAAAAGGCATTGCTATGGTTCGGGTTCGACCAAGCCCCCAAGTGATTCTGTGGGTTTACGCCGATCAAGAGGCGTAGTCATGGTTCGGGTTCGACCATGCTCCCGAGTGATGCTGTGGCATTACACCGATCAAGAGGCGTGGCTATGGTTCGGATACGACCAAGCCCCCAAGTGATTCTGTGGCTTTACGCCGATCAAGAGGCGTAGTCATGGTTCGGGTTCGACCGTGCTCCCAAGTGATGCTGTGGCATTACGCCGATCAAGAGGTGTAGCTATGGTTCGGATACGACCAAGCCCCCAAGTGATCTGATATCAAGCTTTAAGAAGCTAAATCAAGGGGTAAACCGGACGCCGCTTTGTAAGCTCCATGTAACCACACGTGATGTAAGAAAACAACAGATACCCCGCTTTAGCTGAAGTCCCGGTTTATTATATTGATCATAATATATACAATGTCATAATATGTACATAAGCAGAGCCTGTAGCTCAAGTATAGTAGGGCCGAAGATGAGCAATATTCCATGGCCGGTTGGTCTCCTCCTCCGATTTACGTGAGTCTTTGCTCTCTCGAACATCGATTAGGTAGTACACCCATTCTGCAAATCCTTGCTGACCACAAAAGGCCCTTCCCAAGGGGGGATAACTTGTGCATACCCGTCTGATCCTGGATGAGTCGAAGCACCAAATCTCCTTCTTGAAAGGTTCTGGTTCTAACCAGGCGGCTATGATAACGACGCAGATCTTGCTGATAAATCGCCGAACGGGCTGCCGCCATGTCACGCTCCTCATCTAACAGGTCAAGAGCTTCCTGCCATGCCTTCTCGTTATCCGCTTCAACATATGCCGCTACACGAGGCGAGTCATGATGGATGTCACTAGGAAGAACCGCTTCCGCTCCATAAACCATGAAGAACGGCGTGTAGCCTGTCGATCTGTTGGGTGTGGTATTGATGCTCGATAACACTGAAGGTAACTCCTCAACCCAACAACCCGACGTCCGTTGCAAAGGAACCATAAGCCGGGGTTTGATGCCTCTCAAGATCTCTTGATTGGCCTCTCCGCTTGACCATTGGATTGGGGGTGAGCCACTGATGACACGTCAAGCCGGATGTGCTCACGTTGACAGAACTCCTTCATGGCACCCTTTGACAGATTGGTACCATTGTCTGTTATAATGCTGTGTGGAAAGCCAAACCGGAAGGTCACCTTTTTGATGAATTGAACTGCCGTGGCTGCATCACACTTACTAACTGGCTCTGCCTCCACCCATTTTGTGAACTTATCAACCGCCACCAAAAGGTGGGTCTTCTTGTCCTTGGACCTCTTGAAAGGCCCAACCATATCCAGCCCCCAAGTTGCAAACGGCCAAGTGATTGGAATCATCCTCAATTCTTGAGCTGGTACATGAACACGCCGTGAGAATTTCTGACAGCCATCACATCTTTTAACCAAGTCCTCGGCATCAGCATGAGCTGTCAACCAATAAAATCCGTGATGAAACGCCTTGGCCACCAAAGATTTTGAACCGGCGTGGTGCCCACAATCTCCTTCGTGGATCTCACGCAAAATTTCACGGCCTTCCTCAGGAGATACACAGCGTTGAAACACCCCTGTCACACTGCAATGATGTAACTCTCCATTGATAATAGTCATGGACTTGGACCGCCGGGTTATCTGTCTGGCCAAAGTTTCATCCTCTGGTAACTCGCCCCGGTTTATATACGCCAGATACGGAACTGTCCAATCCGGGATAATATGTAGAGCTGCCACCAACTGAGCCTCCGGATCAGGAACAGCCAAATCCTCTTCACCATGGAGCTTGACGGACGGATTATGCAAAACGTCCAGGAAAACATTAGGTGGAACCGGTTTATGTTGGGAACCCAGGAGGCTTAAAGCGTCTGCCGCTTCATTCTTCCGCCGGTCCACATGATCCACCTGATAACCTTTGAAGTGACCTGCAACAATATCCACCTCACGACAATATGCTGCCATCAGTGGGTCCTTGGAATCCCAAGTGCCAGACACTTGTTGAGCCACCAGATCCGAGTCACCGAAGCATTTAACTCGGCTGAGATTCATCTCCTTAGCCATCCGTAGACCATGGAGTAAGGCCTCATATTCAGCTGCATTATTAGTGCAAGGGAACATTAAACGGAGAATATAACAAAACTTATCACCTCGTGGGGAAGTTAACACGACTCCAGCCCCCGAGCCCTCCAATTGCCTGGACCCATCAAAATGAATAGTCCAATAAGTGTGATCCGGCTTCTCTTCTAGCGCTTGTAATTCTGTCCAATCATTGATGAAATCCACAAGTGCCTGAGATTTGATCGCCGTTCGGGGTATGTATTTCAACCCGTGAGGCCCGAGCTCGATAGCCCACTTAGCAATTCGACCAGTTGCCTCCCTATTCTGGATTATATCCCCCAAAGGAGCAGAGCTGACCACCGTGATGGGATGACCTTGGAAATACTGCTTAAGCTTCCGGCTTGCCATGAAAACCCCATACACCAATTTTTGCCAATGCGGGTACCTCTGCTTGGATTCAATGAGTACCTCACTAATATAGTAAACCGGCCGCTGAACCGGATATTCCTTTCCTGCCTCCTTGCGCTCCACCACAATAGCCACACTAACAGCCCGAGCATTAGCTGCCACATATAGCAGCAACGGTTCTTTATCAACCGGAGCAGCGAGAATCGGGCTAGCTGACGCTTTAAGTCCTCAAATGCTTCATTAGCGGCGTCACTCCAGATGAAGTTATCCGTTTTCTTCAGCATCTGATACAAAGGAATGGCCTTCTCACCAAGACGACTGACAAACCGGCTCAACGCGACAATCCGGCCTGCCAGGCGTTGAACATCATTGATACACTTTGGTTTAGCCAAGGAGGTGATGGCCTTGATCTTTTCCGGATTAGCTTCAATGCCCCTGTTAGACACCAAAAAACCCAAGAGCTTGCCTGCAGGTACACCAAAGACGCACTTGGCCGGATTAAGCATCATTTTATAAACCCGCAGGTTATCAAAGGTACACCAAAGAGCTTGCCTACTGTAACTCCGGCTTGGACGGGGAGTGGAATGAATCCGATCGCGACTATATGAATAAGCCTCCTGTTGAATCAAGGCTGTCTAAAGAAGCTCCTTAACCCGACGCGTCTCAACCGCTGTTGGAGAATCGCCTTCGATCGGGATGGCCGCCAGCCGCGAAGCGGCAGCGGCAATGTTGTCCATTGGGTTAGAATAATGACCCGGTGGTGTGGGGACATGAGGTACCACAACGTTGTTCTGGCGAGGCGGATCCACCAAACGTGGCTGAACCGGCGCCCCTGCTCTGGGTGCCTCTGCCCGGTTTACCATCGGCGGATTACTGGTTCCTACCCCTGGGGTGTTAAAGAGATTTCTAGTGTCGTAAACCGGCAGCAGGCGAGATCGGTGCCTCCTCTTCAGGACTTCGTTCGACGCACTCTAATCCAGGATAATCCGGTAAGCTTGTGCATCCAAAGCGGCCCGCTCCGCGGCTATCCTGGTATCCTCAGCTGCTAAGTCGGCTTTTGCCTGGGTGATCTGATCTTTCACTTTCCCGACTTCCGCATTGTGTGCATCCTGATCCGCCGGGTTAACCTCCGCCATCAGCGTTGCCAACACATCAAACAAATCAGATAGAACCTGAGCTGGCGGTCGCACGAGGCCTCCTACCCCAGCCGCTGCTGCCGCTGCTGACGCGGAAATCATTGCCGCTGCGGTTGAAGAGTGGAGTGCTGGTTGCGTGCCGGCCATGAAGATCGCCACCCGGTTTGGCAGATCGAAGGGGTCCGGAATACTGTCGCCATCGGAACAGCCCCCAATCCGCCCATCTTGTAACTGATATAATGACTCGGTCTCTCCAGTTGATGACTCATCGCCGGAATAAACGACGGTCCCACCACCAGATTCCGATATATCCTCAGATTCACCTCCATGGATAACTCCCACGAAGGCACGCTTCATGACAGGCTTGACCCGGGCAGATCTCACACGCTGAGCCGTTTCGACGAGGTCGGTGCAGATGTCCGGCTCAGGGCCCGGTTCACCGATCTTGCCAATGAAAATGTGTATGCCACCAAAGGGGACCCGGTACCCGTACTCGATTGAGCCGGCCTCGGGGCCCCAGCCTGCATCGTCGATGTAGAGCTTGCCGCGACGACTCTTGGTCATCCGGCCCACAGCGTAACCCTTGAGTCCTTCGAAGCTGCCCTCCAAGAACTTGAAACCATCGTGCGATAGCCCCACGATGGGCGCCAACTATCGTGGTTTTGTCACGGCTGATGTCCTAGAGAAAGGACTTAGTCGTGGAGCCATCGCTACGGGTTAGCTCGAAGGGGTTAAAGCGGACAAGGGACGCAAGAGAGTTTTATACTAGTTCGGCCCCTTCGATGAAGGTAAAAGCCTACGTCTAGTTGTGATGGAATTGATGGGGTTTCGATGACCAGGGAGCGAATACGCTTTGCCTGAGTCTCGAGTTGTTGTCTGTTGTCCCTGAACCGCCGCCGGGTTGTCCCCTTATATATATGGGTTGACGCCCGTCGGTTTACAGACTCCGAGGCCGGATCATAATCGTGTCCGGCTTGGTCTCTGCTAGGCATATCTTACAACACAAGTTTACATCTCAATGTCGGTTTGTGTCTACATGCCTTAAACCGGCTTTGGGCCCTGGGCCTCCATGAAGCATCACCCTCTGTCTTCATGGGCTTCAGATACAGATGAACTACTTATGAAGTTAACCCGGCCTCTCCTGGCTGGTTTACGCCCAGTGGTAATATCCCCAACAGTACGCTTATAACCCAGCATCTTAAGCTGCAGATAAACATAACAAGGCCTTGCCATGAACTTAGCATAAGCCGGCCGCCCAAACAAAGCGTGATAAGGGCTCTCAATCTTAACCACCTCAAAGGTCAACGTCTCAACTCTAGAATCATGATCATCATCGAAAGCCACTTCCAAACCTATCTTGCCCACTGGATATGCCGACTTACTAGGCACCACACCATGAAAAATAGTGTTAGACGGTTTAAGATCCTTGTCAGTCAAACTCATACGATGAAAAGTTTCATAGTAAAGGATATTGATGTTGCTGCCTCCATCCATGAGCACCTTAGTGAACTTGTAACCTCCAACCTGAGGCTCAACCACTAAAGCCAAGTGACCCGGATTGTCAACCCGGGGCGGGTGATCCTCACGGCTCCAAAGAATAGGATGTTCATACCATCGCAAGTAACGGGGAATCGCTGGCTCAACTGCGTTCACCACCCTTTTATGAATCCTCCGGTCTCGTTTACATAAACTAGTGGTGAACACATGATACTGTGCACTAATCAGCTACTCCGGGTTACTCCGATAACCAGATTGCTGCTGCCGATTCCCTTGACCAGACTGCTGATTAAAACCACCTTGATTGCCTTGGCCTTGGAAACTAGAGTTTGAGCCACCACCAAAGCCAGGTCCATGAGAGTCGGATCCTGAGCCGCCATTCGGGCCATGATTGTTCTGGAAAAAATTGGAATTCCGATACTCCCTCATGACGAAGCAATCCTTCCACAGATGATTGGTTAGCTTCTCTTGCGTACCATGCTTTGGACAAGGCTGATTCATCATCGCCGCAATATTAAATTTTGTCCCTCCAAGCCGGGGCGGCTTTCCCTTGCGATGCTGATTAGTATTCTGTGCATTGGTGTTTGCCACAAAGTCTAAATTGCCATCAGCCTTGCGCTTACCGTTGCCACTTTGACTTGCCTTGTTATGCTGCTGCCCCTTCGTATTGCCGCTCTTCTTCCCCTTACCTGCCTTCTCCACATCAGAGTCGGGGTCTTTGGTACTATCAGAGTCGTCATATTTGACGAGAGCCGCCATGAGCTCCCCCATGTCATTACAGTGGTGTTTAAGCCGCCCTAGTTTCTGCTTAAGGGGGAGGAAGCGACAATTCTTCTCCAACATCAGAACTGCTGAACCGGCATTGATACTATCTGATGAGTGTATAATAGCTAAGATACGGCACACCCAATTGGTTGTTGACTCGCCCTCACCTTGGACACAAGAATCCAAATCCAGGATCGACATAGGCTGCTTGCACGTGTCTTTAAATTTTTGGATGAAACGAGTTTTCAACTCCGCCCATGATCTAATGGAGTTAGCGGGCAGCCCTTTCAACCAAGTACGAGCCGGCCCATCCAACATCATGGTGAAATACTTAGCACATGCAGCATCACTAACATCCAACATTTCATGGCCATCTCATAGCTCTCAATCCAAGCCTTAGGGGGCTGATCCGCCGTGTAATTAGGCACCTTACGAGGACCCTTGAAATCCTTAGGCAAACACTCGTTACGCAGAGCCGACAATAAACATGGCACACCCAAGGTTCTAGAGGTCACTCCTGTCTCCACCGATGCTGATGGATAAATCGGAGATTGCTGTTGAGCTGCCAGCTGAGCCGCAAGCTCAACCTCCCGACGCGCCCTACCCTGATCCACCAAAGTCTGAGCGTCGACACCACCGCGCCGGGTCATGCCTACGAGGCTGGTTATGGTGCAACTCACTACTTGAAACTGCCGGCAACTCAATGTGCCTGCTATAACTCCGGCTTGGACGAGGGGTCAAGTGAATCCGTTCACGGCTATACGAATAAGCCGCCTGTTGAGCCACGGCTGTTTGAAGAAGTTCTCTGGCCCTCGGCGTCCCTATCGCAGCTGGAGACTCGCCTTCAACTAGGAGAGCCGCCAATTGTGTCGATGCAGCGATCATGTTATCCAAAGGGTTAGAGTAATCACCCGACGATGTCGGAACATGCTGAGGCAGAGTCATATCCAAACGAGGCGGATCCATAGTACGCGGCTGAACCGGCGCTCCGGTCACAGGCGCCTCAACCGCCCGGTTCACCACGGGCGGGTCACTGGTCCCTGCCCCAGGCGTGTTGAAGAGGTTTCTCGCATCGTAAACCGGAGGTAAACGACTCTGGTGCCTCCTTCTCATGATGGCATTTGAAGCATTTTGATTCAAAGTGAGCCAGAAAGAATCTTCCTGAATCCGTTCTGCCTGAGCGTCCAAAGCAGCTCGCTCCGTGGCCATCCTAACATTCTCAGCTGCTAGCTCTTCCTTGGCTTGAGCTATCTCATATCGTAACCTTGCAAGATCCGCCTTATGTTGTTCTTGAGTGTCCGGGGTCACCTCCACCCCCATCAAAGTTGCCAAAGCCTCCAACAACTCTGTCAGAACCTGAGCCGACGGGCGGGCGGAGCCGCTAGCACTAGCCGTCGCTGCAGCCGTTGAGCTGGAGGTCATAGTCGCGGCGGTCGTTAAGCTGAGCGCCGGCTGTGTGCCTGCCATGAAGATCGCAACCCTATTTGGTGGCTCATAGGGGTCCTGAAAGCACAAGTGCTCCCTGGGTGGTTTTGGTAATTAATGTCAACATGTCTCTTGTTGGACTAACATTTTCATCTAGTATATTTCAGATGAGTTCAAAAGTGGAGTGGCATGGACAAGAGGATGTGGAACCCCTTCAAGATGCTAAGGACAGAAGATTGGCATAAGCTCAAAAGCTCAAGACTCTACATTTTGATTTTAGTGATCCAACATCACATTGAGTCCATAGGAAAAGCCAATACTATTAAAAGGGGATGAGGTGTTGCTTAATGGCTTGCTTGCTCAAAGTGCTTAGTGATATGCTCCAAAGCCCTCAACCACTTTCTCATTTCCACATATGTCCCAAACCTAAAGTCAAACTCGGCCCCACCAATTTGATCTATTCGGCGCCACTGAGTTCACTTGACATAGCCACTGCCAGAAACCCTAATCAGTTCGGTCTCACCAATGGGATCTCGGTCTCACCGAGATGGGCTTGCAAACTCTCTGTTGCCTGTTGCAATAATTTCGGTCTCACTGAGATATGCAATCGGCCCCACCGAGTTTGCTTGACCAACTCTCTGTTTTGCTTATTACCAGAATCGGTCTCACCGAGTTTGTGTAATCAGTCAAACCGAGTTGAGGTTTTACCCTAACCCTAGCACATCGGTCCCACCGAGTTGATTATATCGGTCCCACCGAAAAGCCTAACATTCACATTTTGAACTGAATTGGTCCCACCGAGTTTCATTATTCGGTCCCATCGAGTTTGGTAAATTGTGTGTAATGGTTAGATTTTGTGTGGAGGCTATATATACCCGTCCACCCTTCCTCCACTCGTGGAGAGAGCCATCAGAATGTGCCTACACTTCCAGCATTCATTTTCTAAGAGAGAACCACCTACTCATGTGTTGAGACCAAGATATTCCAATCCAACCACAAGAATCTTGATCTCTAGCCTTCCCCAAGTTGCTTTCCACTCAAATCATCTTTCCACCAAATCCAAATCTATGAGAGAGAGTTGAGTGTTGGGGAGACTATCATTTGAAGCACAAGAGCAAGGAGTTCATCATCAACACACCATCTATTACCTTTTGGAGAGTGGTGTCTCCTAGATTGGTTAGGTGTCACTTGGGAGCCTCTGTCAAGATTGTGGATTTGAACCAAGGAGATCGCCTACATCGTGAAGATCTACCACAGTGAAGCAAGTCCTTCATGGGCGATGGCCATGG
Source organism: Triticum aestivum (assembly GCF_018294505.1). Lineage (NCBI taxonomy): Eukaryota > Viridiplantae > Streptophyta > Magnoliopsida > Poales > Poaceae > Triticum > Triticum aestivum. The sequence continues at coordinate 356,992,368 of NC_057799.1, forward strand.
TGGGATAGACAAGGTTGCTTCTTCGTGAACCCTTCGTGGGTGGAGCCCTCCGTGGACTCGCGCAACCGTTACCCTTTGTGGGTTGAAGTCTCCATCAACGTGGATGTACGATAGCACCACCTATCGGAACCACGCCAAAAATCCCCGTGTCTCCAATTGTGTTTGCATACTCCAGTCCCATCCCCTTACATTCTTGCAACTTGCATGCTTTACTTTCCGCTGCTCATATACTCTTGCCATGCTTGCTTGGAATGTATTGTGAATGTTTAAACTTCTGCTAAAACTCCACCTTAACTTGAAGAAATTAAAAGCTGCTACTTTTCTTTGGTGAGGGTCTAATCTCCCCCCTCTAGACACCTCTTCTCGATCCTTTCAATTGATATCAGAGCTTTGGTCTCCATTGCTTTGGTTTAATCACCATTGGAGGAAGATGGATGAGCCTACGTTGGGGAGTCTTAGACGTAGAGTGCCTATAATTGATGGAGAGTTCTTTCATGAGTGAAAAATGAGATGCTTGAGATTTTCAATGAATATCATTTGAACAAGTACATTACTAGCCCTTGTGCACCCCATGTTGATCCTTTGCATCCTACCCTTGATGAGTCTATTGATATGATCCACAATCTTAGAACTTTCAATCTTATTACTAGAGGTTTGCCTAGAAATTTGCTTCGTTGCTTGTCTACTCTTAATTGTGCCCACACTATATGGAGATTTCTTGAGGAACGATTTCCAAACTATTCCTTGCAAAACTTTGACCTCGATGATGAGGAGGATGATAGTGACTTTGACCTCGATGAGTCTATGAGACACTTTGGTCTTATGGATAATCTTCGCGGCTACATGGCTGGAGGAAAGGAATGGGTTCTTGATAGTGGATGTACCGATCGCATGACCGGAGACAAGGATATGTTTCATGAGCTAGCTGAAAACGACAGCCCTCGAAAGTATGTCACCTTTGGTGATAACTCAAAGGGTAAACTGGCTGGCCTTTGTAAGGTGGCCATCTCACATGATAGCTCCATACAAAATGTTATGCTCATTGAATCTCTTGACTATAATTTCTTTTCCGTATCTAGACTTGCTGACTTTGGTTTCAATGTCCTATTCATCAAAGTAGATTGCCAAGTGTTTCGTAGAGATAATCATAATATGGTCTTTACTGGTATACGTAGAGGTGATCTTTACATTGTAGATTTCACTAAAAAGGCTCAACCTAGAACTTGCTTAATTGCTAAATCCTCAAAAGGCTGGTTGTGGCATAGAAGGTTAGGTCATGTGAGCATGCGAAATCTTGACAAGCTTATTAAAGATGATAATATCCTTAGAATGAAAGATGTCATTTTTGACAAGGATAGATTATGCAGTGCTTGTCAGGCAGGAAAACAAGTTGGAGGAAGCCACCCCGTGAAGAACATCATGACCACGAGAAGACCGCTCGAGCTACTTCATATGGATCTTTTTGGTCCCAATGCCTATAAAAGTCTCAGTGGAAACTCATTTGGTTTGGTGATAGTCGATGACTTTTCAAGATTTACGTGGGTGTTCTTTCTTGATGATAAATCGCAGGTCCAAAAGATCTTCAAGAACTTCGCTAGGAAGGCCCAAAATCAATTTGAAGTGAAGATCAAGAAGGTTTGCAGCGACAACGGAATGGAGTTCAAGAACGCAAATGTGGATACCTTTGTTGACGAAGAAGGGATTTCACCTGAGTTCTCGGCTACGTACACGCCTCAACAAAATGGAGTTGTTGAGAGCAAGAACCGGACTCTTATTGAGATGGCGAGAACGATTATTGATGAGTACAAGACGCCAAAACACTTTTGGGCGGAAGCGGTTGAGACAGCTTGTCATGCAACAAATCGCTTGTATCTTCACAAGCTACTCGACAAGATGGCATACGTGCTTCTCACCGGTGACAAACCCCAAGTTGGATACTTTTGGGTATTCGGCTCAAAGTGCTATATTCTTGATAAGCATCTCGTTCTAAATTTGCTCCTAAATCTCATGAGGGTTTCCTACTTGGTTATGGCTCAAACTCTCACACTTACCAGGTCTACAGCAATTTCACCCGAAAGGTTGAAGAGACGGTAGATGTGAAGTTTGATGAATCTAACGGCTCGCAAGTAGAGCAATTGCCAATTGATGTAGGGGACAAAGACCCTTCATAAGCAATACAAGACTTGTCTATTGGCAAGATTCGTCCAACGAAGGTAAAGGAGAGTACCTCCTCTTTCCAAGTGGAAGCTTCTACCTCACAACAAGGTGAACCAAGAGTTGACATGGAAGCATCCACAAGTGGGACACTCCAAGATGAAGAAAACGAGGAAGTACACCAAGATGAACCTCATCAACCTCCTTCTCCACCTAGACAAGAGAATGAAAACGTCAACAACAATGAAGGCCAAGAAGAAGAACAAGATGATGAAGAATATGTTCCATCCCGACCCAAACAGAAGCTCTGACGAGTTCGAGCAAGAGTTTCACGAGACCGTCCTGTCGAACAAATCTTAAGTGATATCCAAATCGGGAGAATCACTCGCTCTAAAACTCGTTTGGCTAATTTTTGTGAACATTATTCATTCATCTCTAGCATTGAACCTATGAAGGTTGAAGAAGCATTACAAGATCCGGATTGGATAAATGCCATGCATGAAGAGCTACACAACTTTGAGAGGAACCAACTGAGGACATTGCTCGAGAAGCCCGACAACAACCACAACATCATCGGTACCAAATGGGTGTTCCGCAACAAGCAAGACGAAGATGGACAAGTCGTTCGCAATAAAGCACGTCTCGTCGCCCAAGGTTACACTCAAGTCGAAGGTATGGACTATGGTGAGACATATGCCCCCAATGCTATACTTGATTCCATCCGCATCTTACTTGCCTATGCTAATCACCATGATATCACCTTGTACCAAAATGGACATTAAAAGTGCTTTTCTAAATGGTGAAATTGAGGAGGAAGTTTATGTTAAACAACCTCCCGGGTTTGTTAATCCTAAGAAACCCGACCATGTTTACAAACTTCACAAAGCTCTTTATGGTCTTAAACAAGCTCCTAGAGCGTGGTAGAAATGCTTGACCAAGTTCCTTATTGAAAAAGGCTTTGAGACTGGAAAGATAGATTCTACTCTCTTTACTAAAAGGGTTAATGGTGAATTATTCATGTGCCAAATTTATGGTGATGATATCATATTTGGTTCAACTAACCCTCATTTTAGTGAAAAGTTTGGAAAGCTGATGTCGGAGAAGTTTGAGATGTCTATGATGAGTGAACTCAAGTTCTTTCTTGGTTTGCAAATCAAGCAAACTAAGCAGGGTACCTTTGTCTCTCAAACAAAGTATACCAAGGACTTATTCAAGAAGTTCAACATGCAAGAAAGCAAAGGTATGAAAACACCCATGCCTACTAGTGGACATCTTGACTTGACTAAGGATGGCAAACCGGTTGACCAAAAGGTTTAACGCTCTATGATTGGTTCTTTGTAATATCTATGTGCCTCCCGTCCCGATATTATGCTAAGTGTGTGCATGTGTGCACGATATCAAGTGGCCCCCAAAGAATGTCATCTTAAGGCTGTGAAAAGGATAGTGGGATACTTAATTCATACACCAAACTTTGACATTTGGTATCCTAAGAGGTCCTCTTTTGATCTTGTTGGCTACTCCGACTCGGACTATGCCGGTGACAAGGTTGATAGAAAGTCCACTTCGGGTACTTGTCAATTTCTTGGTAGATCTCTTGTGTCTTGGTCTTCCAAGAAACAAAACTCGTTATCCTTATCCACCCCCGACGGGAATACATTGCCGCCGGTTCATGTTGTGCTCAATTACTTTGGATGACCCAAACTCTTAAAGATTATGGGATCAAAGTGAAACATGTTCCATTGCTTTGTGACAATGAAAGTGCTATTAAGATTGCTCACAATCCCGTGCAACATTCTCGAACTAAACATATTGAAGTTCGTCATCATTTGATTCAAGATCATGTTGCTAAAGGAGACATTGATCTTAAGCATGTTCGTACCGATAAGAAATTGGAGGATATATTCACCAAACCACTTGATGAGAAAGTATTTTGCCGTTTGAAAGGTGAATTGAACATCATTGATGCTTCAAACTTGGAGTAGATAATCCATTTGGATACATGCAAGGCATGAGCCTTGGACTAATCCTTGATATTTCTCTTATGATGATGATGATCATATGTCTTGGATATCTTTGCACCCTTGCATGCTATCTAACCCTTGTAGGTACTTGGATGACTCCAACTCTATGAGATTGCAAATCACTCACATCTTGATCAATCTCTACATCACCAAGTCTCTACAATATGGTGGTTGAAGACAAGGAAGCATGGATCCTTTCAACATATCCTTTGACCATTTCATTTGATATCAAACTTTCATGATTGTCATTTTGGATACACAAGTGCTCTTCCTTGCAAAACTAACCCATGTAGGTAGATGAACTCAAACTACAAGAGGTGCTCCCAACTCTTGATGTACTACATCAACCTTGAGCATCCCACACAAGTTCAACCACATGATCAAGTTCAACACCACCACCCAAGGTATGTTATTCCATATTAGAGAAGCTTTACCCCAAGACATGGGCCAAAGCAGCTCAACAAGATGCGAATACATCAAAATGCTTAAATGAAAAATGGTAACCCCATTTGAGCTTAAATAATGAGTATGACCTACGATCAAGTGATCTCACTTGACTCCTCAGTCAATATACTCTAACATAGGTGACTTTGTCGCCGACCAATTCTAGATGAAGTTCTCTAGTGTTTTTCTGAGTTCTTGCATTTGTCTCTTGAATATTTGTTTCCCTTCTTTTATCTTCAAAAAAACTTCATCTAGATTTCTTTTTCTTCTCTCTCTTATGTTCTGCATTCCCTGCATCCAATCCATTGCAAATCCTTCAGTAAATTCCTTGCACATCTTTGTGAGATATTATTTGCCTAGTGAGCTGAGATGACAAATGTTCTCTCTGTGTTGAACTCGGACACACCGATTTGTCTCTTTCGGTCAAACCGAACCACTTCGGTGCCACCGAAGAAAACAACTCGGTGTTACCGATTTCAATGTTGAGAAGACACTTTGCCATTTGCATCCTGCATATTTTTTCCAGCTCCACTCAATGATTCTTGTCCTCTACCTGCATCACACTCTACATGCTGCTTTGTCATGTGACTCAAGGACCAAACCTATTCGACTCACACACCAGAAGGTCCCTTCTTGGAAATTGATGTCAAAGGGGGAGAGAGAGATCACATCAAAGCTTAATTACATCAAAGGGGGAGAGTGCTTAATCACATCAAAAAGGTGAGTGACCCCAGATGCTTGGCATTCAAGAGGAGAGAAGTCACGTGTCTTTAAAAGGGGAAAGACATGTTAGTATGTGTTATGATTGTTTTGTGATGATTTTCTTGTTTTGCTCTGATTTTTTTTCCTCCGTCTCCCAGTATCCCATATAAGATTCAGGGGGAGAAAGACATCTAAGGGAAGGAAATCTTCGAATTCACTGCATATCTTTACTCTTTGGGGACATGTCTATATCCAATAGAGTACCTAGTACTCACTCTCTACATGTCATCCCAATCTTGGTACTCTTGTGGTTTGCTGTTCTTGCTCTGTTTAGTAGATGTTTCTGTGTTATCTAACCTTGTTTACTCAGGTTCATCTCTTCCAAAGCCATCTCAAGATCACAAGGTAAGTATATGCATCACACTCATGTGCATGATGATCTCTTGCTGATGTACATATTGTTTGCAAGGAGGACTCATGAACATGAAGGTACATTTCCCATATTCACATCATTTGCTCTGATGCATATAGCCAAGATACATGTAACTCTTTGCTTGCTCTGTCATGCTTATGCATTCACATGCTCTTATATTCCATATTTACATGACTGCATCCATGTAGGGGGAGCCGATGCATGTTACATGTCTTTCCAAAGCTTTACTTGTTATTCTTCATATCTTTATCTAAAGCTTTGATGTATGTTGTCATAAATTACCAAAAAAGGGGAGATTGAAAGCACAAGTGCTCCCTGGGTGGTTTTGGTAACTAATGTCAACATATCTCTTGTTGGACAAACATTTTCATCTAGTATATTTCACATGAGTTCAAAAGTGGAGTGGCATGGACAAGAGGATGTGGAACCCCTTCAAGATGCTAAGGATAGAAGATTGGCATAAGCTCAAAAGCTCAAGACTCTACATTTTCATTTTAGTGATCCAAGATCACATTGAGTCCATAGGAAAAGCCAATACTATTAAAAGGGGATGAGGTGTTGCTTAATGGCTTGCTTGCTCAAAGTGCTTAGTGATATGCTCCAAAGCCCTCAACCACTTTCTCATTTCCACATATTCCCAAACCTAAAGTTAACTCGGCCCAACCGATTTGATCTATCCGGTGCCACCGAGTTCACTTGACATAGACACTGCCAGAAACCCTAATCAATTTGGTCTCACCGATGGGATCTCGGTCTCATCGAGATGGGCTTGCAAACTCTCTGTTGCCTGTTGCAAAAATTTTGGTCTCACCGAGATATGCAATCGGTCCCACCGAGTTTGCTTGACCAACTCTCTGTTTTGCTTATTACCAGAATCGGTCTCACCGAGTTTATGTAATCTGTCAAACCGAGGTGAGATATTACCCTAACCCTGTCACATCGGTCCCACCGAGTTGATCATATCGGTCCCACCGAAAAACCTAACTTTCACATTTTGAACTGAATCGGTCTGACCGAGTTTCATGATTCGGTCCCATCGAGTTTGGTAAATTTTGTGTAAAGGTTAGATTTTGTGTGGAGGCTATATATACCCCCCACCCTTCCTCCACTCGTGGAGAGAGCCATCAGAACGTGCCTACACTTCCATCATTCATTTTCGGAGAGAGAACCACCTACTCATGTGTTGAGACCAAGATATTCCAATCCAACCACAAGAATCTTGATCTCTAGCCTTCCCCAAGTTGCTTTCCACTCAAATCATCTTTCCACCAAATCCAAATCCGTGAGAGAGAGTTGAGTGTTGGGGAGACTATCATTTGAAGCACAAGAGCAAGGAGTTCATCATCAACACACCATCTATTACCTTTTGGAGAGTGGTGTCTCCTAGATTGGTTAGGTGTCACTTGGGAGCCTCCGTCAAGATTGTGGAGTTGAACCAAGGAGTTTGTAAGGGCAAGGAGATCGCCTACTTCGTGAAGATTTACCCAAGTGAGGCAAGTCCTTCGTGGGTGACGGCCATGGTGGGATAGATAAGGTTGCTTCTTCATGAACCCCATGTTGATCCTTTGCATCCTACCCTTGATGAGTCTATTGACATGATCATCAATCTTAGAACTGTCAATCTTATTACTAGAGGTTTGCCTAGAAATTTTCTTGTTGCTTGCCTACTCTTGATTGTGCCTACACTATATGGAGATTTCTTGAGGAACGATTTCCAAACTATTCCTTGCAAAACTTAGATGAGATTCTTCACAAGTCTATTGCTTTGCCTAAGATGAATTCCAGTGATCCTAAGTTTGGTGATTGTCTATTTGAGCTTACTAACCTCATGCGTGCCAAAGGAGATGTTGGAATCATTAGCAATATCATCTCCGAAGCCATTAGAATTCATAAAGATGAACATTGTGATGATCATTTATCTAATAAATCACTCTCTCTAGGAATTGATCCATCAGAAGACGATGTTGAACATGGATACTATGATGAGGATGATGATAGTGACTTTGATCTCGATGAGTCTATGAGACACTTTGGTCTTATGGCTAATCTTCGTGGCTACATGGCTGGAGGAAAGGAGTTCTTGATATTGGATGTACCGATCACATGACCGGAGACAAGGATATGTTTCATGAGCTACCTGAAAACGACGGCCCTTGAAAGTATGTCACCTTTGGTGATAACTCAAAGGGTAAAGTGGTTGGCCTTGGTAAGGTGGCCATCTCACATGATAGCTCCATACAAAATGTTATGCTCGTTGAATCTCTTGGCTGCAATTTGCTTTCCGTATCTAGACTTGCTGACTTTGGTTTCAATGTCCTATTCACCGAAGTAGATTGCCAAGTGTTTCATAGAGATAATCATAATATGGTCTTTGCCGGTATACGTAGAGGTGATCTTTACATTGTAGATTTCACTAAAAAGGCTCAACCTAGAACTTGCTTAATTGCTAAATCCTCTAAAGGCTGGTTGTGGCATAGAAGGTTAGGTCATGTGGGCATGCGAAATCTTGACAAGGTTATTAAAGGTGATCATATCCTTGGAGTGAAAGATGTTATTTTTGACAAGGATAGATTGTGCAGTGCTTGTCAGGTAGGAAAACAAGTTGGAGGAAGCCACCCTGTGAAGAACATCATGACCACGAGAAGACCGCTCGAGCTACTTCATATGGATCTTTTTGGTCCCAGCGCCTATAAAAGTCTCGGTGGAAACTCATTTGGTTTTGTGATAGTTGATGACCTTTCAAGATTTACGTGGGTGTTCATTCTTGATACTAAATCGCAGGTCCAAAAGATCTTCAAGAACTTTGCTAGGAAGCCCAAAATCAATTTGAAGGGAAAATTAAGAAGGTTCGCAGCAACAACGGAACGGAGTTCAAGAACGCAAATGTGGATACCTTTCTTGACGAAGAAGGGATTTCACATGAGTTCTCGGCTACGTACACGCCTCAACAAAATGGAGTTGTTGAGAGGAAGAACCAGACTCTTATTGAGATGGCGAGAATGACGCTTGATGAGTACAAGACGCCAAAACACTTTTGGGCGGAAGCGGTTGAGACAGCTTGTCATGCAACAAATCGCTTGTATCTTCACAAGCTACTCGGCAAGACGGCATACGAGCTTCTCACCTGTAACAAACCCCAAGTTGGATACTTTTGGGTATTCGGCTCAAAGTGCTATATTCTTGATAAGCATCATCGTTCTAAATTTGCTTCTAAATCTCATGAGTGTTTCCTACTTGGTTATGGCTCAAACTCTCACACTTACCGGGTATACAACAATTTCACCCGAAAGGTTGAAGAGACGGTAGATGTGACGTTTGATGAATCTAACGGCTCGCAAGTAGAGCAATTGCCAATTGATGTAGGGGACAAAGACCCTTTGGAAGCAATCCAAGACTTGTCTATTGGCAAGATTCGTCCAATGGAGGTGAAGGAGAGTACCTTGTCCGTCCAAGTGGAAGCTTCTACCTCAGGACAAGGTGAACTAAGAGTTGACATGGAAGCATCCGCAAGTGGGACACGCCAAGATGAAGAAAACGAGGAAGTACACCAAGATGAACCTCATCAACCTCCTTCTCCACCTAGACAAGAGAATACAACGTCAACAACGAAGAAGGCCAAGAAGAAGAACAAGATGATGAAGAAGATGTTCCACCCCGACCCAAACAAAATCTCTCACGAGTTCGAGCAAGAGTTTCGCGAGACCATCCCATCGAAAAAATATTCAATGATATCCAAACCGGGAGAATCACTCGCTCTAAAACTTGTTTGGCTAATTTTTGTGAACATTATTCATTCTCTCTAGCATTGAACCTATGAAGGTTGAAGAAGCATTAGAAGATCCGGATTAGATAAATGCCATGCACGAAGAGCTACACAACTTTGAGAGGAACCAAGTGTGGACATACCCAGTAGTTATATCCCCAACAGTAGTATATCCCCAACAGAGCTACACAACCCGGCCCCTCCTGGGCGGTTCATACCCAGTAGTTATATCCCCAATAGTAGTACATTACACAAAATCGTAGGTGGCATGTAGGAATTCCAGTGCACTACATTAGGCTCCCTTAGAGTGCCTGCTAGTCCAGCACACAGAGTCATGCCTAGTTTATGCTACACACACAATCGTTAATTGGTGGTTTAAATATGCGCAAGGGATATCACTACAAAAAAAAGACACATCCGTGACATTTTGGGCCGAACGAAAATCTTTTCTGTCATACTTATGACACTTCTATGACGATAATTGTGACAAAACCCGGTATCATCATAGATGTGGTGGGGTCCTACTTCTATGACAAAAAATCATGACAGAAAATGGGCTTTTCGTCCTGGGCGGGCCAGAGACGCAGCTGCATGACATTCTTTGGGCCGTCCATGACGGAAAAAACCGTGGTAGAAGCGAGGGCGCGGAAAATATCGGGGAGTCCCTGGTTACGGTGGGTGGTCGAGGGCCGAGCGATGCGCGTTTCTCTCGTACGTACGCGCGTGTGTGTGAGGCGTTGGGCTCTAACTGAACCCGAGCGAGGCGTTGGGCTCTAACTGAACCTGAGCGATTGCACTGCAGGCTACACATTACTGAACCCGAGCGATCGATCGATGGCTATTAACTGAACCCGATCGAGCGATTCCTTCGCTACTGCTGCTAACTGAAGCCGATCGATGCTACCTCTGGATGAACAGTGAGCGTTGCTGGGGGGGTTGGATGAACAGTTCTCGGTGGGGGTGGATGAAGAGGACCCCGTGGCGTTGCCTCTGGATGAACAGGACCCCGATCGTTCGAGCCGGTTGGGGCTGGATGAACAGGACCCCGTGGAGGGCAGGATGAACTGGACCACTCCGTGGAGGGCAGGATGAATAGTAGATGGTGGAGGGCTGGATGAATAGGAGCCCGTGGAGGGGTGGTTGAACAGGAGCCCGTGGAGAGGGCTGGTTGAACAGTAGCCGGTGGAGTAGCGCGCGGTGGAGGCTGGATGAACAGGAGCCCGTGGATGAACAGTCGCAGGTGGAGGCTGGAGGAGGTCGACGGTGGATGAACAGTAGCCCGTGGAGGCTGGAGGGGGTCGACGGTGGAGATGAACAGTATCCCGTGGAGTCCCGTTTTGCGGTACGCCACACCCCTCCCGATGAACAGGACCCCCGTTTCGACCGTAGCGCTCCAACACAAGTCCGTTTCCTCCGTTTTGCGGTACGCCACACCCCTCCCGATCAACAGGACCCCTGTTTCGACCGTAGGAGGTCCGTTTCATCCGTTTTGCGGTACGCCAGACCCCTCCCGATGAACAGGATCCCTTTTCGAACATGGCCGGTCGAACACAAGGCTGTTTCCTCTGTTCTGCGGTACGCCAGGCCTAGTTTCCATCAGCTGTTCCGTCCAAGCCCTCCCGATGAACACGACGACGCATTCCGTTCCGACCCAGCCAGTTGGCTCCCCATGAACATGACGACGATGATGTTTCTCCGTTCCGACCCAGCCATGTACATGAGCCCTGGCCGTACGTATGCGCGAGTAGGTGTTCGAGACCCTGCCCGTATGTACGTACGTGGTCGTATTTTCTTTCTTGCACACTGGCCGCTGTACGTACGTGTACATGCTACGTGCGCGCCTCTACTACGACACGTGCGTGCCTCTACATCGACCAGTATGTACGTACACGTTCGCGACCAGAATGACAACGCTACGTACACTTCAACGAGGTGGGTCCCGACTGTCACGCACTTCCTTGCCTGCGAAGATGTAGCTGGTGGGTCCCAGCAGTCAGGGGGCGAATCGTTTTTTTTACCCGGACGCACTTCCTTGCATGCGAAGATGTAGCTGGTGGGTCCCAGCAGTCAGGGGGGAATGTTTTTTCGCGAAATACGGTGGCCCGTCCGGTGGGTCCCCGCTGTCAGGTGGAGGAATAATTATTTTGCGCGTAATAAGGAGGCACTTCCTTGCTGCTGCCGTGGACCCAGCTGTCAGCCTCTCCACGTACAGTCCATGTCCGATGGAAGCCGTTCCTTGACCACGTTGACCACGCCGCGCCGAGAGCACCAGGGCGGTGGACGACGGCGAGGCCTAGGAAGGGGACGACACGGAGCTGGGGAAGACGCGGCAGTGGATGCCCACGCGTAGAGGAGTACGAGGGTTCACTGGTTCGCTGCGGTGTGAGGCTGCTGTCGCCGCAGAATAACAGGGGAGCCTGGCCAGCGGTGGGAATAGTAGGGGGCGGTGAGGCCTCCGCAGCAGCACAGCCGGCCACGGGAGGTAGGAGCATGCGGCACGACCGGCGCTGCTTTGGGCGGCTGGAGCAACAAGACCAGAGGTTGAAGAAGCACTACGGCCGTTGGATGGACATCGTACGGTCACTGGAGCTAGAATCATTCAGATTGACTAAGTTGACAAAGCACTCCGTCCCCGTCAACTTAGTAGGCCCACAAGTCAGCCTCCCAACTAGCAGGGGGGGTATTCATTTTTTTTTGTGTAATAAGGAGGCACTTCCTTGCGTGCGAAGATATAGCTGGTGGGTCCGACCTGTCAGCGGTGGGAACGTTTTTTTCACGAAATACAGAGGCCCTTCCGGTAGGTCCCAGCTGTCAAGTGGAGGAATCATTATTTTGCGCGTAATAAGGAGGCATTTCCTTGCGTGCGGCCGTGGACCCAGCTGTCAGCCTCTCCACGCACAGTCTACTTCCGATGGTGTCGTTCATTGACCACGTTGACCACTCCGCGCCGAGCGCATCCAAGGTGGTGGACAACGGCGAGGCCCCGGACAGCAACGAGCCGGAGATGGGAAGACGCGGGAGTAGAGTCGCAGACGGAGAGGTGTACGAGGGTTAACTGGTTCTGGTGCGGTGTGGTTCGGGAGTCGGTGGAGAAGAACAGGAGGTGTGGAGGGCGGAGGGATGGCCTGGCCAACGGTGGAGTAGCGCTTCACAGCGAAGCGTGCTAAGTAGAGTTGCTAGCAGCAGGAGGCGGGAGCAGGTGGTCCCAGCAGCGCTGGAGGAAGAAGACGAGAGATTGAAGATGGATGCCGGTCATTAGATGTAAATCCAACGGCTAACGATGTCAGAATCATTTGTTGACTAAGTTGACAGCGACTTGCATTGGCTTCGGCCTATTGGCCCACATTTCAGCCTCCAAAAATGTGGCACATATTCAACCCATTTTTCAGAATTTACAGTCTTTTTTTGCGGGGTAGAATTTACAGTCCATTTGATCTCTTTTTTTTGAATTACAATCCATTAGCTGGGCTGGGTGAACAAATAATGTAGCGTCCATGCGGCCCATTTATGTTTTTCCTAAAAAATTACAGGCCATTTGCACTTTCTCGAAATACACGATTTTGCTGCGCTGATTCTAATTATATTGTTGGGGTGGGCGCAGCAATGTTATCAAAAAATAAATAGGGGCTGAGCATTTTGTTATATATATATTTGAATAATAAGTGATTTATTATTACATTGGTCCTTAAATCTTACCAAGCTTTTGTACACAAACACCAGGATTTTCGTTGCCAAAAAAGTTCCAGGATTTTATTGTTAAGAAAATATTTTTATAAGTTAACAAGATGTGGGATATTGTTTTCTTACATATGTAAGTATCTGTTAAATATATGATGACAATAACAATAATATAAAATAACATATAAAAAATTATAAATATATATAATATAGTTAGAAGGGAAACATAAGTTGGACCAGGCGTTCCTATTCTTATATAGAAAAATAGAACAGACCTCTGCGTTTTCTTCAAAAAAACATAAATTGGGTTGCCGATGTTTCTGGAAAAACAAAACCTCGGATGGGAGGTCCATAGGCTGGTCGATACATGACGGCCCTCAAGAAAATACAAACAGCCTTATGGACCTCCCATCCGAGGTCGTGGGCTGCGCATGTTGAAAAAGAAAGCCTAGACGGGGCAGCTGTTCCGCCCGGGTTCGATTCCACCTGTGCAGAGAAAATATCTCCAAATTTTTTGCCTCTGCCTTTATTGACATGTGGGTCCCAATTGACATCTACGGACACCATGTCCTACACTTGTCAAAACTTCGTCCCTCGTTTTCTCTGTTTTTCGCACACTCGACATTGTGTGGGCATTTTGAAAATAGCATATCTTTTTGACTGTGCATCATATGAAGATGTGCTATGCATGAATGTTGATCAGCATGATGTTAACTGGCTGGTAGTTCCATTTTCGACCATGAATAAAACTTCCAGCATGATGTTAACACTGTTTGAAAAGGCTGTGTTAATACAAATGCTCTGCCTCTGAAAGTTGCAGTTCCTTATCTGAAACTGAACTTGGAGTTTCTTATCTGAAACTGAAACTTGCAGTTTCTTCTCTGAGAATCACATTGTCTGCACTTTTATACTCCTATGAAACTACATTTTTTAAGTGCTAAAAATAGATCTCTAGAATTCATAAAATACTTCATATGCTCAATACTGCAAATCTGAAATTCAAAAGACATTCATATCTGAAAGTACTCTCAAAATACACAACACAAAACACAATTCACAACCTGCAAATACTAACAAGCCTAAGCTCCTCCTGACAATTCACAACCTGCCCGACTATTGGTCTGGGGGGGAGCAAATCCCTCCTATTCCTCGGCGGCAGACAGCCGCCCCGTGAGACGATGTGAACGGCGAGGGAGAGGATGGCGGGGAAGCGTCGTCGGGTCAACTGTTTTTCTCCTCTTGCAGTTGGGTTCAGTCGACGAATACTCCACCGGCTCGCTCTGGCACGTCACCCTCACAAATGGCACCCTGTAGATGCTCGATCCTTCAATCTCTGGTGGATGCTCCATCTGGGATCGAATACTCCCACCACCGCCCCCTCACGATCGGATTCGGTGAATCTGTTTGCTCCATGGCCCAGAGGAGCAGCTCTATGTACTCCCGCATGACTCCCTCCGGGAGTATCGCCGCCTTTTCGCTCTGTTGCAGATATTTGGCCATGGATGTCGCCATCGCCGCTAGTTGGTCCTTGTTGTCAAACCAAGACTGTATCTCCAACATCCTAGCTAGCTTCACAGGGTCGCCGTCTGCGATCCTCACGTATCAGTTGTACTCCTCCATTGATCTACTTCTCCACGGCACCTTCACTCGCCGGCGGTGGTTTTTTAATGGAAGAGGAGAGGAGCAGCGCTGGTTTTGGTTTAGAACGGGAGAGGAGCGACGCTGGTTTTGGATTGGAACAGGAGAGGAGGGGCGGTGGTTTTGAAATGGAAGAGGAGAGGAGAGGCGCTGGATTTAGATTGGAACAGGAGAGGAGCGGCGGTGGTTTAAGAGGAGAACTCCATCATCTCCATTCCAAAACCACCATCTCGCCTCTCCCTCTTCTCCATTGCAAAATCACCTCCTCTCTCCTCAGACGAGGATCCCCTGACGTAGCCCATCCTACCATTGAGACACTGACACATGGGTCCCACCAAGCGCGGGGCCCACCTGTCAGCAACCGAAAGGCAGGGAACATCTCCTCTCCATCATCTCCATTCCAAAACCACCGTCTCGCCTCTCCCTCTTCTCTATTGCAAGACCACCATCTCTCCTCCCATCTTCCAAAGCTAGCACCGGACCACTCAGAAGGACATCTATGGAGGGGATGCAGCAGCGAATCTGGCAGATCACCGACGGTGACCAGGCAAAGTTAGCCAGGTTGAAGGAGATCCTTACTTGGTTTGACAATGAGTGGGAGATTTCAAGGACGGTGAGGGCCATGTGGCAATGTATGCGAAAGAGCGAGACGACGGCGATGAGGGCGGCGATGTACTCCTCGGCGGCAGTCACGCCGCAGTCCTTCGAGTTCATCGAGTATCTCCTCTGGGCGATGGAGCAGACAGATTCGCCCGAGGAGAAAGTCAGGCGAAGGTGATGGGCGTACAGGTCGAAGGTCGAGCACCCAGAGGATAATGAATCGATCGAGTACGGTGTGCCGTTCGTGAGGGTGCAGAGCCAGCCGGAGCCACAGGAGTATTCGTTCTCCCACCGCAAGAGGAGGCCGGATGGCGCCACGTCGCTTCCCCGCCGTTCTCCACGGTTCCCTTGACGCTCGCCTCATTTCAACGGCGGCGGTAGGGTTTAAGGTAAGCTTCGCACTAACCTAATCTTCCATCTGCTCATGCTTACAATCAGTGTGACAACTAATAAAAATCATGCTTACAATCAGTCTCCGAGTACTATGCCAATCACCCTAAAATAGCTCTGGACCTTTGGGTCAAAGTTGTGACACTGTGTACAAATAAAGAAAAATAGATTGGTGCTTCTTTGAGAAAAGAGTACACCCCTAGAAAACTGCCAATATAAGCTACTAGTATTTTTTTTAAAGTCTAAGCTACTAGTATTTGGTTAGAGGACTTGCTGCCGAGAAAGATCCGTCCACAGTGAGCGCCACACATCCCACTGATGGTGGTGGATGCCAATGCTTAGATGGAGCAAGGTTGGTGTCGGTAATTTTTACTTGGCACCTAGCACTCTGCATATATGTCGGTTCCATCCGTACATTTGTGCAGTTCCACCAAAATGCAGCTGAATAACCCTGTTTACACAGATAATGAAAAGGCGTGATTACATTATAGTGGCACTAGTTGATGAAACATACACTAATAAAAAGAAGAAAATATTACATCATACTGGAAATCGACCCAAGTCTCCCCGATACACCTTCTGCCAGTGATGAACATCAGTGTACAGCGGTAGTACAAGGAGGGGCCTTGAGACATTCAAATCTCTATTTTTGTGCAGATCAACTAAAATTAAGCACCCCAGTTTGCAAAAATGCTTAAACATTAACAATGGGACTAGTTGATGGAACATACATTAACAAAGAGAAGAACTTTATTTATCTACATTGGAAATGAAATGATAGAGAGGACACTCGCTCTATTTTAACTGTATGATTACTTCATTTTATCAGTGACACTAGGGTCGAGCAGGTGGCAAACGAGGTGTACCGTGCGTCGCAAGGATGAAGGCCGGGGGTGCTTAGACTGGGATGCTGAAGCCGGCTCTTTCAGTCCCTATCTTCCCCCTGATGTTTCTGTGGTAGCATTTGGGTTGTAATCCAAACTTGGTCGAGCTGGTGTTGCGTCCCCCTACCTACCTAGCTTATGTGGTGAACTTGTCTCCTGCTAGTACTCAGTCCGTTCTAGTAGTAGTTGCATAACTTCCCGTTTACACTGAGATGTTGTCGGATAATGGTTCTCTATGGTTAGGTTTCTTTAATGAAATCGGAGGGAACCCCCTCTTTTGATATATAAAAAAACAGTGGCACTAGCGGTGCCAAAACATTACCTCAAATTAATAGTGCCAGTAGATTACGGTGCAAAATAATAACATTACTACTTTATCATGGCAGTGCCAAAACAGTAGCACAAGAGCAGGATCAACATGCAGGATCTTTGGCAAACGGTCAGACCAAAAAGGAACATACCTCGTGATGGGAACCATATCTGCAGTCAACGCCATCGTAGAAGGGATGACACCAGTCACCAACATGGATGATTCAATTCATGGGACCATTTGGTGCAGTTCACCTAAAATGAAGCAATGTCCCATGAGCTAGAAGCTTCTTCTTCTTCTTTTAAGAAAAGGGCTCCAGCCCCGGTTCCATTTCCATCAGAAAACGAAACCCACAGAGCTTCTTCATTAGTTGCAATAAAATTGAGCAACATCAAGGTTGGTCGTGAAGCTCCCGGAGAGTAGGCGGACCAGGACAGTTGCATCTCTAACGAAAAGAAGCAACTTATCTTAATGGGAAATTTAGCAGGACATGAAAAAAAGTGCCATTGATTCATATTACTGGAGGCATTACATTGAAAACAACATTGGTTTAACGTGTCCTTACTTTTAACAATCCGACTGCTACATTTTACCAGTGGCATTACATAAGAGCGGCTCGGGGCAACAAACATCAGAAGAGGATATCTTGGTTGGTCCCATTTTTGTTCGGTATATAGCCACCTTATATTGTGTGAGGCTAGCAAATCTAGTGCTGGACTTACTCTGTTGACTTGTCCCCCAGTCCCCACTTTCTTTCCTTTTTCAAGCAATAGATCGGGTTTATATTGAGTTTGTACTGCGTTCCCTTTATTTCCCTATTAGACCTAGAGACCAGTTGGATAGCCAGTCTTTGCTACTTTTCACCCCCATTATTTCCTCTTTCGACCAAGTCCTAGATTCAGGTAACAAATCTTCCCCCACCCCCACCCCCTTTCTTCCTTGTTTGAACCAAGTACTACTAGATTCGAGTGCATGAACTAGTTTTACCTCTTAACAGTAAAAAAAATTAGGTGGTTTTCCAACAGCCGATCGATCCTATCTACACGAGGGGGCCTGAGAAGTAGTAAAAGATACAAATGCAGTGACATCAGGAGCTCGGGAAGTAGAGCAAGGCCGGTTTCGAAGGAACTTATACCTGAGGGTCGCCGGGGTGTCGCTAGGTGGGCGGCGGGAGGCCGGATCTGCCCACACTACGGCAGCGAGGAAGAAGGGGTGAGAGGCCCTCCCTCGCCAGCGATGCTTGGGAGAGAACGGCAAGGCATGCTCCGGCAGTGGGTAAGAGCCGTCGCCGAGGACGACCGCGTGAACATTGCACCTTCTCAACTTCCCCGGCGGAGAGGATCCGGCTGGATCTGTGACCAGCGGTGAGTACAGAGAGAGAGTGTGTGTCCACCGCTGTCGTGTTTAGATCTGGAGAGGACGAGACAGTGTGAAGAGAGCAACACTAGCAAGCAAGCATGGAGGCTCCTGCCTATATAGTGGAGTACTAGTTTTCTTTTGTCTACCGGCCGGAGCCGGCTTGACCTCGGCAATGACTGTCGAGAAGTCTTCATGCACGTGCCCCGGAGGCGCAGTTGTCGTCATTTTGATCTGAAGCACCGGATTATAACATATAACACGAAAAAATGCCACATGACAAGAAATCATAACCTCACTGCCCAAAGGAGACAAGATGAATCCCGACGGACAAACTAGACGAGGATCAAAGCTCAAATTAAAGATAAACTCGTAGAAAAGGGGTCCGTCGATAGTAGTCTTCGTGCATGTGCCCCCAATGACTAGCCCAACTTAGTTGTCGCTGTTTAACCCTCGCAGTGATCCGAAGCACATGACACCTAATTTTGCGAGATGACAAGAAACCTTTTTTTAGATTTCTCACCAGAACTACAACCCTGTACAACACAGCCTGCACGATATGTAGACGATAGCCAATCCAGGCGTGTCTGCTGGAGTCTGGTCACATGCATGGACGAACTGATCTTCTGTGTCTTGCAGGGATCGTCCAGGTACCAAGGTGGAGTATGTGCTTCTATTAACTCAGCCGACTTGCGGGGCCGGGGAGTGTGCCTATGGTCGGTTCTCAATTGCGGACCCACATGTGTGTGCAAACGCAATATGACGCGCGTTCCATTTGGAGAGCAGCGTGCCAGACCGACCGACTGTCTGTGGTGCGACGCGAACGCGACGGGCGTGCTGTATACTCCGTACATTTGTACCGCTGTTTTCTTGAGGCTTTGCTTAATGGCACAATCCATGGATACAAAATTAGTACACTGTACTATTTAAAAGTCAAGGGCGGGGCTTTTCCCGCGCGGTAGGCAGGGCAGCTCCACCTAGTCGGTTCGACAGAGACGCGAGAAGATGAGGGAGTAGACTGCTGCAAATGATGGGCTGTGTGATTTGACAGTGAGTTACTGCTGGACAGGTGGGGCCCGGTGATTTGACTTGCCATTATCATTTTAACTGCGGTGTTACAACCGACTTGAGTCTCCCAATTCCTGACCACCTCCATACAAGTGCCTCTCCCGATGCTCCACCATATAAAGGCTGGCTCTTGCTTGAGAGCCCACTCCTCCACTTTTTCCTTGCCTCTTTCCCCCACATATGCAAAAATGCCATGTAAAGCGGGCTTATAGCCCACTATTGTACTTGATCCTACAGGTGATAAGCCTGCCACATAGGCATAAAGTCTGATGTGGCAAGTTAATTAAGAAGAGAGAGACTAGTTTGGTGACCCCAGGAAGAAACGGTGCTAAGCGCGTGTACCTAGATGATAGACTAGTTTGGTGGTAGGCGCGACCATGATACGGGCTGCTGGTAGCCCTTGGATCTGAGATCAAACGGTAGCATGCTAAGTTGATGAAAATTTGCAGAATAACCCTCCAGGATAGGATATTCACCCATAGGTCTAGAATCACGCCATGCAACCGTTCGATCTCAGATCCAAGGGCTCTCAGAAGCCCGTATCATGGGAGAATGGAAAGCTTCGTATCACCTGTAATTTTCCCGATGCTTGACATGACATCGAAAGCCATTTAATTGGGCGTCGAGTAGACATGACATCTAATTGGGCCCCCATAGTACTGTGCATGAATCCATTTATCCACCAGGCAAGCCAGTACCCTGCCATTCACACGCCCCCCCCCACTCGACATTTTTACAATCGATAAACCGCTCCTAGTCATCCCGTCCTTTCACATTATGGCAGTTCCACTAATACTAACCCTCCTCCCAAATCCATGGCGTCCCAAATCTCCATGATCGGTGGTGAGTACAAGGTTAGAACCATCACCGGCGATGAGTTCGACGTCATCTACACCCGTTCTTCCGCAACGGTGAAAGAATGCCTTGCTTGCTTCAAACGCATGTTCGAAAACTCAAATGATGAGTGGGTCGCTGGTCTAGATGTTGAGTACACCACAGTCCTGGGAAGCGAGAAGAAACTAAAGGAGGCAGAGAAGAAGAAGCCCGCCGTGATCCAGGTTTGCATGCATGACTTATGCTTGGTCTACCACATATGCCATGCCGACGTTGAGTGCGAGGAATTTAAGAAGTTCCTCAAGGGCGGCCATGTCAAATTCGTTGTTGTAGACTTTAGGAATGACAAGGAAATCCTGGGTCGGATAGGCCTCGTTGTAGGCGACCCCTTCGACCTCCAGAAGGAAGGGCTGGTGCCCTCCCTTGATCAGCCTTCAATGCTGACCCAGGCAGGAGCCATGGTTCATCCTTCGTACGGTAAACTAGAGAAACCTCCGTACATGTTTCATCGTCATGCATGGCAGCGGAATGTACTAGATATGGACCACATCCACTACGCTGCAATGGATGGCTACCTTTGTTTCAATATCTACAAGGGTTGGATGAAGAGCAAGAGCCAAGTGTGCGATCCAAGCAAAGAAGTATCGCCCAAGAGGAGGAGGGACAAGGACGAAGTCGAGGACGTGGACGAGGACTCCGAGTATGGTGGCAGTGTCGTTGCTCATGGTGGTTCTAATGCAGTGTCTACCGGATTAGTTGCTTAGTTTAATTTCTGGTGTGCTTAGTTTTATTTGAGGGGTGTGTTGTGCTGAGCCCCCAGCAGAACTATGTTACGTTTCTTCTCGTTATATTTCGTACATTTCATCTTTTAGTTGGTATAGTACTACCACTCGTTTCTTGACATTATATACGTACAATATATATGGCCAACATCATATAGCCAGCAGTTTAGTTGTCAAAGAATTCCAGGGTGCTTAGTTTTGTCAAAGAATTCTAGGGTGCTTAGTTTTATTTGAGGGGTGTGTTGTGCTGGACACCATTAACTTATCATTGTGAGAATCGGCTTATTTTTGTCATGTAACATGGTCAACGGGGTTTGACGTGAAAATAACAATGTTTAATGGCATTTCTGAGCAAACATCTAACTTAACGATGCCATTTTTTAGATATCTAATTGCATTTTTGAGCAGGCATCTCACGGATCGATGGCATTTTTTGAGTAGTTGTAACTTCTAATGGCAAAACTGAGTAGTGATACACAACTAGTGGCATAAATAATAAGAACACAAGAATTAAATAGGGCTAATTCCTTTATTTCTTTATACCTTTGTGTGCGAAACATTATACGCCGCCTACCTCCAGATTTTCTTTACAGAGGCAACATAGAACTATATGAGTGCCCTGTTAAATTTTGGAATTATTCTGGGTTCGTTTGGCCTTTTTTATACATTAATTGAGTTTCTGGTCATTTAATGTGCATAATTCAAATTTGAACTACAAGCACATGCTCCCGTGCACCAAAGTTGACTGAAAAATCACATGTGTGTCCTCGGGTGAATTTATAGGTCCCATGCAAGAAATGGGAATTGAATTCAAACATCTGGGCATCGTGGTTCGGCTGAGAACATTGAGAAGCTTGGTTTTAAAATTCTTGTAAATCCAAAACACGCCTGGAAATCATGAAACTTGGCATGGTGTCATGTCATGGTACTACCGTGCTGGGGTAAAAAATGCAAAATAGGAACAAGTTTTCGTATAAGTTTCTTGCAAACCGGAGCTTCTCTCGAGAAGGCTCGTGGTTCTGAGAGGGAACGTGTCACCTTTGTGTGCATAATTCAAATTTTAAATACAAGCACATGCTCCAGTGCACCAAAGCTGGTTGAAAAATCACATGTGTGTCCTCGGGTAAATTTGTAGGTCCCATGCCAGAAATGGGAATGAAATTCAAACATCTGGGCGTCATGGCTCGGCTGGAAACATTGAGAAACTTGGTTTTTTAATTACTGTAAATCCGAAACACGCATGAAAATCATGAAACTTGGCTTGGTGCCATGACATGGCACCAACATGTTGTGGTAATTTTGCTGTCCGATTTGCGAATGCGCACACATTAACAATCAACAAAGTCATTTTGGAACAAGTGCTGTCACGTTACAATCGGAAACACAAGTATTATTGAAACCGTGGGCGTTCTATTTACCATTTACGTGCCGCCACGCGTCCCCTTTTTTATTAGCTAGGAGGCGCCATGCAGGGTAGCTATTTGAGTACGGGAGGCGTGCGATTAGACCCCTGCGTGTGCTTATCGGGAGGAGAGCCCTTTGACCTCCATCTGCCGTCCACCTCTGTCCCAAGGTACCATTAATGGCGCCCGAGCCTCTGTTTAATGGTATGGCAATGTCTCACTCGACTGAGATTTAAGAGAGAAAAAAGAAAATTTTGCATGGATCTTGATGTAAGATCCGACGGACCTATATAGCATCTACTGCGACTTATAGCAAGACTGATGAATATATATAAGGATGACGATAGTGGATAATAATTGTCTTACATAATTAGGAAGATAATTAAAAAAGACACATGCGGCTACGCCCAAAATACACAAGGGCAAAAGAAGAAGGAAGACGGATACAACGATCTGGCTCGCTGATCTCTACTTTCTTTATGCACTGCAGGTCGCGGAGACTAGTTCTCGTGGCGGGCGATGATCTCTTTCATCAGTTTCATGTCCTTAATACACTGCTTGGCAGCATCCATGGATTCCTCCACCAGCCTGTTGCGCTCGATGTGGAGCATGGCATTCTCGTCCATAAGTTTATTGATGATGACGCCCGTCCTCTGCAACACGGATGCGGTCTCCTCCTCCTGCTTCGCCATTCCGGCGATCTTCGCCCTCAGCAGGTCACGCTGGCCCCGGAGCTTCGCATTGCCCTCCCCGAGTTGCTGGATGACGCCGGTAGCCTCGTCCTGCATGCTCGCCCAGCCGGAGATCTGATCCATCTGGCTATGGACTATCGCATGCATGCGCCTGTAAGAGTCGTCGCCTGCCCGCGAGAAATTTTCTGAGGCCGCCGCGGCGCGGTGGGACCTCCCTGCTGCTTCGGCGGCGCGGCGGGACATCTCTGCTGCATCTGCGGCGTGGCCGGACCAGTCTGCTACATCGATGGCGCGGCGGGACCTCCGTGCTGCTTCGGCGGGACCTCTGTGCTGCTACTGCTGCACGACTGGACATGTCGGCTGCTTTCACGGCGAGGCGGGACATCTCTTATCCTTCCTCTTCCATGCTCACCTCTCCCTGGTGGAAATCTCTCGACCCAGAACTCACGCTGGCTATGGCTTGATTGTTTCTTGTGGATGAGGAGTTGAGGAGGAATGTGCAGTCATCTTAGCATAGTAGTATTTATAACCGAGTACTACTAATACGCTCCTAAGTGGGAAACCGTTTAGGTTGTGATCGGTGTGAACAGGTTTGTAATTAAATATAGCATGGTACTCCCTCCTTTCCGATTTATAGGGCTCAATTCAAAAATCTCATCAATCAAGGTAGATGATGAGTGGTGGAATAATTTTTGTAGTTTGCCAAAGCACTAAATTAATATGCTTGTTTTCTTCAAACAATTGTGTCTACCAATACATTAATTGCAATGCATGCATGCATAAATTACATGCATTGGTCAATTTTCTTTTAATACTTGCATGCAATGATTTAGTGCACCTTGAAATCTGAAAATGTGACGGGGAACAACCAAATTGAGCCTTATAAAACGGGAAAACTATAATTTTGCGATAAGCCCTATAAACCAGAAAGGAGGGAGTAGTAGTAGTAATTTGGAATGTGAGAAGACGCGCTCAAGATTTATTGACGGTTCTAGTTTCGAAGTGCGGCACTATTCTCAGATGGCGTAACGTCGGCACGTTTTCTTGGCCGTGGTGTAGCATATGCCATGGTACTACTAGTTCTTTTTCTACTGCTGTGTACGTGCAAAAACTGGCACCGTCGGATACATATCTTACGCTTGGCGTTCGACAGGAATAGCCTCGTGGCGAGCTATAGACTAGTCTTTTTTCAGACGCATTACACCTATCTCTTGGGAAATCTCCCACGCACCATCACTGCTCCCTAGGGCGATGCCACCCACATACAATTGTACTCTGAGAAGAGGTGCACACACGCAGTTGTCCTCTCTCACACACGCATCTGTAGCTACAAATTGTAGTGTTCTCAACCATCCGATTGGCTCTATCATAGGTTTCACGTTGCTCCTTGGCCTTGAGATTGAGATGTTTTAAACGCGGAGGCTAAGATGGAGGCGCGAGGTTTTGGTTAATGTGCGGGCCGCACACGGCACCAACACGACACGAGCTTCGTGTGCCTGGTGTGCATGCAGTCGGGTGAGTTGTCCAAGTATAGACACAACCAGGCCCTCGTTGGTATCCGCGCCTCGACTTTGGCTAGTCATAGTGGAGAGTAACATAGACCAGTTACTAGTCTATGTTACTAGTACCTTCATAGTGTGTAGTGTCATATACATAGTAGTATATGCATAGTTTTGCTCCATGGCGCAATCCATCGATACTACTACTGTACAAATGTATACATTTTTTAAAAGGCTAGAGGGCGGGGCAGTCTAGCTTGGTCCTTTTCACAAGAGGCGAGGGCCTTTGTGATTTGTTGGCTCATTACTGCTGGAAGGCGGGGCCTTGTGATTTGACTGCTCGTATAAATGTGCCGACGACCTGATGAGGAGCAAAGAACCGTGCGGTATACTCAAGTTTTCCACTGGAGTACGACGGAGGAGCACGAAACACGGCAGCCCAGTGCCATATCCTCTACTCTCTACTCTTACTATATATTACTAGCAAGAGGCATTGTTCTATTGGCGATAAAGAATGATCTAATTTGCTAGTCATCTCATTTTTAGCATTGTTCTATTCATGCCTCGCAGAGAAGGTGACATGTGCGGCGAAACACCCGAAGCAAAATAAGAAACACAGGAGCAAAAGAAGAAGGAGGATTATCACCCCCAAAAAAGAAGGAAGACGCACACACAAGTCTGGGGCGCTGCTCTCACTACATGAAGGGTTGCTGGCCGCGGAGTCGTAACTGCTTCTTCATCGCCTCCACGACCTCCATCTCCTTGCGCGTCTCCTCCGCCATCTTCATCATTGTGTCCATGACGCGGGATTTCTCGACGTGAGCCTTTGTGACGCCCCCGATTTGACCGTACACTAATCATGCACGCAAATGTGTACGATCACGATCAGGGACTCACGAGAAGATATCACAACACAACTCTTCAACATAAATAAGTCATACAAGCATTATAATACAAGCCAGGGGCCTCGAGGGCTCGAATACAAGTGCTCGATCATAGACGAGTCAGCGGAAGCAACAATATCTGAGTACAGACATAAGTTAAACAAGTTTTGCCTTAAGAAGGCTAGCACAAAAGTAGCAACGATCGAAGAGGCAAGGCCTCCTGCCTGGGACCTCCTAACTACTCCTGGTCGTCGTCAGCGGCCTGCACGTAGTAGTAGGCACCTCCAGTGTCGTAGGTGTCGTCGTCGACGGTGGCGTCTGGCTCCTGAACTCCAACATCTGATTGCGACAATCCGATATAGAAAGGGGAAAAGAGGGAGAAAAGCAACCGTGAGTACTCATCCAAAGTACTCGCAAGCAAGGAGCTACACTACATATGCATGGGTATATGTGTAAAGAGGCATATCAGTGGACTGAACTGCAGAATGCCGGAATAAGAGGGGGGATAGCTAGTCCTGTCGAAGACTACGCTTTTGGACATCTCCATCTTGCAGCATGTAGAAGAGAGTAGATTGAAGTCCTCCAAGTAGCATCGCATAGCATAATCCTACCCGGCAATCCCCTCCTCGTCGCCCTGTTAGAGAGCGATCACCGGGATGTATCTGGCACTTGGAAGGGTGTATTTTATTCAGTATCCAGTTCTAGTTGTCATAAGCTCAAGGTACAACTCCGGGTCGTCCTTTTACCGAGGGACACGGCTATTCGAATAGATAAACTTCCCTGCAGGGGTGCACCACATAACCCAACACGCTCGATCCCATTTGGCCGGACACACTTTTCTGGGTCATGCCCGGCCTCGTAAGATCAACACGTCGCAGCCCCACCTAGGCACAACAGAGAGGTCAGCACGCCGGTCTAACCCTATGCGCGCAGGGGTCTGGGCCCATCGCCCTATGCACACCTGCACGTTGCGAACGCGGCCGCGAGCAGACCTAGCAACCCACACGATCACGGCGGTTACGTCAAAGCGGTCCAACACGGCGCGCGCCACTCAGTCGCTGACGTCACGAAGGCTTCGGCTGATACCACGACGCCGGGATACCCATAACTACTCCCGCGTAGATGGTTAGTGCGTATAGACCAAATGGCCAGACTCAGATCAAATACCAAGATCTCGTTAAGCGTGTTAAGTATCCGCGAACGCCGACCAGGGCCAGGCCCACCTCTTACCTAGGCGGTCTCAACCTGCCCTGTCGCTCCGCCACAAGGATCCACTTGCGGGTACTCCTACGAGCCGACCCGACTTTAGTCATCACATGTGTCATGTATATAGTATATAAGTATATACCCGCGATCACCGCCCAGGTGATCACGGCCCGATAGTGTAGCACAGCAGACGGACAAGAATGTAGGGCCACTGATGGAAATCTAGCATCCTATACTAAGCAGATAGGATTGCAGGTAAAGGTAACAACAGTAGTTAGCAAGGATAGGCTATGCATCAGAATAGGATATCGAAAGTAGTAACATGCTACACTACTCTAATGCAAGTAGTAGAGAGTAGAGTAGGCGATATCTGGTGATCAAGGGGGGGCTTGCCTGGTTGCTCTGGCAAGTAGGAGGGGTCGTCGACTCCGTAGTCGAACTGGGCAGCAGCAGTGTCGGTCTCGTAGTCTACCGGAGAGAAGAGGGGGAAGAAACAGTAAATACAATGCAAACATAAGCATGACGATGCGTGACATGACAATGAGCGGTGCTAGGGGTGCCCTAACGCGACAGTAGGTGGTACCGGTGAAGGGGGGGAACATCCGGGAGGTATTCCCGATGTTTCGTGCTTTCGGACAAACGGACCGGAGGGGGAAAGTTGCTAGTTCGATAGGTTAGGGAGGTGTGGTGGACGAACGGACCGCGTATTTGGATTCGTCTCGTCGTTCTGAGCAACTTTCATATAGAAAACATTTTCATCCGAGTTACGGTTTAAAAGATATGAATTTTCAAAGTTTATTTGAATTTCTGGAATTATTTAATTAACAGAAAAAGGGATATGACGTCAGCATGACGTAGGAGTGACGTCAGCGGTTAACAGTCCGGGTTGACTGGTCAAACTGACAAGGGGGACCCACCTGTCATAGACAGTGGGTTAACAGAGAATTAAACTAATTAGTTTTTAGTTAATTAACTACTGGGCCCACCTGTCAGTGAGAGATTAATTAAACTAATTATTTTTATTTATAAAACATTTTCTTTTTCTTTTCTTTTTTAATTTTTGCGGCGGGGCCCGCATGTCAGTGACTGGGCCTGCCCAGTCAGCAGTTGACTGGGTCAACCCAGTCAACTGGGGCCCGTGGGGGCCACTGGCAGGGACACTGGGGGTGGGGCCAGGCCAGCCACGTCGGCGGCCGGCGCCGGCGCAACTCCGGCGACCAAAACCGCGACGGTCCCTCGCCGGAGTTGGCCGGATTCGCGCTACGGGGCTCGGGGAGGAACGGGGCTAGGCCCATTCGAAAGAGCTCGCAGCGCCGCATCCAGGGGTGGCCGGGGTTTCGCCGGACTCGGCCGGAATCGGCGCCGGCGAGCGGCGGAGGCGGCGGCGCGCACGGGTGCTCGACGGGGACATGGCTACGGCGGGCTATCGGAAAAGCGGAGGGGCTGGGGAGCTTCTACATGCGGTGGGGAGCGCTGTGGGCTTGAGCCCGTGACCATTTGGTCACCGGAGACACGCCGGCGGCGAGCTACGTGGCGTGGCGTTCGGGCGCGCGCGGGGAAGCAGCTAGGGAGCGCGGGCGAGCTAGCGGAGAGGGGGAGGAGGTAGAGGAGCTCACAGCGGAGCCGTAGGGAGTGGCAGCGAGCTCGGGGAGGGCGCGGGGTAGCCGGAGTCGGCGACGATCGACGGCAGCCGTGCGGGGAAGACGAGCTCGGGGAGGTCGATGTAGTGGCGCTCGGCTCGTTCCCGATGGCGCAGTCGGCGTAGTCGACGGCGGGGAGTCGTTCGGGCACGTCGTCGGGGCGATCTGGGCACGGTGGCCGCGGGAGCTACGGTGAACGGCGGCGAGCGCGCTCGGGCAGAGGGGAACGGAGGGGAGAGGGAGGGGGATCTGGCGGGGGGAGAAGGCGCAGAGGCCGAGGGAGAGCG